>NC_089233.1:12410983-12719253 GCF_963924675.1 Phocoena phocoena
AGCTTTGTCATAGCTACTACTAATTCTCACATAAAAATCACCTGAACTTACTATTCAAGTTAATGGAGGGAGGGAGACGCAAGAGGGAAGAGATATGGGAACATATGTATATGTATAACTGATTCACTTTGTTATAAAGCAGAAACTAACACACCATTGTAAAGCAATTATACCCCAATAAAGATGTTAAAAAAAAAAAGGTTAATGGATTCTTAGACTGCATAAATTTCAAAGGTTTGTTCTTTTGATATAAGACATCTAAGAATCAGTGTGAGAATCTTCTGTAAGAGGAAGAGGAAGAATATAGACTGTCAGGCATATTTTCCTGGCCTTGTTTTGGAATCACACCAAAAAAAAGGGAACTTGTTAGTGCTTGTGCCAGATAACTAGGAGACATCAGTACTATTGGGCCATCATAACTCCTGCCAAAATTACTTTCCTGTTCATCCAGTAAAGGAAAGGGTCTAAAGCCTTCGGCATATAATAATTCACTTGATAAAAATGCAGGTTTTTGATAAACAAGTCGTATTAAAACCCTCAAAGTTAGTAAACAGGTGATAAATCTTGCTTTTACTTCCTTGTCCTATCACATTCATCAGTAATGGTGATAGGGACTTCCCTGGTGACTTAATATTCTTCAGAATGTTTATATAGTGATATTTTAGATCACTTCTGAGCACAGGAGACTACAGAGCAAAATGTTTATGTTCCTAATAAAAATCACAATAAGAAGGAATATTGCCCTTCTAGCTTGGCACCCTTTTTCTGCTATCATTTCCCTTTGCACTTTCTCCTATACCTGAGGGTTTAGCCAAAGATATGATAATAAGTGTTGATTAGTATTTAATCAAATTAAAACCTTTGCTAGGTAATGCTTAGTAGATTTTGTTTTGCTGAAGTGGTTGTTTGAATGGAATGAGAAATACTCTACATTAGGGAGTAAAGGGGGTACTCTTGTTTTCTTTTAAATATAATTAGTATTAAAACTCTCTTTTCCTGCCAGTTGGTTCATCTCATCTCCTAGCAGCTGTTTTAAATTCCTTAACTGTCTATTGCTTACTCAGCTATCATCTCACAAATTTCTTCACTGCTCCTTTTTTTGCTAAACCAAATTCTGAAAAGGTGGGTGTTCTCTCACAGGCTGGGCTGAGCTGAATTCTAGTTACCCTCTTTCAGTGGCTCTCATTAATGTATTGTTGTGAGGTGTGCTATTTCCCTAAATCTCACTGGAGTCGATTGCTGTAGAAATGGGCATCTGGTGTAGCCTTGGGTTGCCAATTGGGTTACTCTTTTTTTACTGATGTTTGAATTCTGTTTAACCCAACACAGCCTTTTTTTATGCTTATAAAGGAATAGGAGTTGTCTATAGGATTTATAGTGTGCATACTCTTGTGTGTAATCTCGTTGCTTATAATTTTGTTCAGAATCAAGAAAGTGGGCATTTCAGCCATAGCATTTTCATCCCAATGTGGTTAGCCATTTCATACCTTGTTCAGTGTATCATAGTGTTGTTGAAATATTGTAAAATTTGTCTGTAAGTAATATATATCCCTAAGGTTAGATCATCTGTTGTTTTCAGAAGCATCAACACAGCATCTTCCTCAAGCATCAGGTTCAAGTACAATATCTTATTGAAGGCTTATTGAATTGGATTTCAGATATTGTATTCTCTAGTGGTACAATGGTATGTCACATTATATATTATGCTTCTATAATGTGATCCACTGCTTTCCTAATGATGTGAAAGCTGGTAATACAAGCCCAAGTTTCTGTTTATACATCAAATTAACTCCCTTCCTATCTTATTTCATAGGCATGCATTGCAGAAACATGTACTGTATAGTTTAGAGTGACTTGCTTTGTCATTCTTTTAAATTCTTAAGACAGTTGATACATTTATTTAGATTTTAATGTTGCAAAATGTTCCTGTCTCCCCTGTGAATAAATGCAACAGATAATTTGTAACCATTTCAATTATCCTAATATAATTTTAAATAGACTGTATTTTCATATAAGAGACAAAGGAAGGGGTCACTGAGTTCAGACACCCAGATTTTGAGACACTTGCTTTAACTAACTGTGGTTTTAGGCAAAATATTTAACTTTACAGTCTCAGTTACTCTCACTATAAAAATGGGACCAGTAATACCTCCCTCAAAGTGATCTTGAGAAGATTAAATGAAATCATGTTGACAGTACCCTATCACAGAGTTTATAATAGGTGCTAAAAAAAAATGTTATGTACCTTCCTTTCTTTCTCTTAGGAAGAGTGTCTCATTTATTGATTATACTTTTTTTTTTTTTTTTTGTGGTACGCGGGCCTCTCACTGTTGTGGCCTCTCCCATTGCGGAGCACAGGCTCCGGACACGCAGGCTCAGCGGCCATGGCTCACGGGCCTAGTCACTCCGCGACATGTGGGATCTTCCCGGACCGGGACACGAACCCGCGTCCCCTGCATCGGCAGGCGCACTCTCAACCACTGCGCCACCAGGGAAGCCCTGATTATGCTTTTGTAAGGGGAAAAATATCCCTGTCTTACAGAATTTTTTAGCAAATGTATAAATTTAGTGTGGACCTTCTAATTCTGACAGATGGAACATTGATTTTGAGTTCGTTGCCATAAATTTGCCAAATGAAATGAAAGTATTATGCTACTCCTTTCAAGTCACTTCTAATATATCTTGAGCAAACAAAGTCTGTATTTAATAGTAGTTTGCTAATTGGAAAAGTCTACTAACTCAACACAGATGTAGAAAGTGAGAAGCTGAGATGAGACCATGGCACTAAATAAGAGAGTAGGAATAAAAGCTGCTACTTCATCATCACGCTTGCTAAGATGAACTTGAGACGGTGCGAGGTCTTAGTGCTAATTACCTTTAGCATGTTTAAACTGTCACTTTTCACTTGTCAGTATAAAGACAGGAAAATCTGTATTGGTCTGAACATGTCACACTGCAGGCAACTGAAGGCTGAAGGCATAAAGAAACTCTGAAGGCACTGCCTCCGCTGAAATTGCTTATGTTCCACATGGAATATCAGCACGTGGAACTCTAATTTAGGGAGCAAAATGCCATGGAGGCAGAATCAGGGTGTTAAAACAAAGCCTCCTTGCATTTGTTATCATCTTCTTTCTTCTGTGTCAGTGTGAGAGTTTGGGCCCACAGGCAAAAAGCCAGCAAGACTTAAACCCTAGTAAAACCACCGTTAGGTAGATGTTAGCGACAATCTGACAGAACCAAGATGTGCACAGAGAGGAGAGCAAGAAAGCTAAATGAGGAGAATGCAATCAACCCTGTGGGATTTTTTTAGTCTCCTGTTGTAATTGTAGATGGCATCTCACTACCTTTGTCTCTCACGTGGACTAAGCCTGACTGCATCTAGGCTTGCCAATGTAATGCCAGATCTCCGGTCCTTCAACCCTGATGGCAGCTTTCCTTGGCAGGATCGTAAACCTACAGAAGGCTGAACCCTTCTTGGTTGCTTTACATGATTTGAAACTATGTGTTTGTACTTTATTAGACGTAATGAGGGGGAAAATTGCTTTTTAAAAGAATTTATTTTATTGAAGTATAGTTGATTTACAATGTTGTATTAATTTCTGCTGTACAGCAAAGTGATTCAGTTATACATATATATATATATACACACGTTTTTTTCATATTCTTTTCCATTATGGTTTATCAGAGGATATTGAATATAGTTCCCTGTGCTATACATTAGGACCTTGTTATTTATCCATTTTATATATAATAGTTTGCATCTGCTAATCCCAAACTCCTAATCCACCCCTCTCCCCACCCCTTGGCAACCACATGTCTGTTCTCTATGTCTGCGAGTCTGTTTCTGTTTTCTAGGTAAGTTCATTTGTGTCATATTTTAGATTCCACATACAAGTGGTATCATATGGTATTTGTCTTGGGAAAGAACTGCTTTGGAAGAAGAGAATGAAAAATGATGATAAGTCTATGAAGTACAAATGCAGACAGATATGTATCTTGAACACAAATACTCTTAGAAACTCGTAGTGAGCCCTTACTCTGTGTTGGGCATGGTGCTATTATCTTACATGCACATGCGTTATTTTGTTTAAACCACACCACTGCCTTCTAAATAGTATCCTCATTTTTCAGGTATAAATCTTGAGGTTTAGAGAGGTAAAGTAACTCGCTCAAGATCCCATAGTTCATAAGCATCAGAACTGAGACTTAAGGCAAACCATGATTTCAGAGCCTAAATGAAGAGCCTTTTAGGAGGGTCATTGATTTTTGCAGCAGGACACAAATGCCAAACACTGGGAAGAAGATTCAGAACAATGTTAATCCCTACAGAGGGCACTGTTCAGATTAAACTCATCCAACATAATGTCCTAACGTGATAAAGCATGCCTGTGCCAGCAACTGACTGTTTCAGATAGGTTTGCCTCTGGGGAAGAAAGTGCAGTGATTAATATAACCTCCTGTCAGGGTTATTTAAATCTCAGATCCAACCTAGAATTTACTTTAATAATCTTTTATTATTTTCCTGTGTATTCCTATGATTTCTCCCTTCTCTGTAAAGAATATTGTTCAGCATAAATGAATTCAGTTAGTTCTGGGCTTCCTTATTTCTGCATTTAATATTCAAAGCACTTTCTTCTCTTTGGTCCCTGATTTGCCAGAATTTGTCCTTGTGCTATAAAAAGATGACAAAAGGAGTCCATTTGTTGAACCTGGAAAGTGTCAGCGTAAGTTTGTAAGTTGGTGAACGTAAGCAATAGAGTGCTTAATGCATGACCATCTTCATTGGTCTTTTCTGCAATCCACTTTAGATACCTTTTGGACTAACGACCCATGTGCTCCTCCAGGGAACATTGACCACAGCTAGGATGGTCGCATACCTTTCAGTCAAAGGCCACAATGAGGGAGGGGACTTTATTTCCTTGAGATACAGTGATGGTGTTTTTTAGAGGTTATTACTACATGTTTGCTATCTCTTCCATCCCACGCCAGTCAGGGGTTTTAACTTTGAAGATAATAGTAACTGTCTTCAGTAGGAAAATCCAGGTCTGTTTTGACCCAAAAGATAATTTAGGATGACTTAAGGAACCCAAAGCTAAATGACAAATGTAATTAAATGTTACTGTGGTGTCTTGCCTTGAGAAGTGAGCTGCTGAGTTTTAACAGGGTGTAAGAGCAATTTGGATTAACTGTTTTGATTATTTCCCACATTATATAAGAGGCATTATCTCAGGCAGCACAGACATTATCCCTGGGGGACGGGAGGCGTCGCATTTCAGAAATAGCTATGGGATTTCTTCAGCCTGCCTTTGGGCCTGCGTTTCTCAATACTTTTTCTTGAAATCTTCACCTGGGTGTGACCTTGGAAGATGGCAGGAAGGTCATCTTAAAGTACGTGTAACCTTTTTAAAGAAATTAGTTTTGAAAAAAGTAAGTAGACTCTTTTTCTAGAGATCCTTGCCAAACATGTGTAAATTATTGAATGGGAAAATTTCGGTAAGACACAGTTATTAACACAGGTGCTAAGGATTAAGGAAAACATAAATTACATCTCTCCATAGGGAGATATAGTGAGGCCTTTGATACAGTGACACCTACCTCTGGAAATCAGACTCATTTTCAAGGCATAAACCCAGGTCATAATAGGGGTGACCTTTTGAATATGAATACTAAATCTGCTTCTGAATGGTGGAAGAAAATGGGGGAATTTTGAAATCCTTGTCTTTGACTTCTAGCAGCATAACTCAGAGATCTTGTAAGTTTCAGGAAAGCTGTGTTTTCTGCTTCCTTCCTTATTTTCTCTCTCAATCTTAAAATACTCTCTGGGCAGTCAATTTTAGAGGTCTTTCAAGGAAAGCAAAACTTGGTTTGTCTGCCTGTTAACTACATCAAAGTGTGTAGATTCCAGCTGTTCAGTGTTACTACTAACAGTCATAAGAAAACACCTATTGTTGTCATTATCTGCAAAAAAGAAGCCCCTGGATTGGATTAAGTGAGGTTACTGTGCCCTTAAGAAATGCAGGTATTAGACAGTAAGGAAAGTATGGCAGCAGAAATGAATACTCTCTTTCATCAGACTAGCTTCTCCCCCTCCCCCCGGCTTTTTTTTTTTCTGTAGGAGGAAGATGTGGAGTTAGCGAAGAGCTCTGATCTGTTTGGGGAAAAAGTATCACAGCCTATTAGTTAGAAGCGATGAAATTGAGACAGCTTCAGGGACTCCATTAAGTGTGTGGTGTTTAGGCAGACCGTGTCCCTAGGTAAAATGTGCTGTTGAGGAGGAGAGTGTACAATGAAATAATTGGGCTTGGGAAATCAGCTGGGCTTCAGCAGCCTCCTATCTCCTTGTGGGGAGTGGGGGAGGGACATGCATTGTTTTCCTCCCCTCCACAACATACCTCCTTTCTTTTAACATAAAAGCTATCCTGAATATAATAGCAGGGAATTTCTCGCCGAGGAGATGGATGGCCAATATATTTTAAATAATAAAAACAATGGATATAATTAAATTTCATCTGGCACGGAAAGGAGTCAGAGCATGTCACCTTGGAGCCATCTCATGCTCTGTTATTCTCTAGGCACTTAGGTATTTGGTTCCGGCAGCTGAATGAAAATAATTCAGATTTGATCAGTAATGGCAGCATCTGTAGGGACATGTATTAATGCACTGATGTGTCTGGAATTAGGTTCTTAAATAAAACATGATTCCTGTGTATTTGTTTTCATTTTAAAGGAATAAATTGAAATCAGCAGAGCTAGACTGAGTTTTCCCATCGACATACTGATTGGCAAACTTTTGTGGACATCAGTTGAGGGTAGGTTCAATAGTTGAGGTACCAACTGTTATATCTTTTGAGGTCAGAAAAGGTACAGTGATAGCAAGTCCAAGTCTCAGATAATCATTACATTGTACTCTTGAGAAAAAGGTTTAAGAAGCTGTCATTTTTACATTAAGCATATGTAATGATCATTACAGCTAATATCAAAAATAAATAGAAACGTATAACATTACTACTGCTAATTAAATACTTTTTTGTGACAGACACTTAACCAGAAACTTTATGTGTATACATACAGTCTCATAAACATTTGTTACATATGAACAAAGCCCTGCTCTTGGAGTCACAAATGGTTTGTATTTTCACCTCTGCTACCTATTTGCATTTTACTCTTGAGCAACAAATAAACCTCTTTGAACATGGGTTTCTTCAGAAAAATGGGGGAACTAGGCTAAATACTTGCTGAAATTCTTTCTGCTTCAGACACATACATACACACAAATTAGTTCTTTCTACTTCTAAAATCACTGTATAATGCTAGTTGTTTGAGCATTTGTATATGCATCTACCCATATGTCCACACACATATACACAACATTTTAAAATAAAACCAATGATTTTCCCTCTTTTTAGGTTTTTGGTTTTTTTAACCATGTATCCTAATTGAGCAAGATGATAGCACCCAGACCCCCAAGGAAGAATAAGTTGCAATTTGAATAAATAAAAATGTTTTCCCCTGGTTCATATTTTCAGAATTATAAATGTATATTCTTGGATATCTTTAGGGGAAAGCTATGTTCAGTATTTTAAACCAGAGTTTTCACTATTGTATTCCCACATAGTTAACATCAGGTTGGTTCCCCAGATAATCATAGTGGAACTGCACGGACAGAGACGTGGTCTGTTCTCTCCAGGAGCTCATTTTCTTTAAAAATTTCATGAAAAAATGTATTGAGTAATAGAGTCAGCCCTTACCAGAATAATAATCCCTTTTTGGCATGATTCAACTTTAGCTGAGAGAGTTTCCTCAAAAGTTACTTTATGGTGGTTTATGGCTCAATAAGAGGCCCTATATAACAGGACAGATTTGTAGTTAGTTAAGAAAAGATAAGTTTAAGGTTTTAGCCCCCTTAAGATTCCTGTTGGTTGTTTTTCCCCCACTGTAATACATACTCTTGAGAGGTAGGAACATTCTATTTATCTTTTTATCCCCAGGGCCTATCACAAGCACCTAGTAACCAATAAATGTTGAACTGATATATGAGATATCCTTGATCTTAGAGATTAAATATTATCCTCATGGTCTAGGGGAATGAAACATCCATATATATACCATAATGTTTGTGTTTCCATATTCTGCCATCTATGGGTTTAGTAATTATTTTAGATATTATAAAATTACAGAAATCAAGACTGTTACTTTAAAATTTAAATTTTAATTTGGTCTATAGCAAATAAAGCAGATTATTTGAGTTGGGTGGCTATGCCCATCACCTTTGTTTGGCAGCTGAGTTCACAGTAGGTAACCTATATATATCTACATTGTTAGGTGTGTGTGTATTTACCACATCAGTCCCCAGATTTTCTTGGTAATGCTTGTTACCAAGCATGGTTGTGATTGTCTTTGTAATGTACGGTATCTGTTGTTACTGCTGTTCTTTAAGCTCCATGGGTTCAGATAGATGTCTACATTGTGTGCCCTAGAAATCCCTGCTGTAGCACAGGCCTGGCACATAGTAGAGACTCAACAAATATTTGTTGAACATTGAAGGACTGAATCAGAACAATTATGTAAGTAGTAAAACCCAGCATCCCAGTGTCTAGACTAAACATCTACAACCACCATCTAGTGATAAAGCCAGAGCAATCATATTCAGTAAGTTTGTTGAGCATCGTTTCGGTGCCACATGGGAGAGAAACAGATGGGTAAGCCGCCATTCATTCCTGTCAAGGGCTCATGATTTGGTGAGTGAGACAGGCATATTACAAAAATGAGTATGCCCTTGAACCAAGATCACTTTGGTTCATGTTTCCCTAGCTCATAAGATTTTTAGTTGGTAGGTCAACTAAAAATAGCTATCCTTAAAGCTTTGTAAATCATAGAAGAGGTGTGATACAGTAACATTTGGTGGGATTGCAGCATATCTGAGGCTGCGTGAACTCAATCACAAATAACAACTATAGCCACTATTCTAACATTCATTTATCACTTATGTGATAAGCACTGTTCTTATCACTCTGCATACATTATCTCATTTAATCTTCTTAATAATCCCACGAAGTAGGTACCATTATTATCTCCATTTGACAACTTAGGGAACTGAGGGACAGATAGGTTAGGTCATTTACCTAAGGTCACATAGCTAATAAAGTGATTAAGATTTGAAACTGGTGCTCTTGATCACTACAGAGAGGTAAAGACATAATAGAGTAAGCTTCAAAAGGATGGAAGTATTACTTCCTACTAGCTATACCAGGGAAGACTTCTTGGAAGAGGTGGGCCTTAAAGAAGGAGCTGTATCTGAACTGTGTGTGCGCTAGAGTCATAGAATTTTAAAATATTAGATTTCAAACAATGAACTCTGAAGACCATCTTTTCTAAGCCTGTAATTTGCAGGGGAGAAAACTGAGATCTCTAGGGTTAAATGACTTGCTATAAGACATATGGCTGATTAATTGGCTTTAGAGTTGTTCTCCTAACTCCTCTATCCCTCTTATTTTTCCCCCACTATGCACACTAGCTCATGTTAAGTCTGGTTTTTCATGACCACATTCTAATATGATTTCCTAAAATATTTTTCAGCTTGGAAATGAAGACTTTCTAGTATATCCATGTATTGTGATAAGTTAAGCTTGGAAAGGGTCAGGGCAGTGTGGAAGAGAGAGATATTAGATTGTATATATGTGTGTGTATATATATGTGTGTATGTGTGTGCATGTGTGTGTGCATGTGTGTATCTGTGTATATATTTGTATGTGTGTAAATGTGTTTGTGTACATATGTGTATGTGTACTTGTATGTGTGCATGTTTGCGTGTGTATATGCATGTGAGTATGTATGTGTGTTATGTATACATGTGTGCATGTGTGTGCGTATATGTGGGTGTATACATGTGTGTGCGTGTGTATATGTATATGTGGGTGTATACATGTGTGTATATGTGTACATGTGTGTATATACGTGCGTGTTTGCACGTGTATATGTATATGTGTGTGCATATATATGTGTGTGTATATATGTGAGTGTGTATGTTTTTTTCTAGTATTTTTTTTATTGTTGCCTTTGTGTCCTTCCATAAGTGTAGACAATTCGAAGTTGAGAGAAAGGATACAAATGAAACACTAATAAGAAAAAAAAATGGTTTAAAATTCTGTAAGGTCTATGGCAGCTTCCCACAATGATTTCTTAGCCTCCTAAGTAAGTAACCTTGGGATATTTCTAGCTTCCACTAATGCTTATTAGCCAGGGTCCTACCTGTCACCCACCCACAAGTCATCACAAGAATAAAATGAGATAAATATATGAATGTACATATATGATAGCAGTGCAAGATACTAGCAGGCTTGCTTCTTCCCAAGCCTAAACTGTTCCTTACCTCAAAATGTAGTGTTGATGTTGCTTAGTCTGTTTCATTAGCCAAGTGGTTGTGCCAGATTTATGCACTGCTAAACAGTCAATTTGGGACTTGGGTAAATACTCATTGAAAAAATATTTATCTTGCTCTGAGTGCTCCCTGTTAATCCTCTTATTCTTAGATGGTGTTCTGTAGCTGAGGATTGAGGTTTTTCCCCTTATTTATTGTTTTTGTTTCCTTCAGTGATTTAAAATATAAAATGAAACTTTTTCAGTACAGTCTAAATCAGCAGATATTTACATCACTTGGGTGTAGGCTTTTTATAGCCCAGCTAGAAGATTACAGTAATTAGCCTATGCATTTCCTCATTAAAATGTCATTAGTGAAGGCTTTGTTCTTTTAAGATCTTCCAAATAAGGTTTATTGTATTGCATTCTATCATTAATAGTTTACTAGGAGCCAGATGTCTTATATAGGTGTGTAGAAGCAAGGACTGTTTTGGACTGTCTAAAGGGTAATGGCCAAAGAGCAGGGCTTGACATAGATAAATGTCTATGTTTAGATTGGGTGGGGCCCCACTTTATGTGCTACCAGTATAACTGCCAGTCCCTCCTCACACTGCCTGCTGGCAATGCCATACATACTCCTTTAGGTGTTTGGACACCTACCAAATCTAGACTTTTTGAGAGAGTAAGATTGTGCTCATCTACACTTGTTTCCCATAGTATCTTAGTAAGTTTGTGGGTGATTCAAAAACTTAATAAAGAATAAGAAAGAAGTTTATTTTCTACTATAATCATATAAGTAGTATATAGGAATAAGAATATAGGCTTTAGGATCAGACCATCATGGGTTCAGATCCTAGCTTCACTATTTACTACTTGTGTTACTTTGACCATTATTATACTTCATCTTTATAAACCACAGTTGTCTTAAGTGTAATATGGAAGTAACAATGGTACATACCATATAGGAATGTTTGAAAATTCAGTTAGATTATGCATGTAAAGTATTTAGCTCTACTGCCTGGAATATATGATTTATTAATATATTATTTTTATAATGAAAAAGTATGTGTGTAATTGTATCTGTGTTCCTGCTATTTTCTTGTTGTGCATCTTTCATCTGATTTAAGAAATTCTAACATGAAATTCCAAAATAAATAAGTAAATATTTAAGGGATGGTTATTCATATCACGAACTGGCTTAAGACAACTTTCTTTAAAAGGTCATTTATATGGTGCATTGGAAGTAAATTTCTTCACCTATGTTTATATTTCTACCATGCTCAGTGACCAGCACCTTGAAGGAACAAGTCAGGAAATGCACATTGATTATTCCATTAAATTACTAGATTATTATTAAATAACTAAATGCAGCATTTCTATATTCCATGGATAGGTGGGTTTGTTTTTGCTACTTTTTAGCATTGCCATATTCCAAGGATTTTTTAGAGATATTTTAAAGTTATTGCATGTCATCCTGTTGTCATGGGCAAATTAGTTATGTCATTCAGTTAAGAAGCATTTCTGCTAAGTTATCTATTCTGAGCCAGGCATTGTTCTTTGTGGTGGGATATAGTGCTAAACAAGAAAACACTGTTCTCGGGGGGCTTACATTCTAGGGTAAAGATAGGTATCAAATACAGAAGGAAGCAAATGATTAATTCAAATTTTTGTGAGGCTATGGAGAAGATAACCTAGGATAATATGATAGAGTATGGGTGGTGAGGATCTGGGTTAAGGGCAGAATGACGGGGACGCCTTTTGAAGAATAGTGAGCAAGTACAAAGCCCTGAGACACTAACACACTTGTGTTTGAGGGACAGAGTGTGGCTGGAATTTAGTGTTCAAGGAGAGAGAGAAAAGAGGATGACTCATGCAGAGCCTTTAAAGGCTATGGGTGGAAATCTGGCTTTAATTCTGGTTGCAATGGGAAGTCCTTGGACTATTTTAATCTACAGAGTGATACTGGTTTTTACTCTAGAGAAATTCTCTGTTGTGCTCACAAGTGTGGAAGCTAGGAGATCTCCTTGCATGAGCCAGGAGAGATAGAGTGTGGTGACTTAAGGCAGGATTGGAGCAGTGAAATGTTAAGTGGTCGCATTTAGGCTTTCTTTTAGGTACAGATTTGGCGGGACTTTAGGTGGGTTGGATATGAGATGCAAAGAATAACTTTCAGGACTTTAGCTTGAGCAACTGGATGACTGATGCCATTTATAGATATAGGGAAAGATTGTATGAGGATGAATTTGAAGGATGAGAAGCAGGGAATCAATAACTTTGTCTTGACAATGTTATAAAAGAAATGCCCAGGGCTTCCCTGGTGGCGCAGTGGTTGAGAGTCCGCCTGCCGATGCAGGGGACACGGGTTCGTGCCCTGGTCCGGGAAGATCCCACATGCTGTGGAGCGGCTGGGCCCGTGAGCCGTGGCCGCTGAGCCTGCGCGTCCGGAGCCTGTGCACCGCAACGGGAGAGGCCACAACAGCGAGAAGCCCGCATACTGCAAAAAAAAAAAAAAGAAATGCCCATTGACAGCCAAGGGAAGATGTCAACTGGCCAGTTAAAGAGTCTAGATTGGGAAGATATCCAGACTAGAGATACAAATTTGGGAGTCATCAGCATATAGAAGAGATTTTAAAGCCTCGGGACTTTCTGGGTCCTTTAGGAAGAGAATGTAAATAAAAAGAGGGCTCAGAATATAGTCCCATATACAGAAACCTGGTAAGGAAGAAGACCCAGTGAAGAAGATAGAGAAGAAGTTGGGGATGTAAGACTAGGAATAGGTCACTTAAACAGAGCAGAAAGTGTTTCATAAACAAGAGTGCATGAGATGATCAGCTATGACTGTGCTGTGGAAAGGTCGAACGTAATCAAAGAACTGTTCATTCATTAATTAGAAAGTGTGCCTTTATACTGCTCCTTTAATATAACCCATTAGTAAAACAAAAAATTAACTTGTTACCTAAAATGTCCGTTACAGATGGTCTCTTCAGTCTATTTTAGTTTTTTTTTTTTTTTAGTTATTCCCAAAGTAGATATTAACTCTTTCTCCAAAAGGGAGGATTTTTTTTTTCTGGTATTTATTGGAAACCCCACCCCTGATTATAAAAGTAAATGGGCTTTTTGTAGGAAAATAGAAAATACAAGAAAATAGGGTACAAGAGGTTTTTTTTAAAAAAGTAATTCATGGGAACAAAGAATTAAATTGGGGGATAGGAATTAAATTATGTGCATTCTGTTGTTCACCTCAGTTTTACAGTAGTTTTCTGGGGACGTTTACCCCAGTGATATTCATGTCGCTTCTGTCAAGAATAAAGTACAATCTGCTCTCCTCTCATCTTTCTCACTCCCCACCACCTCATTCTACATGCAGACACAGTGCTTTTCTGACGAAAGTTTTAGCAATACCTTCTTTTTAAAATGAAAGCATTTTCCCTTCACGATTAGCATCTGTTTATAGAATAGTTCCTATTTTCGTAATTAGATCCTGCATAGAAATGCAAAGGCTGCTATGTAAAAGGATAATGAATCTGTATTGCACAGTTGAAATCAGATTTGTGCAAAAGGCACTTTGAAAACAGTAATAAGCAGAGACATGTATTAAATCATCCAGATAAGGCACCCTATTTATGTTTTCTATTTATAAATGGAAATTATGACTACCCAGTGGATTCCATATGACATTTCCTATTACGAGCAAAGGTTTTTAGCATTGACTATAAAAGTTATCTAAATTCAAAAGTCTCTGTGGATTTATGGCTCTAAAGAATACTTCCGGAAGGGGCCAAGACAGGGTGGAGAGAGTGCTTTGTCTTTTTCCTTTGTCCGTGCAGCCTGGCAGAAGCAAAGGATAGCAGGAGTAGAAGAAAGAAGCCATTTGAAATAACCATGATAAGATCTAATCAGGAAACCCAGTGTCCATTGAACACATACAGTAACATTTTAAGAATCTTCTGATTGGGCTCCTTGAGAACCAAGTTCATGTCTTTATAAGCTCATCCTTATATTTTCGCATTGTACACATCACTTCCTGGAAAACACAGGATTTATTCCCAAGCTAAATCCTTCTTGAGAGGTTTTTTTTTTCTCTTCCTCACCTCCTTGGCAAGTCTCAGCTGGAGCATTGCTGTATGGAGAGAGAGAGGGGAGGAGACATTGGGAGGAGGGGTAAGAAAGAAAAAAGATCGGGAAGCAGGGAAAGTCAATGTCAAATGAACTGCCGAGGATGGCTATTATGGCTGCTGGGGACCTCAGAGGGTATCATGTGTCTTTTGTGTCTACTTTACAGTCAGTGCTTCATGTAAGATGGCAGTCTCACCTGGGCTATGCTTAGTATCGATTTACTCTCAGGCGTGCCAGACCATTTTAGCATTACTAAAGGGAGAAAATCCTATGTATTTCCCATTATAAACAGACATATAAAATGTGTATCTTTTTAACCCTTCATTTTCCTTTCTTCCTTTCCTTTTACTATTCTTTTTTTCCCTTCTTGCAACCTTCCCCTTTTTTAAGAAAAATGAAGAGCTCCATATTGAGAACATTATAAAGAGAACAAATAGACTTTTTCAGAGAACAACAGAGTATCAGTAACAACTCAGACCTAGGAGATAAAGGCTTCAAACATTGCATATTCCTAGCCTTTCAATGAAAGTGGAAAGACCTTCTTTCCTAAGGCTAGCTTTGTGGTGCCAGGCCCTAAGCACTGCTGAGTGTTGACAAAAGGGAATGAAAGGATGCTAAACTTGAAGACCAAAGTTATCATCATATTTCACCTGCTTGAACTCTTCTGTTGTTTTCCCCAGTTGCTGTGTTGCGCTTTTCCCCCAGTATGGGGAGAGAAGTCGGTTGTCTGGCTGTCTGAACTCCCGGCATCTGCTTAGCAGTTTCAGCAGTTCATAGATGAAACTCATCCCTCTGTCAGAATTTTTTTCCTTTTTCCTCTGCTCAGTTAGTAGGGAGCCTGGGACCGGGCTCCTGAATTGATTTGTACTTCCGTATTACCTAGCTCGGACAACATATGGCAATGTGGAACACTTGAATTTATTTCTCTTCACTCAAATTAAATTCCAAAAAAATTAGAAAACTCCAGGGTATGTTTTGTGTTGTAAAAATTCTTAGTTCCTTTTTTAATGGGCAAAAGCAACACAATTTTGGCATAAAAATCTCTGGGTCAGTTACGTACTTTAAAAAGAGAATATTGATTTGCTTCCTCTCTTCTCCCCTCTCAGGGAAAAATGTAGGTTGGATCTTGCAACACTGCATCACACAAAAAGTCCAGTTAGGCACACTGAACAGAAAGTGTCTTCAAGTCATTTTTGTTCTTTGTAACTCAGTGTAACTCCTTTCCCTTTTTTCTTTCTTAATTGTGTAACTAAATGTCTCAAACTTGGGACTTTTCATAGGATCATCCATTGTAAAAGTAAGTAGATATAATCATACAAAATAGAACTGGATTGATGAGAAACTGTTACAAAAAGTTGGCTATTTTAAATGCACTTCACCTTTGAACAATACTAATGTATGAAAATCATATTTTCTTCTTTAGGAGAATAATTTGTTGCCTTATTTAGGGATAGATACCTTACACTGGAGTAACTGAGTTTTTAGGGGATATCCCTTAAAATGGGAAACAGTTTTCTTTGGGTACTCACAGCTTCTATTTTAAAGGCTCCTTGGAAGAGGCAACATGGTAGAAGGAAATACCACGGGCTTTAGAGTCAACATGTCTGAGTTTGAATTCTGGCTCTGTGACTTGTCCTTCTAGGATGGCCTTTGCAAATAATGTCACCTCCTCAAAGTGAGGGAGTCATCATAATGGTAATACATACAGACAATATTTTTGTAAGAGAAAATTGAAATGGCAGGAGTCAGTGTACCTGGTGCAGTTTTGACACTTGGTGGTGAATAAATATTTATGTTATTTCATTCCAGAGAGGTAACTGTTGTACTTCCAGTTAGGTTTGTGGAATGCCCACAGAGGAGGATTGGACCTAATAATACTTCTAGGGTCTTTAGAATAGTGAGCTACATTGTTCAGGTAGTAATATTGAATTCTGTTATTTTTTCTTTTACTTTATTTTAAAAAATTATTTTTTTCTTCTCTTTTACTTTAAAACTGAAGGCAATTTGTTTCGAACTCTGTGCTCCACACTAGTGACTTAATTAAGCAAGTTTATTGACTGTCTCAGAGGCCGTGGTTAAAAACTGGCAAACATCATGTGACTGGATTAGTACCTCTGAGGAAATAAAAGGAAAAGACAGGTTTCCACCCTTGCACATTTTTTTCCTTCTCTTTTCTCCCAAGCTCATTCGTGCGCTGCAACATTTCACTTATAATCTGTTAATTAAATCATTTCACTCCATTTTATATAATTTTTAATTTAGCATTCATTTTCAACTTAGCTTTTGGCTTCATTTACTGATAATAAACAGTGTTGCATACAACACATGTTCCACAAAACACTCAGTCATACACGTACAGATGCCAATAATTTTTTCCAGTATGTCAGGCACATTAAAATTAAAGGCAGCGTCTCCCCTCACCCTTTCCATTACTGAATGTGCACCCTGTTTGAATAATACATACTCCCCGACAGCCAGCAGTCAGCTAATGTGTAAAAATTATGTGTAGCATGTCACTAGTACCTTTGTGAAAATTCATGGTTTTCCCAGACACAGTTCTGTAGAAGGTTTCTGGAGTGGTCACTCTGATACCTTGGATCTGTCCCTTTGGCTTAATGTGTACAAGCAGTAATGGTTTTCTAGAATTCAGCTACATGGTAGTTTTGGAGAAAGGTCTAATGTGGTATTAAAATTACTTCCATTTAGATTATCATTTAAATCATAGTCTGAACTCTAAAGATACAAATTTTTTTAGCTTTTTAGGTGATACCCAAAAGTTTCCAAGGCTACTAACTCCAAATTTTGTGGATCACCTCTAAATGATAGTGTCGTTGGTATAGCTGTCCAAGTTCTTAGAATCCATTTACTTTCAGTTTGCTCCTGCTTATCATGTGAACCCTTTTAGTTAGAAGAGTTTCTGCTTGTACGTTTAACAGGAAGTTCTCATGTAGTAACTTCAATTGTTTGCCATCATCTGTCATTAGCTAAAGGAGGTACCCTTGGTCCTAGTCTTCTAGATATTGGCCAGTGAGTCAGCTAAGTTTATTAGACACGTGGTATGTGATAGGTATGATGGGAGGCACTGGTGATCTGATGACACCAAAACCAATATGATCTCTTCCCTTATGGAGATGACATTCTAGACTGGGAAGAGTCATTTTACAAATACTAGCTACACAGAGGCAGAGTTATGTGAGAGATTCAGGGGTGTCTGAAAGAGCATGACCGTGAGATCCCACGTTGTCTGGACGTTTGGAAAGCTCCAAAGCAATATTACTTAAGCTGAGATGTGAGGCATCGCTGGGATTTAGCTAGGTAAAGAGAAGGGCATGGAGGAACATTGTATAGAAAGTCCCTGTGGCTATGCAGAAGATGACTTGTTTTGAGTCCCAGAGAAGGCAAGGACCCGAGAACCATGATGTTAGCAGGGCAATAAAACATCAAAAGTGAATGTCAGATTTTATTCTAAGGGCAGTGAGAAGTGAAGAATTTTAGGCAGGGACTGACTCAAACACAATTGTTTGTATTTGGAAAAACATCTCTGTGTGATTTGGAAAATATTGGGCAGAATGGCTGGAGAGACATGTTAGGATTTGCAGGACAGTTGAGAAATGGTGACAACCTGGTGGACAGTGGTGGTGGCAGTGGAGTTAGTGAGAAGTGGATTAATTTCAGAGTTCTTTATGGGTGACACAAGGCTTGTGATCGATTGAACTTGAGAAAAAGGGAAGCATCAAGGATGACACCTCGTGGATGGACCTAGAGTCTGTCATACAGAGTGAAGTAAGTCAGAAAGAGACAAATACCGGATGCTAACGCACATATATGGGATCTAAAAAAACAATACTGATGAACCTAGTGGCAGGGTAGGAATAAAGACGCAGACGTAGAGAACGGACTTGAGGACACGGGGGGAAAGGGTAGGCTGGGACGAAGTGAGAGAGTAGCATTGACATATATACACTACCAAATGTAAAATAGATGACTAGTGGGAAGCTGCCGCATAGCGCAAGGAGATCAGCTTGGTGCTTTGTGACGACTTAGAGGGGCGGGATAGGGAAGGTGGGAGGGAGGCTCAAGAGGGAGGGGATATGGGGATATATGTATGCATATGGCTGATTCACTTTATTATACAGCAGAAACTAACACAACATTTTAAAGCAATTATACTCCAATAAAGAGGATGAAGAAAAAAAAAGGATGACACCTCGGTTTCCGGCTTGAGCAGTTGTACAAATGGTAGTAATTTTTCATGTAGAAGGTGATAAAATTGTTTTTGTACCTATCTCATTATTGTTATCTGAGCATCAAGGTCAGAGATCAGAAACTCATAAGAGGTAGTGGCCTTAGAATCTTTTTATACAGAATATATTCTGTTGCAGTTGAACAAAAGAATTTGACTTAAATCATAGACTTTCTTTTTCTCTCTTTTGATTGTATCTGCTGAGAACTAAGCATAACAACTCCCAAGGTGACCCATAGAGAGTTTGTCAGATTGAAAAATAAGTAATTTCAGAATCAGAATCCTTACGTCCTAGCCCAGTTCTTTAGCACTTCTGTCCCTGAATGTTAGAGCTGTGTTTTATCTCTGTGAATTTTTCTACTCTGTAGCATTTTAATGGCTCCATTCCTACCTTATTGCAACTGTTCAGTCCTTCCCATACATCAAACTGGGTATTCTCCTTCCAGTTCCAAATTTCTAGTATATGCAGATTGCATCTTATGTTTAAGCTGGATAGAATGTTGGGAAGAAATGTGGATTCTGAAGGGTGTAAGACTGGCTTGAAGGCTCAACCCTACTACTTGGTTAGCGTCTGCTTGATTTGATTTTAAGTAATTCAACCCGAGCTAATGTTTCTGCTGCCCCACTCACAGCCCCCTTGTTCTTCCGCTTTAGTGCCAGTAGCCCTGTTTCCACGTGCCAGCCCTGTATTTATTCATCTGTGGAGTTTTCTCAGGTCATTGAATTCTGGGCAGGAAGTACAAGGGAATTAACTGCTACCTGAACAACCCTCTGTCAGTGCCTAATGAGAGTTGCTATATAAACGCCCCAGCTCCCTTGCACCTTAAGTGGGATAACTCTGAGGTATGCATACCTCACTGGCTTCTACAGTCTCCCCGGTGGCATTAACTTCCAGCTGCCCACGGTGGCTTCGTTATACATCCTCTATCCCCAACTTCTATCCTCGTCTCACTTCTCCACTCTCCTGCTGCTGTTCACATTCCCTCCCAAATAAACGTCTTAATACTTGTCTCGGGGTCTGCTTGTAGGGGAACCTGCGCTAAGACAACCACAGTGAGCTTTAGAAGGATAGTGTTTGACTAGATGGTCACTTTCCATTGGCCATCACCTCTGTTACCCTTCCTGGTTGTGTATCACTTGCTGCTTGCATCTTTCAGTTAACATGAATTCTTATTATCTTGTCCATGTTAGTCTGTTGGTCTGGGACTCTGAACTGTGTTAGAGCCCCAGGTACTGGGGGAAAGCTCTGAACTGCAGAGGTAACTGTGTACCTCACATGCATCCAGGACCTGCGTTTCACACACAGGCTTGTGGGAAAAGGTGTGTATCTGAGGAAGGGAATCTAGCCTTGATTTTTTGTAAATACTTCAAATTTCCTCTGTATTCTTTATTGGCACAGTCTACCATATTCTCTACTAGTCTTGATACTCCCCTTGCTTCTTTTCTTTTTTTTTTTTTTTTTTTTTTGCTTCTTTTCTTATCCTCCTTGCTCTATAAGATGCAGTGCATTGTATTTAAAAAATTGTTTTTCATGGTGTTGATACTACTTTTTAGCTATGTGTCTTCAATTACATATCCTTGAGCATCTTTTATATTTGATAGGCTTTTTTTGAGGGGGGGTGTTTCTTTTTCTGGCCACTACCGCTATTTGGACTAATTATTCCAAAGTTTTACTTGTCAGTCTCCAACTTTTATTAGCAAGGAAGAATGTTATCTCCACTTTCTAGAATGAAACCACAGAGAAAAGAGGTTGGTCTAGAATATTGGTTTGCTGTGCTATCTTTGGTCCTGTCTTGTCAACATTCACAGATGTTCCCATCATTCCTGTCACTGGTGCTCACATAACATAGGACCTTCCATGAATATGCACTTACTCTCAAATTGGGTGTCGGGAGAAAAAGAATGTGGCTCAGACCAGCTGGGTGGGAGAAATTTGAGATATACATGTAGAGCCCAGTTAGTTGGAAGCAGCTGAAGAGAAAAGAGGAAAAATTAACTGAGAAGTTTGACAGGCAGTTATAATGCGGTAGTCTCGAGTGGCACCCCGCTCTTCATTCCTACCCAATCTAGTTGTCCTTTCTTAGCTGTAGAGACCAGAAAACTATAAACTTTATTTCCTAGGTCCCCTTACAGCTAGGATTCTGAGTGTGAATTAACCATACTCGCTCAAGGTTTGGAAGGTAGAAGTGAGGTAGAGGCCACTCCTCTTTGCTTTAGCTGCTTTCGTTTGCAAAGACATGTTATGGAGACATATGATTCTTCTGCACCGGTGTTTCAGGGCTCAGTTACTGGATGTTAAAGGCAATTGTTCTGTGACTTCTCCGTCCTGAATTGCAGCTTTGCCAGTGTATTCCCAAACTTAGGCTTCCTGTTTGCGGTAGAGGAAAGGCCATCCTTCAGCCCTACCCCAGTGATTTTTGTTAAGTAACTGATTCTCTGTATTAAACCCCTTCCTGCCTAAAATTTCTCAAGTGGTCTGTGTTTTCTGACCTGAACCCTAACGTATATAGATGGGTTGAAGCAAACTTTGTGCTTTTAAAGGGTTAAACCCAGAGAAAAAGGAGAAAATAGAAAGAAACAGCAAGATGGTGTGTAGGCCTGCAAATGCATACATTACTCCATGGTCTCGTGTCTACAAGAAAACAAGGCAACTGCTAGTTAAGTTACAGAGCAGCTAACTTGTAGGCTCTTGTGATCCAGTCTCACAGACCATCCCCAGCTCCTCTGTGTATTCATCCACCAAGCGTGGCCATGAGGCAGTTCATTGTTGAGAACCACATCATTCCTAACTTAATGCTTTGAAGCAGGTGGCATTTTACTTTTTCTTCCACCTTAGAAATAAGGTGAACTGTGGAAAAGTAGAATAATTTGCCTAACCTTTGGCTAAAGGAGAAAGGAAAGATTTAGAGCCCAGTATTCCTGACTTCCCTGTAATGCAATAAAAAGAAAAAAAAAAAAAAGAATGCCTAATTTGCTGGAGCCACAATAAGATGGCTGAAGTGTACACACTAGAGTAAGCGGTGGTCCCTGCCCTCAGGGTCTGTGATTGGCCACCGAGGCACACGTTTCCACTTCCTGTGTTCCATTCGTTGTGTTAATTTTCCACCAAGCTCCAGCCCCACCTCTGTCAATTATTTTTGTTTCAGCCTTCTAATTACAACATTATATGACCATTCAGACTGGTACTAATTAAATCATTACCTAATTCACACAGTGTGCGATAAGGCTAATGCTTCTTGTCAGCCGAAATTGCAACACGGCCCGTACTTTCTTCATTCTCAGTAGATGGGTGGTGGTGGGCGGGTTGTGCCTCTGCCCCACGCTTCTGCTAAAACCCTCTGATAGCCAGCTGACATCGCCCAGACTCTACTCTTTTCCCAAAATGGGAAAACAGTGTGTACCTGCAATTTATCACTGTCACATAAAATCATCTTGACTTTTTGTGGAAAAAGTCTTGATAGTCAAGAAAAAAAAATAGTGTTAAGATTTAAAGTACTATTTGCTGCCATATTTTCTTGTCATTTTGTTCTTCATATGATATTATTTTTAACAGAGTAAAACAGTAGCTTGTCTCTTTTTCTCGTATTTATAACAGATTTGTTTTCCGCTCAGTTAGACTTGTGATCATGAGAACACAAAGTAGTATTTTTCTCCTTCTGGATGAAAATTTGATGGGCAAATTGTCAGGAATAATTACACCAAATGATGGAATAAAGTCCAATGGAATACCTCTCTCTCCTAGCTAGCGATACATTTTTATTTAAGACACAATGAGCATCAAGCACATTTGTGACAAGGTGAAATTGACAAGTGGCCCTCTGCCATGATTTTATTTTTAATTGCTGGTAAGCTAATTAGCCAGAACAACATGCTGTGTAATCCACAAAACTGTCGCTCAGTGCATTCTCCAATAAAAGTGAGATATATGATGTGGAAAAGTTCTCCTTTAAGAGATAACCACACCGAAAAAAAGGTTTTATAAATATGATTGAGTAAAAGCCTTCCTCCCACCATGGGGTAGCACTTGTATGTAACATTTGTTTCAGGATTTGAAGAGGAATTAAGAAAGATGAACTGGGGGGCTTCCCTGGTGGCGCAGTGGTTGAGAGTCCGCCTGCCGATGCAGAGGACACGGGTTCGTGCCCCGGTCCGGGAAGATCCCACATGCCGCGGAGCAGCTGGGCCCGTGAGCCATGGCTGCTGAGCCTGCGCGTCCGTAGCCTGTGCTCCACAACGGGAGAGGCCACAACAGTGAGAGGCCCGTGTACCGCAAAAAAAAAAAAAAAAAAAAAGAAAGATGAACTGGGTAACTTTTTTTTTCTTTTTCAAGACCAGTTGTGCCTCAAAATAGCAACCACTTCCTTAAGTATATTTCTAAGGCAAACAATTAATAATTTCTCGAGTGCAGGGGTTGGCAAACATTTTCTGCAAAGGTACCGATAGCAAATATTTTTGGCTTTGTGGGCCATACAGTCTCTGTCACAACTACTGAACTCTGATTTTGTAGTGCAACACAGTCACAGACAACATATGAATGCAAGTGACAGTGTTCCAGTAAAACTTTATTATGGACACAAAAATTTGAATTTGCTGTAATTTTCATTTGTCATAAAATATCATTCTTTCGGGGTTTTTTCAACCATTTAGCTCATGGGCTGCACAGAGACTGGCAATGGATTGGATCTGGCTTATAAACTGTAGTTTCCAGCCCTTACTCTTGGGCCTGCTGCATGCCACGCAGAGTCAATAGTTATTCTTCAGTATCTGCTTTGTGCCAGGCAGAGTGCTCGGTACTGAGGGATATTCAGAAATAAATAGAGCAAAGTCTCTGCCCTGAAGAAGCTTACAGTTAAGCTGGGAAGGACATGTAGACAGGACTGAGACACAGTATTAGGTGTTACATGGTAAATATCACTCTGTGACAAAAGCCACCATTGCTTTGTAAGTTTGGAAGAAGATGGTCGGTTCAGCTGAAAGAGATATCTGCTAAGACTGACAAGGGTAGTTAAGGATGTGCTGAAATGATGGGATTTCAGCCAAATCTGTAGAAAGCTATCAGGGGCATAATGACTTCCTTTGGTTGGGGGTAGCTGGAGATGATGAAAACCTCAGTCATTAAGTCAGTTACTCCTATCATTTTTTCCCCTCATGCATTCCTTCATTTCATCTCATGAAAATTTTAAACAACATAGCAAAGTTTTACAGAACTTTATATTTAATACCAAATACTCACCACCTGAATTTTGCCATTAACATCTTGCTGCACTTGTTTTATCACATTTCTATCCATGTGTTTCATTTTTGGTTTATTCCAAAGTAAACTTCTGATATCAGGATATTTTCTCATAAATACTAAAGCATGCATATCATAATCAGAATTTATGTTGGCTGATAATATTTTTCTTTTTGGTGTAAAATTTACATACAAGAAAGAGTACCAACATCAAATATACATTCTCTCAGATTTTACAAGGCTTATCCCTATGTAATCTAAATCCCTATCATGATATATATTTTCATTACCCCAGAAGTTTCCCTCCCAGTCAATCCTTGCCCCCAGCCCACCCCTAAAGGAACAACTGTTCTGATTTTTTCCAGCATAGATTCTGTTCTATTCCAGAATTTCATATAAATGGAATCATACAGAACCTGTCATTTCATGTGGGCCTTTTGTCATCACATATTTTGTCCTTATCTGCTTGGTTGTAGTATTCTTTGAAGCAGAAGGATCTAAATGCGTTTAGTTCCCTAAGAGTAAATATACTCTGAGGGGAGACTGTCTAATGTTCTATTAACAAAAACAACAGCTTTTTTCAATTTCATATATATTATCTTTAATTATTATAAAATTAAATGACCTGTGGATTAAATTTTTCACGTGAACATTTCTTTTTTCTTTTTTTTTTTTTTTTGCGGTACGCGGGGCTCTCACTGCTGTGGCCTCTCCCGTCTCGGAGCACAGGCTCTGGACGCGCAGGCCCAGCGGCCAATGGCTCACGGGCGCAGCCGCTCCGCGGCATGTGGGATCTTCCCAGACCGGGGCACGAACCCGCGTCCCCTGCATCGGCGACTCTCAACCACTGCGCCACCAAGGAAGCCCATGAACATTTCTTAAGTGTCTATTATGTCCAACATTTTACATATCTCACGTTATTTAATTAGTTTTTGTGATAGCTATGATCTTATTTTGCAGAAGAGGAAATGGAGGCAGGGGATTAAAGTAGCTAAATCATGTTATTCCAAACTTTGTTGCCAATTCAAACATCAGTTGGGGAGTGGGGATAGCAAAGGTAAGAATGAGTGTTCGAGAGATGAAAGATTGTGGAGCTGCTTTCTTAAGAGTTTTGTGGGGTTTTTTTAAGAAGTAGGTAGAATGTATTAGTGGAAACATTCAATAGGAACATGCAAAATTGGTTTTTCTATTGTAAGGGAGGGAGAGCACTAGAGAATTCAAGGACTACATTTAACATTTATGATTAGAATGTGATTTTTCCTGTAGTACAGCATAGACTAAAAGCATGAAACTGCCTTCTTTAGCAGAAGGCAATCACTGGTAGAGTTAAATTTAAGGATCTCAAGAAACTTTATGAGCTTCAAATCATTAAGCCACTTACTTGCATTGCAATGTTGGGAAATTACTCCATGAATTTTGCAATTCAAGATTGTGCTTTTAAAAGCCCCCAAATGTTTAGAGAAAACCAAGTACGGTATACATCGAGAGAACTGGCTTTTATTGTTGAGAGTGGGAATATGCTTATTTATCTATCTTCAAACCAGTTTATTTATTTTATTTTATTTTATTTAT
Organism: Phocoena phocoena; assembly: GCF_963924675.1. NCBI lineage: Eukaryota > Metazoa > Chordata > Mammalia > Artiodactyla > Phocoenidae > Phocoena > Phocoena phocoena. Next base: position 12,436,504 of record NC_089233.1, read on the forward strand.
TTATTTTTTTGGCTGTGTCGGGTCTTCATTGTGGCGTGCTGGCTTCTCGCTAGTTGTGGCGTGTGGGTTTTCTCTCTCTAGTTGTGGTGGATGGGCTCCAGAGGACACGGGCTTTGTAGCTGTGGTGGGCGGGCTCCAGAGCGCGTGGGCTCTGTAGTTTGCAGCACATGAGCTCTTTCGTTCAGGCACGTGAACTCAGCCGTTGTGGCGTGCAGGCTTAGTTGCCCTGCAGCATGTGGGATCTTAGTTCCCCGACCAGGTATCGAACACACATCCCCTGCATTGGAAGGTGGATTCTTTACCACTGGACCACCAAGGAAGTCCCTCAAACCAGTTTATAAAGTGTTTGAGTGTTCTTTGCTGTGCTTTATGGTAATTTCTTTGGAAATTTTCACTATCGTTGGTTTTCATGGTTAATATATCATCCTTATTTAACATTGAACTCCATTTGCATTTGTGACACGTGGAAAAAAGGTATGCGACATTTAATGTCATTTGAGAAGCCATTTACATTCCTTGTATTTTGGCTTTTACAAAGACTTGGTCTTCCCTGTTAACTGGAAGTCTGCATTTCTACTAATTTGTTTTAAGAAGCTTATTTAAGGACTTAAAGCTTCCCCTGATAAACCACTTCTGTATTAAGTCTTGAATTTAAGAGAGAATTTCCCCTTCTTTTATTTTTTCTTTAACATCTTTATTGGAGTATAATTGCTTTACACTGGTGTGTTAGTTTCTGCTTTATAACAAAGTAAATCAGCTATATGTATACATATATCCCCATATCTCCTCCCTCTTGAGTCTCCCTCCCACCCTCCCTATCCCACCCCTCTAGGTGGACACAAAGCACTTAGCTGATCTCCCTGTGCTATGCGGCTACTTCCCACTAGCTATTGATTTTATCTTTGGTGGTGTATATATGTCCATGCCACTCTCTCACTTTGTCCCAGCTTACGCTTCCCCCTCCCCATGTCCTCAAGTCCATTCTCTAGTAGGTCTGCATCTTTATTCCCATCCTGCCCCTAAGTTCTTCATAACCTTTTTTTTTTTTTTTTTTTAGATTCCATATATTTGTGTTAGCATACGGTATTTGTTTTTCTCTTTCTGACTTACTTCACTCTGTATGACAGACTTCTGGGTCCATCCACCTTACTACAAATAACTCAACTTCGGTTCTTTTTATGCCTGAGTAATATTGCATTGTATATATGTGCCACATCTTCTTTATCCATTCACCTGTTGATGGACACTTAGGTTGCTTCCATGTCTTGGCTATTGTAAATAGAGCTGCAGTGAACATTGTGGTACATGACTCTTTTTGAATTATGGTTTTCTCAGGGTATATGCCCAGTAGTGGGATTGCTGGGTCTTATGGTAGTTCCATTTGTAGTTTTTTAAGGAACCTCCATACTGTTCTCCATAGTGGCTGAACCAATTCACATTCCCACCAGCAGTGCAAGAGTGTTCCCTTTTCTCCACACCCTCTCCAGCATTTATTGTTTGTAGATTTTCTGAGGATGGCCATTCTGACCGGTGTGAAGTGATACTTCATTGTAGTTTTGATTTGCATTTCTCTAATGATTAGTGATGTTGAGCATCCTTTCATGTGTTTGTTGGCCATCTCTATATCTTCTTTGGACAAATATCTATTTAGGTCTTCTGCCCATTTTTGGATTGGGTTGTTTGTTTTTTTGATATTGAGCTGCATGAGCTGCTTGTAAATTTTGGAGATGAATCCTTTGTCAGTTGCTTCATTTGCAAATATTTTTTCCCATTCTGAGGGTTGTCTTTTGGTCTTGTTTATGGTTTCCTTTGCTGTGCAAAAGCTTTGAAGTTTCATTAGGTCCCATTTGTTTATTTTTGTTTTTATTTCCATTTCTCTAGGAGGTGGGTCAAAAAGGATATTGCCGTGATTTATGTCATGGAGTGTTCTGCCTATGTTTTCCTCTAAGAGTTTGATAGTTTCTGGCCTTACATTAAGGTCTTTAATCCATTTTGAGTTTATTTTTGTGTATGGTGTTAGGGAGTGTTCTAACTTCATTCTTTTACATGTAGCTGTCCAGTTTTCCCAGCACCACTTATTGAAGAGGATGTCTTTTCTCCATTGTATATTCTTGCCTCCTTTATCAAAAATAAGGTGACCATATGTGCATGGGTTTATCTCTGGGCTTTCTATCCTGTTCCATTGATCTATATTTCTGTTTTTATGCCAGTACCATACTGTCTTGTACTGTAGCTTTGTAGTATAGCCTGAAGTCAGGGAGCCTGATTCCTCCAGCTCTGTTTTTCTTTCTCAAGATTGCTTTGGCTATTCGGGGTCTTTTGTGTTTCCATACAAATTGTGAAATTTTTTGTTCTAGTTCTGTGAAAAATGCCAGTGTTCTCCTCCTTTTAAAATAAATTTTGCCTAGCACTTAACAAAGTACCAGAGTAGCACTGTATCGAATTTTTCAAAAGGAAAATGCAGTGTTTCCTTTTGTTTTTTTATTTCAGTGTCTCACATTTTTTTTATTTTTTTTTTTAATTGAAGTATAGTTGATTTATAATGTATTAGTTTCAGGTGTACAGCAAAGTGATATATATATTCTTTTTCAGATTCTTTTCCCATATAGGTTATTGCAAAATATTGCCTATAGTTCCCTGTGCTATACAGTAGGTCCTTGTTGTTTATGTATTTTATATATAGTAGTGTGTATATGTTAATCCCAAACTCCTAATTTATCCCTCACCCCCACCTTTTCCCTTTGATAACCATAAATGTGTTTTCTATGTCTGTGAGCCTGTTTTTTAAATAAGTTCATTTGTAACATGTTTCTAGATTCTACATATAAGTGATATCATATTTGTCTTCTCTGACTTACTTCACTTAGTATGATAATCTCTAGGTTCATCCATGTTGCCGCAAATGGTATTATTTCATTCTTTTTTATGGCTGGGTACTATTCCATTGCGCGCGTGTGTGTGTGTGTGTGTGTGTGTGTGTGTGTGTGTGTGTATACATACCACATCTTCTTTATCCATTCATCTGTTGATGGACATTTAGGTTGCTTCCATGTCTTGGCTATTGTAAATAGTGCTGAAGTGAACGTTGGGGTGCATGTATCTTTTCGAATTATGGTTTTCTCTGGGTATATGCCCAGGAGTGGAATTGCAGGATCATATGGTAACTCTAGCTTTATTTTTTTGAGGAATCTCCATGCTCACTGTTTCCCTTTGGATTTAATATGTTTAGTTGCAAACGAAAGAAATACAATCACTTATTTTTTAGTATCTTAGTCTGTCAGTCTTGTCTCTCTTTCTCACTTTCCTCAGAACAGTTTTTAAAAATCAATTTAGGAAATCTCCTCCAAAATACTAAACTAACATGATTTCAGGGCTGCAAGTTTCCTGAACATTTATCTAGAAATGTTCTGCTCAGTGCTCAGATCTCTTCTATAGCATTCTATAAGAGTGGTTATCCAGTCCAAAGGATAACTGAATCCATCCATGTTGTAGGAGCTTTCTCATATAAAAGTTCATAGTCCGTTCTGGTTCTTCAGATGTTGAAGACTGTGAAATTCTACAAGGCAGCTGGCAGTTGAGACAAGGGCTTGCAAGGGCTTGGAGAGATACTGATCCTTTAATATTTATACAAAGGTTTAGATGCAGTTGTGAGTTTACTAATTAGCATTTTTTGGGGTAGCAAAACAAAAACCATACAACACATCAAAAACATTGATTACCATATAAGATATCAATTTAAGAAAGATCATACTTGAAAAATTATTTGACTGATAAAAATTATTGTATTTTAAACTTTTTCTGCTCCTTTTTCTTAATGCCAAAATAAAATGGCTGTGTTCATGTATTTTCTTTTTTCAATTTGGCTCAAGACTTGTATAGCTCCCAGTGGTAGATTTTGCAGTTGTATTGTATGATTAAGGTGTCCATCAAAACCTTACAGTTGGTAAACAGTATTAAAAATCCATCTCCAGCTTCCGTAAACTGTACAGAGTGCTATGAAAACTAGAAGAAATGGAAATATTTTAATTAACTCAAGTAGGACTAATCAAAGCAAAGCAACCAGTTTATTCAATTGAACATGTTAATGTCTATCCATCCATGACATGGCTGAACATTTATGTCATCTATTAAAAGCTATTCTGTTGCTTGTACAAGTATAAGCTATTGTTCAACATGGAACTGAATCCCATAGAGGCTTTTTCACCCCTTTTAACAATTATACGTCATAGATTATTTCCTTAACATCCTTTCTTCTGCTTCCAGTTCCCTTCAAATAACCGAACTTCTTTCATGAAGAAACACAGACTTGGATAACTTAGTTCAGTTACCCTGCCGTCGTTTCTTTTCTTGAAAGGAATTTTACCATCTTTATTTCTTCTTAATAAGGCTTAGGAAATGCTTACTATGCACTGGATACTATTCTAAGCATGTTTTATGTATTATGTCACTTAGTCCTTGCAACAATATCATTTTCCCCCATTGTACAGATGAAGAGATGGAACCAACATGTGGCATTATGCTCTAAGTGGTAGAACTAGGATGTGAACACAGATCTCAATATCCATTGTGTTGAAATGAATTTAAATTGTGCCAAAGGTGACTGACATTAATTAGACACGAGGAAGAAATTCCTAAAATAAATAGATGCTTAAAGGAGCCTCTTAAATGAGTAAAGCTAAAAGGAGTTGGGGTACAGGTTGTTACCTGGGATTTTTATCCCCATCAGGATACTTAAAAACAGTCTGTATAAAAATCTTATTTTTTGTGAATTAATTTTATTCTTATGTTCAGGCAGTAAGTTAAACTAGATGGCTGTCTGTAGACCCCTTTAATACATCTTAATGCAGTCTCCAATGTGTATAAAAAGTGATAACTTAATGTTTCTTTTTAATTGTAATGAGTATAATGATTCTTTTTATTATAAAAATAAGTAGAGGGCTTCCCTGGTGGCGCAGTGGTTGAGAGTCTGCCTGCCGATGCAGGGGACATGGGTTCATGCCCCGGTCCGGGAAGAGGCACAACAGTGAGAGGCCCGCGTACCACCAAAAAAAAAAAAAAAAAAAAAAAAAAATAAGTAGAATATGGGAAAAAATTACTTATACTCCTGCCATTCTAACATAATGACACTTTTTGGCCTATTCCTTTCTAGCCATTTTTTACATGCACCTATTTTTAAACCACACTACTGAAGTATAATGTATAAAATCTACCCATGTTAAGTGTATAATTAAATGAGTTTTAATAAGTTTACAGTGTAACTGTCACCACAATTCAATATTAGAACATAACTCTGCTCTCTATCTTCATTCTCTAGTTTTTTTTAAGGTGGAAGCCTCTGTTATTGGTTTGATCTTTTTTTTTTCTAGCCTAGGTAATTATAACACTACTTTAGCGGAAGCCCATAAATTTTGATATATTGTGTTTTTATTTTCATTCAGTTCAAAATATTTTAAAATTTTTGTGTGAGCCCTTTTCTAATGGGATATTTATAATTATGTTGATTTGTTTCAAAATATCTGTGGATTTCCCAAATTTTCTCTTGCTTCGATTTCCAATTTAATTAGAAAAACACTAAATAGACTTTTTGCTATTTAAATCCTTTTAAATTTATTGATACTTATTTTATGTCCTAGCATATGATCTATCCTGTTTAATGTATATAAGTTGTTGAAAAGAATGTGTACTCTGCTTTTTTGGGTAGAGTGTTCTATATCTATCAATTAGGTCAATTTTGTTGATAGTATTTAAAACAACTATATCCTTATTGATTTTTCTGCCTGCTCTTCTATCCATATTTGGAGGGAAATATTGAAATCTCCAACTATTATTACTGAGTTGTTGTCTGATTCTCCCTCCAGTTCTGTTCAGTTTTTTTGCTCCATGTATTCTGGGGCTTTGTTGTTGGATGTGTATATGTATATAAATGTTATATCTTTTTGATGGACTGACTCATCATTGTAAAATGACCCCCTTTCTATCTAGTAAAAATTTTGGTTTAAACTCTTATTTTGTCTGATGGTATACTCTCTCCAGGTCTTTTATGTTTATTGCCTGCTTTGTATTTCTTTTTTAATCATTTTTCTTTCAGTTTGTATTTGTATTTGAATCTAAAGTGTGCCTCTCACAGGTACCATGTGCTTGCATTTTTTTAAAATCCAGTCTAACAATCTCTTCCTTTTAGTTGAGGTTTTAATCCATTTATATTTAATGTTATCACAGATATTGTTGGATTTATGTATCCATTTTGATATTTTTTCCATTGTTCATTCTTTACTATCTGCTGTATTAAGTAGATGTTTTTTAGTGTATCATTTTAATTTTTTGTTTGTTTTCACTACACAATTAATTTTCCAAATTGTTGCCTAGCATTTAAAATATGTATCATCATGCATATGTGTAACTGAATCACTTTGCTGTACACCTGAAACTAACACAACATTATTGATCAAGTATACTCCAATATAAAACAAAAAGTTAAAAAAAATATGCATCATACCTTATGATCTATTTTAGTTTAACACTAAATTTAGTAATGTGTAAAAACTTTGCTTCAATATAGGCCCATGTCACACTTCTTTGTGCTATTATTATCATATGTATTATATCTATAATGCTAGTAAACCCAATATTGTGTTTTAATTATTGCCTTATGCAATATATTTTTTTTAAAGAAGTTAAGACTGAAAGGAAGAAAAAAATTCTCTCTATATATAAAAACCTATGTGCTTACTATTTCCATTACTCTTCATTTCTTCCTGTATGTTTGAGTTATTGCTGCTATCATTTCTTTGGTCCACTCCAGCTCCATCACCTCCCTTCTTCCTTTCTGATATTATTATATATATATATGTATATATTACATGTTTATATTATATGACCTACAATATCATTTTACAATTACTGTTTTATACAGTTCTTTTAAATTAGTTAAGGAAAGATAAAACCTATACTGACATAGTCTCCTATAATTACCTATATAATTACCTTTACCAGCATTATTTCTTCATGTGAATTTGAGTTACAGTCTGTTGCCATTTCCTTTTATTCTAATGAGCTTTGGTTCCTTTTTGTAATTTCTATCTCTTTATCTATACTCTCTATTTGGTGAATCATGATGTCATACTTTTTTCAAGTACTTATTTTTTCTTTAAGTCTTTGAGCACATTTATAATAGTTGCTTTGAAGACCTTATCTGCTGAGTCCAGCATCTGGGCCCCCTTTAGTGATAATTTCTATTAACTGCTTTTTTTCTTGTGTATGGGTCAATTTTCTTTCTTTCTATGTTTCATAATTTTTCGCTAAAAATTGTATATTTTAGGTAATACATCGTAGCAAGTCTGTATTCAGATTGCCCTGCCCTTCACACACGTCTAAGGTGGTGGTTGTTCTGGGATTTTTTTAATTTTTAATTTTAGTTTTTTACCTGGACTAATTCTGTGGAGAATATTTCCTCTATAATGTATGTCCAGTGATAATTCTGCTTTGTTGTCTTCCTGCCCCCCAACCCCTCCCACTTATATATTTAAATCTAGCTTTCTAGGAATCACCCATGGGTCAAAATACCTTAGTGTTTAGCCAAACACTGGTCTGAGGTTTGAACACCTTGAGCCACTAAATCACAAAGGCTTCCAGCTTTTTCTGAAGATTCCATGCATAGTTTGGAGAATGAATCACAGTCCAACCAGTTTACAAGTCTGTCTTAAATTTTACTTTCTGTGTTTGTAAGGTCTCATGCTCAACAGGAATAAGTAGCTTGCTAGGGCTTTCTCTAGTCTCTCCTGAGTGTGTACACAACTTTGTGAATCTGAACAGCCTTCCATACTTTCAGAGGTAAGTAGGATGTTATCAAGACCCACTTTTGGGCTTCTCGGGTGTAGCAGCGGTTGGGAGTCTGCCTGCTGATGCAGGGGATGCGGGTTTGTGCCCCGGTCCGGGAGGATGCCGCGTGCCGCGGAGCGGCTGGGCCCGTGAGCCATGGCCGCTCAGCCTGCGTGTCTGGAGCCTGTGCTCCGCAACGGGAGAGGCCACAACAGTGAGAGGCCCGCGTACCGCAAAAAAAAAAAAAAAAAAGACCCACTTTCATTCCCTGCATCTCCCTATTAATTTTCCTGACTGGCCTGCTTGTTTGTTGCTTACTTGAATCAGTAATGGGATTTCAGGCTAGCTGCAAATGTTGTCCTTCCACGTTTGTTTGTCATTTTTGTTTTTAACAACCCTAGGCATAGAATTTTCCATGTTGTGCTCCAAATAAAATTGGTCCTGAATAAGCAGAGCCTTGATCTTCACAGCTCGCTCACCTTGACAGTACTTCTGCCCCATGGAGCTGGGGAGAGGCTGGGCATGGGAGTAGCACCAAGCTAAAGTATACAGACTCCCACTGTTCTTACTAAGGTTCAGTAACTTTTCTTGAATGAAATCTCAATTTGTTCTGTTCCTTTGGTCAATTTTCAGTGTCCTTAAAAGGTTTTTGACAATTTTGTCTAGTTTTATTGTTACTTTTTGTATTGAGGGTTTGACAGATTCATCACTCAGCCATTGCAGAAGTTCTGCTCTCTTGGGGTTTTGTTGTTGTTTAAAAACATAGGTACTACAAACTACACTAATTGTTATTGTCTGAATGTTTGTACCCCCTGGCTATTAATACATTGTAATTCTAATACCCAGTGTGATAGTATTAGGAGGTCAGGCCTTTTGGAGGTGGGTAGGTCATGAGGATGAAACTCCTATAAATAGAATTAATGCTATTAATGCTTTTATAAAAGTGATCCCACAGAGCTCCCTGGCCCCTTCTGCCCCGTGAAGAGATGATGAAAAGCTAGGAGTCTGCAACCCGGAAAAGGGCCCTTACTACAAACCAACCGTGTTGGCACCCTGATCTTGGACTTCCAGCCTCCAGAACTGTGGACAATGTATTTTTGCCATTTATAAGCCACTTAGTCTAGGATGTTTTCTGATATAGCCCAGATGAGCTAAGACACTAATCTCAAGTATATAGCTCAATACTTTATTACATGTGAAAACACCCTTCTCATCACCACCCAGATTAAGATATAGAACATGTCCAGCACCCCTTAAGATTCCCTCCCTAATCTCTATGCCTGTCCCAGAGTTAACCACTTCTATCATCTTAGATTAATTTTTTCTATCCTTAAACTTCATATGAATGAAATTTTACAATATGTACTTTTCTGTTTCTGGCTGCTTTTGGTACTGAGTCCAAGCTTACACTGCTTGCCACATGATAGTCCAATAAATCGAGAGATGCGTTACTGCGGCAAGGAATAGCTACTTTCCAGAAGATGGTGGACTCATGCCCTAAAGAACCGTCTTGCCTGAGTTAGAATTCAGGTTTCTTTTATATTAAAAGGGGAGGGAGTAAAGTCAAACACTTCCTGGTTCCCATCAGCCTCCAGAGGGGATGGGTTAATTTGTTCCTCCCTGCAGTCATTCACAGGTGGGCTTGGTCAGGATGTTTCCTGTGAGCTAACAAAAGGTATTTATCTTAATGCTCATTACCTGGGAGACAGGATTCCCAGAGATGGGCCATTATGTATAACTTACAGGCAATGTCCCTTTAGTGATTAACTTATAATAGAATACAAAAGGTTCTTCCCTATTACAATTCCCCACTGTCAGTGTCCATTCCACAATCTTGTGGGAAAAGAACAAAGACCACTTTGGCTATTTCCTGCTGAACAGAGGTGATGAATGTTCCGTAGAATCTTTAGTCAGTCCTTTTTTATCTACAACTACTTGAACCCAATGAAACCTCTTAGTAATTTGTTGTCTAATTCATAATTGAACTTGGGGTTTTGGTTCCAGTGCCCAATCCATATACTAAATTCCTGTGCTTTTTTGACAAAATTAAACAAATTGGTTGCCCCTTCTCCATATACAGTAGAATTTACCATCTACTTAAGTTGGATAGGCAGACCTGTTGGAGGCAAACTCATGAATAGTATAGTGCCCAAAGTTTTAATATAATTGGCAACTGCTAGGTCTTTTAGAATTTACAGATTCTTCTGCCCAGGCAGACACCTGGAGTGGCCTGCCATACAATATTTTAAAGGGGCTTAATTTAAGCCTGCTTCTGGGAGCCACTGATCCATAGCAGGGCAACTGGCAAGACCTTATCCCAAATTAAATTAGTCTGATGACATATTTTAGAGGCTTTTTAAAAAAGTATGACTCATTTTTTTGTTTTTTCCTGTTGCTTGTGGTCTCCAGGATGAATGTAGTTTTAATGCCTTAATCCAAATTGGGATAATTTCCCTAAGGAAAGCTTTAACCACTTCAGAGATTTTCTGTCCATAGGATGCTTTCACGCATCCTGAAAAAGTGTCCACGCAAACACTAGCAGGTTATCTGAAGTTTCTTGCAGTTCGAGGCATTTGAGTAAAGTCATTTTTCAGTCCTCCATGGGGCAGCTTCCTCTGTGTTGAGTCCCCACCTGGGGAGGTCTGACAGCAGTCTTTGGGTTAATTTATAACACCTTGGGGGAAAGAGCTCTGTCTCCTCTCCTGGGGTTTTCACGAATGCCATCTGTAGGCTTAGAGTGTGTTCTGGTGGGACTCTGATGTCAAGCTATTCTGGTGAAAACCTTCAGGGTGAGGTCTATCAGAAAGTTAATCAGCTCGTTGCCCACTGTCAATTTTACCTGGGGTTCCTATGGGGAATTGGGTGCCTCAAGTCCAGGAGAGCCGCTGGGCCTCTTCATTCAGGGTGTTCCTCTCTTTCTTACCATAGAGGCCCTCATCTTTTATTGTTCTTCTTCTGTTTTATCTTAGAGCAATCTGTTTTCCAATGTCCTCCTCCTTCCAATAAGCACATTATTCCTTCCCCAGTGGTGGCTTACCTCTCTTCGAGTTACTCACCTTCCAGGAATCCAGTGCCACTGCCAAAAAAGTGGTGTTGCATTTTGTATCTTCTTTCTTCTGTTGTTGTTCCCTGTTGAGTACTTTAAAAGCAACATGTACCGATTGAGAAGGGTTCATTCCAACTGTACCATCTAATTTTTGCAATTTTCTCCTGATATTTGAGGCACTTTGCCCAAAAAAGGTCGAATTTACCATGCTAATTTTTCAGGGGCCTCGGGATCTACATTAGTATGACATCTGTAGGCCTGATAAATCTTTTCCAATAATTCAGGGAGGACTTTGTTCTGCTGAATTTCTTGAACTGTGTTCAAAACTCTGGACTTCCCTGGTGGCGCAGTGGTTATGAATCCGCCTGCCAGTGCAGGGGACATGGGTTCGAGCCCTAGTCTGGGAAGATCACACATACCACAGAGTAACTAAGCCCATGAGCCACAACTACTGAGTCCACGTGGTGCAACTACTGAAGCCCAGGCGCCTAGAGCCCGTGCTCTGCAACAAGCCACCGCAGTGAGAAGCCCATGCACCGCAATGAAGAGTAGCCCCCACTCACCGCAACTAGAGAAAGCCTGCACACAGCAACAAAGACCCAACGCAGCCAAAAATAAAATAGATAAATTAACAAAATTCTTTTGCTTTGGTTTCCCCTTTCAAAGCCCTGCCAAGACGTACTAATAAGTAGTACTCTAATAAGGGCCTTCTTTCCTCACTGGGGTCCCAATTTGGTTCAGCTGTAGGTGCTGCCAAGTGGGCAGCAGGTATAGGGGATCCTCCCTCTAAGGAGGATCTTTCCAATTACAGAAGTCTGAGAAACCCCGATGGCTGGTTGTTTGCATTTAGGCGCCCCCTACAAGATAATGGAAAGGGAAATTGCTCTCTCCCGGAAGTGGCTCCTGGTTCAAATTTGGTACCCTGTCAGGTCTTAGATGATGATGCCAGATCAAGTCCCTGTGCCCGAAACTAACACAGGATTTTCTTATTGATCCCCATAAGGAGGGGAAGTCCTGAACCCTAGTGTCAGGAACTGGGGCTGGATAGGAATGGAAGGTGGTGGAAGAGGTGGATATATTGACGTAAGGGCCAGAGTGGCTGGGACAGCCAGCTCAGCTAGAGGAGTTAAGGTTTGAAGCAACATGTCCTCACTGTCATTCCCTTCCTTCTCTTATTTTCCCTGATAATGGTACAAATGCTTGCACATAAAGTATTTCATCATTCTTCCCTGCTTCTTCACAAAATAGCTATAGAGTCATTCAAAAGCGACTGTAAAACTATAGATAGCAATTGGTCATCTAACCATTAAAAGGATGCCTTTTTGCTTTGGCATCAACCAACTGGGATTACAACGCAATTGAACAGAAACTTGATTATGGCTGTAACAAGCAATTTAAGATAATTACCAAAATTACGACTGATATCATTTTACCAGGACATACCAGAATTTTAGGAGTTCCATATAATTTCCAGAATATTTATGTTAATAAAATTTACCCACATGTTACAAGCTAAGAAGTTTTATCACCACTCATTTGACAACACTTCCCACACAATTCAACACACCAAGTAAGCCCAATTAGTTTAGTATTCCTCTCTCTGAGATGGAGAGAAAACAAATAATTTGATGTGTTCCAGGGACCCTCTGGAAAACCCCAAAGTTAGCCAGAGGTCAAATGAACCCCACTTAGAACTTGATCTTTGGGAAGTTTGTCAAAAATATCAAAAAATTTTAACCAGTGATAATAAAAGATCAATGGCAAATACAGATCACTTAAAGAAAATCTGTTACCAAAAGCAGTTCAGGGCTTCCCTGGTGGCACAGTGGTTGAGAGTCTGCCTGCCGATGCAGGGGACACGGGTTCGTGCCCCGGTCCGGGAAGATCCCACATGCCTCAAAGTGGCTGAGCCTGTGCGTCTGGAGCCTGTGCTCCGCAACAGGAGAGGCCACAACAGTGAGAGGCCCACGTACAGCAAAAAAAAAAAAAAAAAAAAAAAAAGCAGTTCAATATTTAAGAAAACTTCTTCCTCTTTGAGAACCAAATTCAGGTTTTTTACCACTTTACCTTTAAGATTTATTTTCTTAATAATTAAGTTCAATCTTACCTTAGAACTTAGTTTAAAGTTACGAAAATCTGGAGAGATTATTCTAGATAGACATTCCCAAAACATTATTCCCATAGAGTTTACCCCAGACTCTTTATTTACCTCTATTTTATTTACTTAAAAGCTCTGTCACATTGTTATTTTTCTTGCTGACAAACTTTGTAACAGGAATAAGGTCTTGTTTGATTTCTAGTAAACCTAGGTACAATAAGAGTATTATACTTAATGTTGGTGATTCTAAAGACATCTGTATCAAACCAACAAGCTTAAGCTAACTTTAACACCGTATATTAATTCAATACTGAATATTTACTAGATCATGTGAACCTGACACTCATTCTGGCCAGTTTCTTTTATATTTGAGTATTTATATAAGCACTTAATTTCCTTAAAGCCAATTAAGTAGAGCTCTTTTACAAATTAATTTTGGCAGTGCCACACCTCTATGACACATGTACAGACACACAGACACCTCATAGTCACCATTAAAAATTTTAGCCATGAATCAGGTACCACAGTGTAAAACCCATCAGTTTACAGAAGAGGTTGAATTCAAGTTTGGTTTTCTGGCAGATGGGACAGGTCAAGGTCACCTGTCAGATGGTTAAACCCTTTTTACTAATATTTATGAAAAAGACACTTCTATTTCTGTTTGTAGGTTTTGGTGATTTTAGGAACCAAGTAGAACCTTTCTCTTCCTTGGAATGTTCCACTCTTGGAAAAGAACAGAGGATTTTTCCCCCTGTTCCTTTCCTCCATTTGACATCAGAAAAAGTTTTAAATATCACAAAACTGACTTGGCCATTAATGGAGAAACTACCAAACAAAATGAAACAAAAAACCCAAAGAACAAAAAAATTCTAAAGAAACCCTGAAGTTGTAGTCTTGGGGTTTTACATATACCAACGACACAGGAGACCATAAATGATGTAATTAACACAGCAAGGGTAGCAGTACATGGTGCACAGGGTCCCAAGATAACCCTGCCTAAACCCCTGTGGAGATCCTACCAGGTACTGTGGACGCACATTGTTACAATAAAATATCATCTTCCTCTCACCCATGGGTTCATAGCTGTAATCAGATCTTTTATCCAAAATGCACCTCAGAGGACTTTCTTTAGGGATAGTTGAAACAGTCCCCATTTTTAAAGATAGAAATTCAAGACAAAACACAAACAGCATACACAAATGCTAGCATCCAAAGAAACAAAAGAACCGGTTCACAAATCGGATAAGAGTCCAACAACTCTTTCCTCTCTCCAACAGGGTACCCCACTCAAATACAAAACAAATTGGCTTATTCCGGAGAAAAAGCCCCAAATGGAGAGGAAATAAGGTTTCCGGCTGTACACATTGGAGCAACTTACCCTACTGTATGGAGCCCATTGGCTCCCAAATGTTGATTCCTTGTTTCAACTGTCAAGTGCTAGGGCAGCTGGTGCCACTTCAGAGAACTTTGAAGGGCAGATCCTCAGGACAGGTGGTCCCAGAAATTGCTAGGGCTTTACCCGAAAATTCCCCAACCGGGGCCAGCTGGCCAGGAGCAGCAAGGTTCCTTGGCTGGCTCACCAAAGTTTGTTACCAAGTCCAAGCTCGTACTGCCCGCTGCACGACAGGCCAGTAAGTCGAGAGAGAAGTTGCTGGGGCAAGGAATAGCGACTTTATTGGGAAAGTCAGCAAACTGAGAAGATGGTGGACTCATGCCCCCAAAGAATCATCTTGCCTGAGTTAGAATTCAGGCTTCTCTTATACTAAAAGGGAAGGGAGTAAAGTCAAACACTTCCTGGTTCCTGTCAGCCTCCAAAGGGGATGCGTTAGTTTGTTCCTCCCTGCAGTCATTCACAGGGGGCCTGGTCAGGATGTTTCCTGTGAGCTGACAAAAGGTATTTAGCTTAATGCTCATTACCTGGGAGGCAGGGTTCCCAGAGATGGGCCATTATGTATAATTTAATCTTACAGGCAACATCCCTTTAGTGATTAGCTTGTAATAGAATCCAAAAGGTTCTTCCCTATTACACTTTCATTCAGTATAATATTTTCTGAGGTTCCTCTTATGTTTTTAGGTGTAGCAGGGGTTTGTTATTTTTCTAGTTGCTGTATAATATTTTATTTATATATATGTCACAATTTTCTTATTGGTAGGCACTTTGGGTTATTTCCACTGGGGCTATTATTAATAAAGCTGCTATGAACATTCTTCTACATGTGTTTTTAGGAACATATATGTCAACAATTGTAATGAGTGTGTAATTTTGGCTCTTGCTTTTTTCCCTCTTTTTCAAAGGTTATCATTATACCAAGTGCTTTTTCTTGTTTCTGTCATCACCACAAGTGTCATTAGTATTTTTATAATATTTTTAGGTGGGTGTACATTAAACTTATTTGCATTTCTTTCATAAAAAATGTTAGTCAAAAGCCTATATTTAATAATCAATAATTAATACAAGTGACGGTTGGTGCTCAATAAATATTTGTTTGCGATTTTCTAAGAAATTCCAGTTCTAAGTTTTTTTTTTTAAGTATTTAGTAGTTCAAGGTTAAACAAAATTTGTTGCTTTTTCTGCCCCTTTTTCATGTTCCATAACATTATGAGATTCAAATATCTGTAGTATTACTTTTTTCATACACAAAAGCAGGAATTGGTGGGAGCACTGGTCTCTATAAACATGTATTTGAATTTATTGTTTACACATTTCATACTGGGTTAGAAAAAACTCTTTAGTTTTGGAGATGGAGGAAGCCCTGTAACCTTCCGCCTTGAGCTTAAAGAATTGGACCCCTTTTTATAAGACTCTTGGGGTTACTGCTTTTCCACCTCTTTCCTATGTTCCCTCCCACAGCAGCAAGCACATATGCACATATATTTGTACAAGTACCTACGACGGTCTCTCTGTGTCCTGAGCACATAATTCACATGGTACTTGGAAATGTTTTTGCCTGAGGAAATGAGTATTACAGTTGTGAGGTATAGGAATTGTATGCTTTTATCTTAACCGGATGGTGGTTTTTCTTCTCAAAAATGGTTGAGGGGGCTTCCCTGGTGGCGCAATGGTTGAGAGTCCGCCTGCCATTGCAGGGGACACGGGTTCGTGCCCTGGTCCAGGAAGATCCCACATGCCGCGGAGCGGCTGGGCCTGTGAGCCATGGCCGCTGGGCCTGTGCGTCTGGAGCCTGTGCTCTGCAACGGGAGAGGCCACAACGGTGAGAGGCCCACTTACCACAAAAAAAAAAAAAAAAAAATGGTTGAGGCTTCTGATGGGGTAGTATGAGCTGTGAAGGACACAAGGAGAATAGGAAGGGAAAGCAATTGCTTAATGGACCTCGCATAATTGTGACTATGACTCCAGGTCTGCCGAGTTTAAAGATGGAATTGCAGGCAGATAAATTTGTCGAGTTTGACTTAATCCCTTGGCTTTTATATGATGTATATTTTTTTCATTAACAGCAGTGTACCTTTCATCTCTGCTTTCACACAAAAAGTGGTCTAATTTTTGGTGGACTTTCTTTTCTGTCCTTTTTGATGCTAAAACTGTTCCCCTAGAGTCCTCATCAACCTTTAGGCTGTGGAGAGAAGTCCACAAGTCACCAAGGCTGATTTTCCCGTTGCCAGGAGAGGGACTCTGTATGCAGCAGGTTAAAAAATCAGGCATGAAGTAAGTGGCCTTATAGCCCTGTACCAGCTTTACTACGAGGGGAAATTTGTTTAGCATCTACTGCTTTATCTTATCTGATTGTCAGAATGGGACCTTGTTCAAAAGGTTTCTCATGAGAAGGGTAGGCAACACTTGTGATTTTGTAGTTTTCACACAAAAAGAGAAAACCCAGTTCATGGTCTGGAATCACCACAGCTGAATTCCATCATGTGATGTCATTGTTTAATTGGTAGAAATCCTAGCCAGGCATTTAATTCACATTTGTGGATCAGAAGCCATAGATACTTGTGTTTTCAGTACACTGCGTTTTTCTGATACTTTGGTCATTATCATAGGGTTACTAATATATATTAATATGTAGCACGTTAGTTTTTATATTATATATTATATTTATCAATATTTAGCTCCCACAATGGGTACTAGATGGGTAGAGCATATGTCAAGACTTTTCAGGTTTGGGAACTACTTATTTTTCGAGAACTGGTATTTCTTGAATGTTGTTCACCTTTCCGTTTACATCCTTCTGAAATCTTTCTCATTTCTCTTTCAGTGTTTTCTTCTTTCCTCTAAGATCTCTGATTTATCTTTCACACTCCCACACTCCTCTACCTAATAATAATATTATTATGTAATATTAATAATATTATCATTGTGAACATTTATTGCATGCTTACCTATGTAAGTTTTTTTTTTGTTTTTTGGGGGTTTTTTTTGCGGTACCTGGGCCTCTCACTGTTGTGGCCTCTCCCGTTGCGGAGCACAGGCTCTGGACGCGCAGGCTCAGCGGCCATGGCTCACAGGCCCAGCCGCTCCGCGGCATGTGGGATCTTCCTGGACCAGGGCACGAACCCGTGTCCCCTGCATCGGCTGGCGGACTCTCAACCACTGCACCACCAGGGAAGCCCCCTTTGTAAGTATTTTTGTCCTGTGATATTTTTGTCCACATTTCACAGAGGAGGAAACTGAGCCTATGTCTTGCTCTCTTTCCCTTTCCGAGCATAAAGTCAGCCCTTCTCTTTAGACATAACCTTGTGCTCCCATTCAGCAACTCAGACTCACTTAGAATTACATTTACTTGCTGGGCCTTGTGGGTGTTGGTCCTTTGAATGTTGTTTTGCTAGAGGTCTAAAACATGAGTCCCCTTCCTGTAAATCTCATGGTGGTTGTATTATCTGTTTGGAAGAAACAAAGGACAGGGGTTGTGAATCTCCTCACTGTTGCACACCAAGGCACCTCGTGTCCTCAGGGTGATAGGCAGATACAGATACACCTGGGGTGGGAAAGTGAAAGTGTGGTTTTCTGTCCTTGTGGTTGTAGAAAATATTCACATTAAAGATTCATTTCCTAACATTACTGATTAAAGGGCTTTCCTCAAAATCCACCAGTTGTTAAGGTTTATTGTGCCACTAATTTGGAGCAGAACCGCCTCTGTGTTGAGTGGGCGTGTCGACATATAAAGCTGTTTGAAGCTTATGAAATGCACATTTCGTTGTGTCATAAGCAGGAGGGGCTCATAGGCTGTGTCCCTGCCATCTTTTCTGTGCTACCTTTTATTGTTACTTAATAACTAGAACACATACTATCACCTGTAGTTTAGATGGATGCACTGCTTCTCCTACTAGACATGGGAGCAGGATACCTATCTTCCACCTCTGTGTTTCTGTCACCTGGCAGGGTAACCTAGCAGGATCCAGTACCTGTTTGTTGAATGGGTGAGTTCTGATGTTTAGCTTGGTTCCCAAAACACAGTGGACACTCGATTCACATTCTTCCCACCAGTCTGAGGGCGGCTGACTGTCTGCCTCAGCTCTTCATTCTTAGGAGTTGGATTGGACACAGCTAGCTGAGTACATCGGTTCTTTGGTGATTGGAGATGCTTACTGCTAAGAGTAAATGACAGGCTTTTTTGTCATTTTAACAGAACTTAATGGGAGTGCTGTCACAATAGTGATCTCCCCTGAGTGAGAACAAGCAGAGGTAAGGAGGGAGGGTGGCTGAGCTGACATGGGTGCTAGAAAGAAAAGCAAGAAAGGAAACAGCTGGGACTCTGGAAGCAAGTGAAAGAAAAGGACATGAAATAAGACAAAGGCCGAATTAAGGGAAAGAAAGAAAAACAAAAAGCTGAACACGTAATGACCACGAAAAAAGGGATGGAATGGATTACTAATGTTCCCTAAATTATCTCTTAATATGTGTCTTGTCTTTTAATTCAAGTGCTAGAGGAAAGAGATCTAGCAAATCTTTTTGGGCCTGCTTAGGCATTTCAGTTATCTTTCCTATTTTTTTAAGGAATTTCCGTGAGTTTTCTTTCATGGTGTCTCTGCCTTTCATCATCACTAAGGCCATGTTCATTCTCTGCCTCTCTTTCTCTTCAAGGGGCTGGCAAAGCTCAGCTGCTACTATTTATTTGTTTCTTATATTGGACTATTTGTTAAGATTTCATTTGAAAAAAGTTTTCACAGGTAAAAATAAAAATTTCAAAAACACTAGCATAACAGAAAGAGCTCTCAGTAGAACTTCTCTGCGATGGGATGACTAGCCATGAGTTTTTTGCTTCATTTCTGAGGCTCTTTATTTTTCCCATTGGTAAATTGAAGATGAAGTATATAATTTCCAAGAATCCTTCTTGCTCTCGTATTTTGAAGAAAGGATTATCTACAAGAACAACAAAAAAGGGAGACATAGATAATTCTGCTTCACTCCCTGTTCTGGGTACTCTAGGTACTTTATCTTTTTTAATCCTCCTAACAGCCCACTTATTAGATGGGGAAACTGTGGTGCAGAGAGATCATTGCTTCCCTGACATAACTGAGCAATTGGTGTTTGTGTTCTTTCCATCATACCATGATCTTTCCCAGTGAGCCAAGCCAGGATACAGTAAAGAAAACAAAAATATAAAATGGAAAAATATAATGAGAATCAGATGACTAATACTTCATGGAGGCTTCGACTCAGATGTCATTTCTTTAGAGGGGCCCTCTCTGACCACCCTTTGAAAAACCATACTTTCCGTAATTATTCTCTGTTCTTTGCAACTTGCTCTATTTTTTCATAGCGCTTATCACTGTTTGACATTACATTTTACATTCTTTGCTAACAACCCAGACCAGAATGTAAGTTCCGTGGAGGCAAGTTCTGGACCCTATTCACTACTTTATCCCTATTGTTGAGAGTAGTGTGTGGTACAGAGTGATGCTCAATAAATAATTGTTGAATGAATGAACACAGGTTATTAAAATTCCTAGAAAAATTTAAAAGATGGGCTTATTAGTAACTCAATTTATATTTTCACTGTTTTCCTTTCGGTATTCAAAAATGCAACACCGTTTGTTCACATTGCTAATGAGATACTATAGTACTTGTCATTACTGTAGCAAAGTAGGTTGTGCAGTTTCACTGATGAGTGTGTGTGGCCTCCTTTCCCTTGTGGAAATGGAGTGAGTGAATGTTTTGTTTGGAACTGAAAAGCAGTGTTCAAGCTCTTTAGGCAGTCAGGTTCACACTGTCTTCCCAATAAAGTCTTCTCATTAACGCTTTTTCTTCCTGTCTTGTCTTTCCCGTTGATGCATATCATCACACTCCTGATTCGGACCTGTAAGTGGGTGTTAACAGTTTTAGGAGCTAAGGCGGAAATGAATCTCAAACCACTTCCTTCAGAGTAGTAACTGCATTCTCTACTTCAGAGAGTATTTTGTCTCCTTAATGACAGCTGTTTTTCTCTCCTCCCACTTTTAGCGTCTCTTTGGTTTTACAAGTATAAACACATTTTGGCAAGCCTTGGGGGCTCACCTGAGTTATAACAATGTACTTTTTAATGCATTTACTGGCAGTAATTGCATTTACTCCACTCTGTTATTTTCTTTGTCCAGTACACACGATGCTCCTTTCCCCCCATGTTATTCTATGTTGGCAGAGAGCATTATGGGCAGCTCTGCATGCGGACCCGTCACCCAAACCAGCATATATGGAAAAGACTCTAGCGGAGCAATGATTTTTTACTTCATGTTGTCTGCACTGCTCTGTTTAATCCTCAGTCACATCATATACTTCCTTCATAAAGTAAGTTCTGCACAATTATATATTTCTAGTTCCTGTTGTAGAATTTCAGAGAACTCAGTCGGTCCCACCCGTTCGCTAGTTAGATGAAGAGACTGACTGTGGGGAGGGGCCTCGGATCAGGCCTACAGGCCTCCTTAGACAGGGACTGTCTTATTCACTGTTGTCCTCTATGTCTAACATAGTGTCTGCACATAATAGGTTCAATAAAAATTTGCTTGTTTTTTCAAGGTCACAAAACTAGTGCTTGCAGAGCTAGAACTTGAACCTGTGTCTCCTAGTTATTTGTTCATTGTCACTGCCACAGTTATCTCATTGTAGTTTAAATTAGGGAGCCAGCTTCCAGTCTTTTAAAACACAATTACCTTTCAATTCATCTCTGGTAAACAAACAGCAGCTGTCCCTCATTGGCATGGCTGCAGTTCCACCACTGAGATATCCTAGAAACTGACACTATTAACTGTTCTGCTAAAAGGAGGACTCTTCTACTCACACGATATCCTGGCCGTGTCCAAAGTGTAATATTTAATTGCATTTTCTTAATCTTTACCACTGTATTGCTAAGCTTTCTAATACCTTCAAAATACCAAATCTCAGGCTTATCCTAATTAAAGAATCTCAATTTAATCTATATTGCATGACAATTCAATTTGTTGATTGCTTTCTCTCCCCCTCTTTGCAAAATTCCCGTCAAATGTATTAATTCAACATGATGAATCCTGTATTCAACCCACTGGAGTGAATAATTAAAATTAGCTGATAAAACTTTCAGCAGAATTACTTTGTGAAATTGCTGAACAGATGTGTCATTTTAATGAAAATCCACAGACAAGCTCCTTCTCCCCCTCGGCAGGATAAAAATATTATCCCCTCGGCACATACTTAATTTGGTGGTAAATACACTCGGAGCGATTGCTGGAAGGGAAGAAAAAGCAACTTGTCACACTTAGTAACTTGATTTTTCCCCAGCATGCAGTAACAGCTATCTACAGTAATTCATAGTGCTCTATTGTTGCTGCAAGTCCCAAAGAGAACTTATTAAAATGCAATAATCTCCTATTTAAACAGAAACAATAACCATTAAATTTCCTGTGGATCCAAAATTGAGCACAAGCCCCATCTGGTAAGAGTGATTAGAGGCCTGATGAGGGAATTTAATTTGCAACCTTCAAAGACTAAATCTGAGCAGATCTTGTCACCTGGGACTTGAGTGCTGCTTGCTGTCTTCTTGAAAATCTCAACCTAAACCGAAAATGGAATGTAGGAGTGAAAATGTTACCCAAGGGCTACCCCTGACAGGGTTGTGTTTCATTAGATGTGTCCAGCAGACCCAGTGAGCAGAGGGGAGTTTAGTGCTGTCCACCTTGGCAAGGCCTTTCGAAAGAGCTGACACCAGTGCTGCCATTTCCTGGGGTGCCAGGTACTTCCTTAACGTGGCCGCCCCCTTGGGTCTTGGACTGCCTGCTCCTCCCATCTTATTTCCCTTCCTCTCTCAGCCTATCAAGTCCTCTCCTAACTTGAAGGTGTTCTCACCAGCCTCCCTTCCCCTTCCAGAGAGCCAGGATTCTTTCCAGGTTCCTTTTAGTACCTCAGAATCTGTTTTACATGTTATGTTTTCCGTCTTCTCCTTGTTTTTATGTTTCTTTTGGTTTTGAACGATGAGAGGGTGAAGATTTGTTGCGTGTCACTAGGAAACACAAGTTGTCACCTTGCTCCTCTTCCCAGCTCTTCTCTTCAGTTCTCCTTCCTTATACCACTGTCTAAGCTGCAGACATCATCAGAGAAAGACGGGTTTCTCTCTGTCTCTGTGTGTCTGTGCAGGAGCACACACACGGCATGTATGTTCATGTGGTTATAGGCCTGACCAGACAGTAACATGCCACAGCTGTTAGTATATCAATTAGTAAAACCCCTAATTAAGTATTTGCTTTCATGAATAGAGCTCCTGTTGGCAGTGAGGTAACTTGGCAAGAAAGAGGCAGTTACCCATATGATAGAGATTCCTGATGTTTCTTTGTCCAGATACAATTTGGTGACCTCTATCTGAGTTTCCAGACTCTCCGTCGTCATCTCCCTTCAGTTTTCCACGAGCCCTCAGCCTCCCTCCCTCCAGCTCCAGCGCCTTCTCCAGCTCCCATGCCTGGGCAGGTAAACTAATCTTCCCGGTCTCCCTAAGTGCTCTCTTTGCCAGGCCCTGGTACCTACTCTGGTTCATAATTTGTTTTTTGAGAAGATGATTTTTCAGTTCTCTTCAATAGTAGATTACTAAGATGAATAATTTTTTAAAAACCCAAAAAAACCTTTTATCTCTTTCTCCTTCCCTGTGTACAAAGTTTATGTAGAACCAGCTCTCGGGACCTAAGTTTTGGGGGTGGGTGGAAAGATTTTTTCCATGAACCGTACCACTCTGGGATTCTGGAAAAACTAATTGTGTTTATTGAGGACCTACTGTCTGTAAGGCAGTGTACCCAAGAATGGGAGAGATACTGAGCAGTTTGGGATTCTGCCTCTGTTGTCCGTATGTACATATAGTTGGGAAAGTACAGCATAAACACGTGAATGTTAAGTGGTGCTACGGTGTAAACAGTGGAGAGAAAGAGATCGTGGGGCTGGATGGCGTTCATGAATCGTCGAACAGTATAATCAGAGCTGTGAGTGTGGAGTGAGAGATGACACAGCATTGGTAGAGTTCACAGAGGGCGCCTGAGCTGGCTGGAGTGACTTTGCTTTCCTAGCAGCCAGAACCTCCTGACTGCAGTAGCCAAGGAGCACAGGTGCTTGGCCGGAGAACGAGGCTTAATGCAACACAGCTGGGTTCACAAGGGTGCCTCTTCCAGAGCCCTGGGTACAATTGATGCACCCTGGTAACTGGTAGCATTGACTTTGATGTCAGCCACATCTGGTTGTGAATACTCGCTGAACTACCCTTCAACTCTTTGGGAAAGTTTCTTAACTGTTAAAGTCTGGGTTTCCTTGGTTATAAAATAGTGTTTAATAATTCTTACGTCATGTGGTTTTCATGAGGGTATTGTAATGTGCCTGGCTTTTGGAAGGTGCTACATAAATGATGGTAGTCGCTTACAATCTTGGAGGCAGAAGGAGTGAATTAAATACAGAACAAGGTATTTGTTCTGTATTTTTGTTCTGTATCTTGCTGTGCTTCCTCCTCCCTCTCATCCAGTAGTACTTACATCATTCTAGAAACCATTCTTCTTGATGTTAGTCTCCACCCTCTGTCTCTCCATCTCTAGTCCATACTTGCTTATCTGCTGAGGACTTACTTTCATTTTTGGTATTGAATATACGAGCCTCTGGTTTTCTATAGCATGCACAACATGGTAGCTTAATTTGATAAAATAATTATTGGTATGCATAGAAAGCTCTGGAAAGACATCAGAACATTTACAGTGGCTACCTTTAATTCATGGGATTGTGAGTGATTAGTTTTCTTCTTTCTGCTTAAGTCTATATACTGTTTATGACAAAATAACAAACGTTTCAGTGAAATGGTTTCCCATTTAAATGATGTTTTCCCTCAGGGCTGTGAAATGAGAAGTCAAAGCTTAAGAGAAAGAAACTTGAGGACTGTATCTACTTTGGGTTTTGAAGAGCAGTAGTGAGGTGTTCTGAATCCAAGGTTAAGTCCTTGTTGTCTGGAAATATCTAATGATGACCCCCCAACCCCATGGCACTGGAGAATTTATAGTGTCAGTGGCGCTGTATACATAGGATGCCTGGATAATTAGGGGAAGCCTTCCCCGCCAGGCTTTTTGGCCTCTTCTAAATCTTGATTACCATGCAGATTTATGGTGCTGAATTCTGAATTGAGACATAGATTCCTATCCCAGATGATATCTTTATCAGCCTTGGTCCCCTCTGATACACATTTGCCCTATCCGTTTTGATTTGTATGTAAGATTCTAGACCACAGTGATAGAATAAGGGTGTATAATGGGAAAAATAACACATATCATTTTGATTTTTAGGACATTCAGTGCTTTAACACTACATACTTGCCTTTGTTTTAAAGCTAATTCTATGCCCTAAGAGGTTCAATATAAAAGATCTTATTTTTAGCCATACACTGTGGCTATATATAAATGTTCTGTAAAATATATCCCTAGATAAAAGTGCTTATTACTTTTTTGAAGTTTTTTTAAAACCTTTCTTTTGGTAAATAAAAGTCTTTTAGGCTTTGATGTGACTATTACACCCTTGGATTGGGTTCTTTCTCCATTCCTTTATCCCAAGCCCCTGTGGGACCCCTATAAGAAAAATGGGAGGGGGGGAGAAGCATGGATTCCTTAATAAGTCCCAAAGGTAATCAAACGAAAGAAATGCAATATGAACAAATTCACAAAATATTCTTGTGCTTCTTTGGGGAATACTTAATGCACATAAGGTCAGGCCTTTGTAATGTTAATTTCAGAGTTATAGGAAAAAAGCCATCATTTTAACAACTAATGTTGCTTTCTCTGAAAAAAACCTTTGATTTACAAAGAAAGGCTGTTCTCACACAGCTGCATTAAACCTGTACCCAGTGGCCTGGAGATGGCAGACCTGCGTGGTGGAGGAATGCTCCTTCCAGGATGCTTTCAGCATTTAGCTGAAGCTGAAGGAGCCTGCCTGCGGTATCCTGTTTTTCTTCGGTCAAAACAGCTTGTTCAGTTTGGGCATGGTACCACCCTTATTCTTTAGATGTGTTGGTCTGGAGTGACAGCGTAGCTCAGCAAGTGCGGGTGCCCTTGTCCTCTCCCAAGCCTGGCATTAAGGAGAGGAGTCACGGCAGGCACAGTGTAGGTGTAGGTACTGCAGGTGTCTTTCGGTTACAGTGACCTGACACAAGCCCCCCTGATTTCCACCACAGGTGGTGCCAGTGCCTTCTCACCAACCTGTAAGCCTCCACGCTTCACAGAGCAGATTGTGTAGCTGGAAAGAATGTGAGACTTACAACCCCTTCTCCCAAACAGGGTCCAAGGCAAGTGGTCATCCAGTCAATACTAGAACATTGCCAGGGGCTCTACCGATGCTTCGTCTTCAGAGGTCACTGATTGCATCTTTGGTTCCCTCTCTCCTCCACTTCCATTCCTACCTCCTTCCATCC
This sequence comes from Phocoena phocoena, assembly GCF_963924675.1. Taxonomy (NCBI): domain Eukaryota; kingdom Metazoa; phylum Chordata; class Mammalia; order Artiodactyla; family Phocoenidae; genus Phocoena; species Phocoena phocoena. The sequence continues at coordinate 12,462,290 of NC_089233.1, forward strand.
ATACTTCCCCTTCTGTCTCCTTCTGTCCTTCTGTTGGTCCTTATTCTACTTTTGGGGGTTATACAAATCAGGCAACATTTTCACATTAAATATAATTAAGCAGTAAAATAAATATGAATACCTTTTGCAAAGTGCCTGACATACCAGCACTTGCTCAGTTAATATCTTCCTCCGTTCCTTCCTTCTACCTGATGACTCCTTCAGTATTTGAGACAGTTGTCATGTCCCTTCTGAGTTAATCTCATTCATCCTGGTTTCTTATCCACTCATCTTCTTAGTCTCTTTCCCTCAAACTGTGTCCCACTGTGTGTGTGTGTGAAAGCATGATTCTCAAAACTGGCTATAGTTTTCTTTGTAGGGTCTGCTTTGCCAACTTATTATTAAGGAATGAGGAAGAAGGAAAGAGCAAGAGGGGAGGAATGCCAGGCTTTTTTAGAGGAGGCAATATATGGAAATTACTCTTGTTTCTTCTCTAAAGTAGTAAAGGTCACAGCAGTAGTTGCAAACCCCGTAGGCTGCCTACCGCCCTCCACACATACAGCATTACTATTCTTGCCTATTTTACCCTTAGGCATCCTTTATTTCTTGCACAGATGGTCTCACTCAGGCCTAACAAAATGTTTTAAGCTTTGCATAAATTAAAACAAGAGGTCTCTGAGTACTAAAGTGCAACTTTTTTTTAACTTGGAAACAACTATGCTGGCATCTTCTACAAAATTACAGCCTCAAGCCAGGCTTCCGTAGTTAGTTTTCCTTAAAAAAAGGAGAGGGATGAGAATGTGTCAGTGTATATATGTATATGTACCAAACACACAATTGGTTCTAATCAACGGTTAGATGGCTTTTATGCTGTTCTGTGTTCCCCTGAAGGTTGACCAGGCACTAGTCATGGTTCAGCTTGAAAAAAGATAGATTTGGAAATACTATTTTGAGGGCTTCTGAGTTTCTTCATTATTTCAGTACATGATAACTGTGGAGACATCTAGGCTTGCAGGAATTCCACCCTAGACCTCTTTACACCATGTCGCTGGGTCTTATCCAGGCTAAACTTGACTGTGGTTGAAAGAAAGTGGTGAGTCAGCTCAGAAAGAAAAATACACCGTTCCTCCCAATTCTTTTATAACCTGTCCCAAAGCAATGGCACACGGCACATTCCATTCTTGAGGTAACTGAGAAAATTAGTATGATCTTCAAGAGACATTGCCTCCCTTTGATTCATAGTTCATCAACAGAAGGGTGATGCCACAGATCTTTCCTACTCAGCATGTGTCCTCTTAACAGAGTTGACTCATTCAATGAACTGTGACGTGTAATGAAGCTTATTATAAATTCATGAGCTTTGGTTGGCTTTTGAGCCATTAGACTGAACCTACCCTTACATTTTACCTGGATAATAATAGTAAGAGTACCTACCATGTATTGAGCTCCTACTATGTGTCAGGTACTATGTGAATTATTTTATATACATTATTTATCATTATCCTATGGGCCCATTATAGAAAAATCAGAAAATACTGAAGAGTAGATAGAAGAAAATTTACCTAGTGTTCCTTCGTTCTCCAGAGTTAACCTTTCCCATTTTACCTCCTGATCTATCTGTATTTCCTTACACAGTAGCGCTCATACTCTTCAAGGGCCATACTTATAAATATTACTTTAGATGTATATCCTCCTTTTTTCACTTAACCTAATAGCACAGGCCTAGTTTCATATTATTAAGAAGTCTTTGTTAAGATCAAATTTTTTCAAAAGTTAACCTACAGAGGCCCTTATAGAATTGAGTAATGCCAATCCAGGACGTATAAACTACCTTTAAAAATGAATCCAACCCTTAAATAAAATCCAGGAGCCAAGCCATGTTCATGTTGTAGCAGAATGTTTTTCTCTGTTATAGCACCTCACAGGATTCTATTCCTGAAGGATTTAGTGGTCAAAATACTCAGTTCTTTGGGGTCTTGAGTTTCTCATTTCTCTAAAAGAACCACTTTTAACAATTCTGTGAATAACTAAGGGGCAGCAGAAACCGATGTTATGTGAATGTTGTCATCACTTGAGACAGTTGATAGGCATTACGGCTTTTTCATTCTAATATGATTCTGCATAGATGCTACCTATATTCACGGCCACTTAGATCATATAAAAAGTGGTAAATTTTCAACATAAGGGGGTGGCATTTTGATCCTTCTCTTTGTCCCTAAACTATTTAGAAACTCTAAACTTAGCTGTTAAAAATAAGCACACAACAACCTAGGATCACAGATTTTGAAAACTCTTGACACAGTAACTTTATCCACGTACATAAATCGTAGTTCTTGAAGAATATGTTAACAAGGTACTGCTAATAATGTAATGCTCTTTAGCCTATGATTAAAGAGTCAAGACGGAAACTGGCAATATTACTAACGCCACCATTCCAGTTGTTTGACAGTGAACAGTGATTTGCTATTTAAATACTTAAAATGAATCACTTCCAGTAAATATTTCCTTAAAATTTATCTTTGTGTCACTAAACAATGATTCTTGTTTTTCTTGTTTTGAATTTTATATAAATGGAATCAATTCTGCAGTTCTGTTTTTCTGCTCGTTAGTTCCTGAGAGTCAACAATGTTGTTGTATGTAGCTGTAATACATTCATTTCCATTGCCATATACTGTTCCATTGTGTCACTATACCAGTTTACAAATTCTCTGTTGACCGACAAAGAAGAAGATAGGTTGTTTCCAGTTTTGAGCTGTAACAAATAGTGCTATATGACCATTCTTTTACATGTCTCCTGGCACATATTCTTGATTTTTACCTAGGATTAGAGTTGCTGGAATTTTAGGGAAAGTACATAATCAACATTACTGGATAATACCAAGTTGATTTCAAAACTAATTGTACCAGTTTCCACTCTCACTAGCAGTGTAAATGTGTTGCAGTTGTTTCACATTCTTACCAATACTCTTAACTGTCAGAATTTTAAATTTTTTCCAGTGAGATAGGTATTGAAGTGTGTGTCTGTGTGTGTGTGTGTGTGTGTTTAACAACATCATTGTGGGTTTTTTTTAAAAATATTTTTTAGATTTATTTATCTATCTATCTATTTATTTATTTATTTATTGGCTGCAGTGGGTCTTCGTTGCTGCGCACAGGCTTTCTCTAGTTGCAGCGAATGGGCTACTCTTCGTTGCAGTGCACGGGCTTCTCATTGTGGTGGCTTCTCTTGTTGTGGAACACAGGCTCTAAGCGCGCAGGCTTCAGTAGTTGTGGCTTGCGGGCTCTAGAGCTCAGGCTCAGTAGTTGTGGTGCATGGGCTTTCTTGCTCCACGGCACGTGGGATCTTCCTGGACCAGGGATCAAACCCATGTCCCCTGCATTGGCAGGTGGATTCTTAACCACTGCGCCACCAGGGAAGCCCTATCGTTGTGGTTTTAATCTTAACTTTTTTGCCTATTCTGATTTCCTCTTCTGAGCATGCTTTTTTGGATGTTTTTTTCCACGCTTTTAGTTTGATGTTGGACTTTCTCTTATTCAATTATCAGAGTGTTTTATATATTTTGGTCACTAATACTTTATGAATAATATGTGTTGCAAATCATTTCCCAGATTGTAACTTTTTTACCCATTCTGTTCATGGTATCTTCTGATGACTAGAAATTCTTAATTTTAGATTAGTTGAATTTACCACTTTTTTTTATAGCTTGTATGTTTTATATCTTGTTTTAAGAATTCTTCTCTAAGGTCCTAAAAGCATTCTATGCTGTTGTCTAAAGTGTTCTAGTTTTATCTTTCACATTTGATTAATCCATGAAGAGTTAACTTTTGTGTATAGTGTGAGATAAGGATTCAATTTTATTTCTCTCCATATGGTGAAGCATCTACACTACCACAATGTATTAAATAGTCTGTTCATTTCCCAGTGATCTGAGGGACCAACTCTATTGTAGATAAAGTCTCCAAATTTACATAGGCTTATTTCTGAGCTTTCTTTTCCATTAGTCACTTAATTCAAATACTAACACTATACTGTTTTAATTACTATAACTTTTAAACAGTGTTTATTATCTTTTAAGTCAAACTCCCTCCCCACACCTCATGCACATACATTTTCAGGGATGTCTTAGTGATTCTTGGCTCACTGCTCTGCCATGTAAATTTTAGAATTAGCGTATCAAGTTCCAAATCCTGAAAAAATGTTGTATTTTCATTGGAATTGCATTACTTATTGAGGAATTTAGAAGGAATTGACATCTTTATGATACTGCCTCTTCTAATCCTTGAATGTAATATTTCTGTTCATTTATTTAAAACTTTTGTTTTTGGAGTTGCATGAAGTTTTATAATTTTCTCTATGTGTTTCTTTAGAATATACTTGCACATTTCTATTAGATTTATTCATAGGTACTTGATTTTTTATGCTATTGCAAATAATATTTTCAAATTTTACATTTATAACAATTCCACTTCTGGGTATACACCCAAAAGAATTGAAAGGAGGGACTTGAATAGATATTTGTATGCCAGTGTTCATAGCAGCACTATTCACAATAGCCAAAAGGTGGAAATAACCCAGATGTCTGTTGACTAATGAATGGATAAACAAAATATGGTATATCTGTATAATGGAATATTATTCAGCCTTAAAAAAGCAGGAAATTCTGACATATCCTGTAACATGGATGAATCCTGAGGTTGTTATACTAAGTGAAACAAGCCAGTCACTAATGAATGTTGGTTATTAGGGGTTGGGGGAGGAGGGAATGGGGAATTATTGTTTAATGAACATAAAGTCTCAGTTTGGGGAGATGAAAGTTCTAGAGATGGATGATTGTGATGGTTCCACAACACTATCAACATACTTAATGCCACTGAACTGTATATTTAATGGTTAAAATGATAAATTTCATGTTACATATGTTTTACCACAAAAAAAATTACATGTAAAATTTATTGCTGGTATATAAAAATGCGTTGGATTTTTGTGTATTGATTATGAATCTAATAGCCTTGCCAAACTCTTACTAATTCTAGTAAGTTTTTTGCAGCTTCATCTGGATTTTTCTATGTACATAGTCATGTTTTATATATATATATATATATATATATATATATATATATATATATAAAATGACAGTTTTGTTTCTTTTCTAATCTTTTACTTTTTTTTCTTCTTCTTAGTTCATCTATTTACCTAGGACATTAAGTAAAATGTCAAATAGAAATAGTGATAGCCAGATTCCTCTCCTTAATCTTAAAAGAAGCACTATGAACGTTTCCCATGATGTTGGGTGTACATTTTTTGCTTTGTTTTGTTTTCAGATAGCCTTTATCAGATTATGGAAGTTCCCTTCTATTTCTAGTTTGCTAAGATTTAATTTTTGTCATGAATGCTCTTGAATTTTATTATACACTTTCTGCATCTATTGAAATGATATGATTTTCCCCTAATCTGTTACTGTGATAAAATACAACAATTGGTTTTCTAATGTTAAATCAATCTGTAAGTTCCTCAGTTAAACCCAAATTGATAATGATGTATTGTATTTTTCACACAATGCTGGATTTAGTTTTCTGACATTTCATTTAGGACTTTTTCATCTATGTTCATGAGTAAAATTTTTTTTTCTCAAATTATCTTTGTGAGGGTTGTTATCAAGGCTATATTCACCTAATAAAATGAGTTGCAGACTGGAATTATTTCTGCCTTTGGTGTTCAATAGAATTTGCTGTTTAAACCAAAAGTTGTCAGACTTTTTCTGTACAGTGCTAGATAGTAAATAATTTAACTCTGTGAACCATATGGTCTCTGTTGCAGGTCCTCAATTATCTCACTGTATTGTGACAGCAGCCAAAGGCAATACATAATGAGTGAGTGTGGCTGCGTTTCAATAAAACTTTATTTACAAAAAAGGCAGCAGGGGCTTCCCTGGTGGCACAGTGGTTGAGAGTCCACCTGCTGATGCAGGGGACACGGGTTCATGCCCCAGTCTGGGAAGATCCCACATGCCACGGAGCAGCTAGGCCCGTGAGCCATGGCCGCTGAGCCTGCGCGTCCGGAGCCTGTGCTCCACAACGGGAGAGGCCACAACAGTGAGAGGCCCGCATACCGCAAAAAAAAAAAAAAAAAAAAAAGACAGCAGGCCAGATTTGCCGGTGGGCAACTCCTGGTTTAAACCATCTGAGACTGGAATTTCTTTATAAAGTTTTTTTTTTTTTAATCCATTTCTTTGTTAGAATTTCATTCAAATATTTTATTCCTTCTTGCATCAGTTTTATTGTTTTATATTTCCAGTAATGTTTCCATTTCATTGAGGCTTTCAAATTTATTAAATAATTTAAACACCCTCTGTTACTGTTTTAACATCTACTGTTTCTAATTAATTCTCCTCCTTTATATCCTCTTAATTGTGCTATTTACATTTTTTATTTTTTTGCGGTACGCGGGCCTCTCACTGTTGTGGCCTCTCCCGTTGTGGAGCACATGCTCCGGATGCACAGGCTCAGCGGCCATGGCTCATGGGCCTAGCCGCTCCGCGGCATGTGGGATCTTCCCAGACTGGGGCACGAACCCGTGTTCCCTGCATCGGCAGGCGGACTCTCAACCACTGCACCACCAGGGAAGCGCCTATTTACATTTTTTAGTTATTTGTTTTTTCTTGATTTTTCTTGCTAAGAATTTAGCAAGAGCTTTTTAGCCTCTTCAAAGAACCAACTTTAGCCTTGTGTCTTTTCTTCTTTGTTTATATACTCTGTTGTATCTTCTTTAATTTTAGTTTTTGCTCATGGCTTTTATTATTTTTTCCAACCTCTTTAGGTTTAATTGTTTGTTTTTTTAAATTTTTGAGATGGATTCATAGGTCATTAATTTTTAGCCTTTTATCCTTTTTTAAACATATATAAGTTAAAGCTGTAAATTTTTCTCTGAGTATTGCTTTAGCTTCATTTCACAAATTTTTATATGTATGTCGTATTTTTGGTATTCTTTGATTAAAACTATTTTTTATTTTTCTGTATGATTCCTTCTTTTATCTACATTTAAAGTGTATTTCTTGATTTTAGGTATATATTTTTAGATATTTTTTCTTTCTGTTGCTAGGAACATGGTCAATATGATGCTAATCCTTTGTAATTTGTTGAGACTTACTCTATGGTTCAGTATGTTGTTAGTTTTCTTAAGTAGTCTATGAGAATTTGAAAAAATGTACATATATACCCTGAAATTATTGAATTTAGTATTATTTATATGTACAGTAAGTCAAGCGTGTTAATCTTGTTGTTGAAATTATATATATTTGTACTTATTATTCTGATTGGTATATTGAGTACTGAGAGAGGCGTGTTAAAATCTTTCAGCATGACTGTGCACTGTAGTTCTCTCAAATTTTGCTGTATATGTGTATTTCTTTTCTTGAGGGTATGTAAGATTGCATATATTTTTAGAATTGTTAGGTCCTGCTGAGGAATGGAGTAATTTATTATTGTGGTGACTTTTTAAAAAAATAAATTAGTTTATTTTTGGCTGCATTGGGTCTTCGTTGCTGCACATGGGCTTTCTCTAGTTGTGGCGAGTGGGGGCTACTCTTCATTGCGGTGTGCAGGCTTCTCATTGCAGTGGCTTCTCTTGTTGCAGACCACAGGCTCTAGGCACGTGGGCTTCAGTAGTTGTGGCACGCGGGCTGTGGCGCATGGGCTTAGTTGCTCTGCGGCATGTGGGATCTTCCCAGACCAGGGCTTGAACCCGTGTCCCCTGCATTGGCAGGTGGATTCTTAACTACTGTGCCGCTAGGGAAGTCCGTGGTGACTTTTTTAATCTACAGAATTTTTTTTTACTTTCCAGTCCTTTTTGCCTGATTTTATTAGAGCTACAGCAGCATACTTTTAGTTGCTATTTCCCTGATTTTGTTTTTTTTAAAGACCTTTTTACTCATGACTCATTTGTCTCCTTATATTTTAGGAGCACTCTCTTAAAGCACTGCATAGATTGATTTTTTTAAAACAATATTTATTTATTTATTTGGCTGCATCAGGTCTTAGTTGCAGCATGTGGGGTCTTTGTTGCGGCATACGGGATCTTTCGTTGTGACGTGTGGGTCTTTTTTGTGGTGCGTGGGCTTCTCTCTAGCTGTGGTGTGTGGGCTTAGTTACCCTGCGGCATGTGGGATCTTAGTTCCCCGACCAGGGATTGAACCCACGTTCCCTGAATTGGAAGGGAGATTCTTAACCATTGGACCACCAGGGAAGTCCTTAGATTAATTTTTTTTAAGCCAATCTGATCTGATAATCTTTGTCTTTTAACTGCAGCTTTTTAGCCCATTTACATTCATTGCAATTACTGATAAACTTGGACTTCTTTTATGCGTTCGTTTTCTGCCTTTTCTATATTTCTTTTTCCTTTCACTCCTTGCTTTGCTCTGAATTGATTATTTTTTCTCACTTCATTTTACTCTCAGTTATTTTAGAAATTATGTACACTATTTCAATCCTTTTGATGGTTACTCTGTCAATTTTATAGGAACTTACCAAAGTCTAAAGTTATTTAGGAGGAGAAGAAATACATTGATTAATACAAAGACCTTTGAACACAATCGCATCATTCTCATTCCTGTTCCTTATGTTATATCTTAATTCTGTTGTTTAACTGCAGCAGTTATTATAATCATCATCTTCATTACTATTTATCATTTATTATTTTAAAAAATTATGATATAACTTTTGTTTGTTTAGATTTGACCATGCATTTCCCCGTTTTATGCCCTTCATGTTTTCTTGTATCTCATACTCTCCATCTTGGCTTATTTTCATTCTACAAAATCCTATATATTCTTTAGAGATTTCTTTACCTGGAGAGATATTTTTTACTGTATTAAATTTTAGGTTGACAGTTTTCTTTTAGACTTTGAAGGCATCATTCTAGTGTCTTGAAGATTCCATACTATTGTGGTTGAAATATCAGCTGCTGTTTAATTATTTGCTTCATTGAATGTAATGTGTTCCTTCTCTGCCTGCTTTTAAGTCTCTATATTGTTTTCAGTGTTCGGAAGCTTTACTGTGATGCATCTTAGTTTAAATTTCTTTTTGCATGTCTTTCTCAGATTTACCAGTTGTCATTTTATCCCATGTGCATTATTATTTGCTTTTCCTTTCTCATATAAACTTTTTTACTGAACCATTTGAGTACAGGTTGCATACAACATTTTGCCTTAAATAATTCAGTTTATATTTCTTAAGAATAGGACTGTTCCCTTACATAGTCTCAGTATAATTATCAATTTCAGTAAATAAAACATTGGTACAATACTTTCGTCTAATTACTGTCTGTATTCCAATTTTGCTAGTTGACCTAACATTATTCTTTATTGCATTTTTTCCCCCTCAATACAAGATACAGTCTAGGGTCAGGTATTACATTTAGTTGTCTCTTTTTAGCCTTCTTTAATCTGGAACATTTCTGTGGTCTTGTCTTTTAACATTGGCATTTTAAAATAATACAGTCCTCATCTCCTTCCCCACCCCTTTTTCTGAGATGGAATGTTTCTCCTTTGGGGCTTGTCTGATGTTCATAGTTATATTGAGGTTATGCGTTCTTGGCTAGGATGCTACATAAGTGATGCTTCTTCCTCAGAGTATCACATGCTGAGACCTGTAATATCCATCTGTCCCTCATTGATGATACTAATTTTGATTATCTAGTCAAGGTGTTATCTGGTTTTTCCACTGTATAATTACTGTTTTTTCACCACTGGTATTAGTAAGCAGTCTCTAACAGACACTTTCAGATCATTCAAGCAGCTTGTTCATCATCAGAATTTCTCCCACTGTTTAGCATTTATTGATGATTCTTGCCTGATCCAGTCTTTACCAGAATGGTTATAAAATGATGATTTAAAAAAAATTCTACCACTCCCTCCAAATCTTCCAGTCTTTGGTATTCTAATATAAGTAAGAGCTGTTTTCCTTTTTTTTTTTTTTTAAGTTATCCATTTTATACATGTTAGTGTATATATGTCAATCCCAATCTCCCAATTCATCCCACCACGACCACCACCCCTGCCACTTTCCCCCCTTGGTGTCCGTACATTTGTTCTCTACATCTGTGTCTCTATTTCTGCCTTGCAAACTGGTTCATCTGTACCATTTTTCTATATTCCACATATATGCATTAATATATGATATTTGTTCTCTTTCTGACTTACTTCACTCTATATGACAGTCTCTAGGTCCATTCATATCTCTACAAGTGACTCAATTTTTTTCCTTTTTATGGCTGAGTAGTATTCCATCGTATATATGTACCACATCTTTTTTATCCATTTGTCTTTCGATGGGCATTTAGGTTGCTTCCATGACCTGGCTATTGTAAATAGCGCTGCAGTGAACATTGGGGTGCATGTGTCTTTTTGAATTGTTGTTTTCTCCGGGTATATGCCCAGTAGTGGGATTGCTGGGTCATATGGTAATTCTGTTTTTAGTTTTTTAAGGAACCTCCATACTGTTCTCCATAGTGGCTGTATCAATTTACGTTCCCACCAACAGTGCAAGAGGGTTCCCTCTTCTCCACACCCTATCCAGCATTTATTGTTTGTAGATCTTCTGATGATGCCCATTCTGACCATTGTGAGATGATACATCATTGTAGTTTTGATTTACATTTCTCTAATAAATAGTGATATTGAGCAGCTTTTCATGTGCCCCTTGGCCATCTGTATGTCTTCTTTGGAGAGATGTCTATTTAGGTCTCCTGTCCATTTATTGATTGGGTTGTTTGTTTTTTTAATATTGAGCTGCATGAGCTGTTTATATGTTTTGGAGATTAATCCTTTGTCCATTGATTCGTTTGCAAATATATTCTCTCATTCTGAGGGTTGCCTTTTTGTCTTGTTTATAGTTTCCTTTGCTTTGCAAAAGCTTTTAAGTTTCATTAGGTCTCATTTGTTTATTTTTGTTTTTATTTCCATTATTCTCAGAGGTGGGTCAAAAAAGATCTTGCTGTGATTTATGTCAAAGAGTGTTCTTCCTATGTTTTCCTCTAAGAGTTTTATAGTGTCCGGTCTTACATTTAGGTCTCTAAGCCATTTTGAGTTTATTTTTGTGTATGGTGTTAGGGAGTGTTCTAATCTCATACTTTTACATGTAGCTGTCCAGTTTTCCCAGCACCAGTATTGAAGAGACTGTCTTTTCTCCATTGTATATGCTTGCCTCCTTTGTCATAGATTAGTTGACCATAGGTGCGTGGGTTTATCTCTGGGCTTTCTATCCTGTTCTGTTGATCTATATTTCTGTTTTTGTGCCAGTACCATATTGTCTTGATTACTGTAGCTTTGTAGTATAGTCTGAAGTCAGGAAGTCTGATTCCTCCAGCTCAGTTTTTTTCCCTCAAGATTGCTTTGGCTTGTTTTTTCCCCTTTTAAAATTTATTTAGTCAATATAAATTTATGAATTCCCATTTTTCCCAGCAGTCTTGAGTTCATTACTATACTTAATTGTTTTAGTACAGTTGTCCTACATTTGACCAGTGGTAGATATATCTAAACCGACCCCTGTGTCCTTGTGTTCTTATTATTGTTTTGAGCACTTTCCTACTTTCTGGCCTTATAAGCAATCATTTTATATCTACCCTGCCTTCATCCTGGGAACCATAAAAAAAAATTCTCTTTTCTTCTTTTGCAAAGCTGTCAACTCTTTTTAAGATTCTTCTTCTTCCTAAATATTTAACCATACTTATTTTAAATTCCATGTCTGAAATTCCAATATCTAAAGTATTAACATTGATTAATGTATCTGTTCATTGTATCTGCTAGCTTTCACTCACGGCATTTGTTTCCTTAACTTGTTCGGTGATTGATTGTGAGCTGCTTATTTTTCCTGGAACTTTATTTGTAAGAATTCTTTGACACCTGGAATAAACGTGGCTTTAACAGGCATTTGATTCTTTCATTTCTCTGTCAGAACTACCAATGTGGGACCTTTTTTATAATCTTGGGTTGAAGTTTTTCAGACCACTACATGTAAATTAAGGCTTTAAATCTATATGAGGGTTAGCTTGTCATGATGAATTATCAAAAGAGTATTTTTTCTCCACAGTAATATTTGAGATGGGAAATTTTCATTGAATTTTTACTCAAGGGGCATAATAGCTCATTTCTAATTCACCTGGCACTGAATGTGTGGGTCTTTCATGTCCAGTTCTGTTGGGAAGTCTCCTGTTAGATTTCTTGTTGTAGGTGGGCCCTGTGCTTTGCTCTTGATCCCTAGATTTATGAGGACCTGAAACCAAGGCTAAATTTCAACCCAGCTTGGTAAATATTCTTAAGGCAGGAACTAGAATTTTTTTTTCCTCTCTTTCCTGTATTTTTTGGCCTGAATATTGCTTATTATCTGACTGTGGATATAAATTAGAAGGGTATTTTAAAGTTCATTTTATTTAGTTTTGTCATCATGATCAGTTCAAGATTAAGTTTGGTACATAATCTCCCATTTCACAAGGCTGGAAATAGCTGTGTTCCTACTAAAACGTTGGTGCTCTGCAACCTGAACCAAAATATTTATCTATAAAAGTCAAGTAATTGTGTTCTTTTCCTAATAAAATAGTGTAAACATTAATGGAATTTAAATTATTTCTTCCATTTCTTTGCGCATATGCTTTTAAACATACATTAGATTGTTCTTCCTTCTTAAGAGGGATTAATATTTCATTATTCTATAAAGCTCTACAAATAGCTTCTTGTTTTACAGAGAGCATCACGAATTCCAGGTGCTTTGTAACCAGATCGAGTTTAGCAACTGCTTGTACAACCAAATTTAATCATTGGCTCTTCTTCCTAAGCACCCAGTGCTTTCCTGCTTCTGTGACTTGTCCTCACTGCTCCCTATATGTCGAATACCTTCCATTTCTACATGTTCCACTGTCACCATTCCTTTGGCAAATGCTTCAAAAGCTACTGCCTCTGTAAAGTTTTCCTTTGTTCTTCTCTTTTGACTTTATGAACTACTTTACTAGTTTGTAAGGTCCTTAAGAACAAGTTCCACAAACATGTTATCTCTGTTATATCTTCTGCAGTAAAGTATTCTCACAGATAAGAGTAAATGGTTCTTCTCTATCTGTTGAATGAAATGGGCAGATAGCAACATAATAGGATAATTGTACTTTTGCCTCCTGGACTATCTCAGCCTACATGTGCTTTAAATCCTAAAACTGGTTTGTGGTATTTCCGTTCAAAGGGTCTTGACCCTCTCCTCTTAGCATAACAATCCTCCTCATAACTCAGAAAGAAGCTTGGCTGAGCTGGGCTCAGTGGAACCTGATCTTCTCCACCTGCCTTCAGGAATCCTGCGATTAAACACAGTGGGTATTCTGAACCAGAATCCACTTTGTAGGCTTTTAAAAAGCAATGGTTGGAGACTAACCATAAAACAGAATTTAAATGACAAAACAAATAATCTTTCCTTTTCTGTTTCTCCTCTTCCTGTGATGTTCCTTTTGACATTCACATTCCAAACCAAAGCCCTGCAAATCAATGAGGTAAATGCCTGCCCTCCTTTGGCAGGCAAGGCTTTCCCTCGGATGTATTTTATAACTTTGGCTGATGTGGGAAGAACTCTTCTTTCCAGAGGTGGTTTCATGGTAAATATCCTTCAAAAGCTCACATTGTACAGTTTAACTTCTTCTTTATTGTTTTATTAACGTTGCTTTGGGAGGTTTTATTCGTCCTTTCAGCTGGCTTATGGAAAGAGACAGAACTTTTATGCAGCTAATTTGATTATTGTTTTCGTGCATACTCAGTCATGCTTATCAAAAGCACCATTTACCTTGTGTTGTCAAAACTAAAAAGGTGAGCGTAAACCATTTTCCAGGGGTTTTTAAGACTCTTAATTGTATATACTGAAAGAGGGTAACGCTCAGTTTTATTAAATGTTAGGTTATGGTTTCATGTGGAAAGAACCAGTCTGCAACTTTCCCCCAGGTTCAACAGCATTTTCTGCTGAAAACTTGAGAAGACTTAAGTGTATTGGAACTAGGGACTGAAACTTTATCTTTCCCTGAATACCAGGGTTGCTTTGTTATGGTGTTTCCATTTGTGGCATAATGAATGTGTAGCACGCTAATGATGTGGTCTCTAGGTGTTCCCCTGCTACTCAGAGCGCTGATAATGAGCTGCGAGTAATTGGTATGAGTCCCGGAAGATGAATTCTGATTACCTTTGTGGGGCCATTCCACTCCGCTCCCTTCCTCCTTGATGTTTCTGTAAAGAACATTTGGATTTTGAAGAGAGTGTTGTGCATTTGACTTTTAATTAGATTTGCAGTATGTTGGGTTAATAAACTAGGGCTCCCTCTTCTTCAGCTTTTCTGAAGGGATGTGTGTGGGTGTGACACGGTGGGCTGTGGGGAGAAGTGAGGCTCATACAGGCAGCAACGTCGGTGCTCTTCCCCTGGTGCCTTGGTGGTGAAGGCAGGTTTATAGTGGTTGAGGGCCGATTTCATCCCACGGTCCGTCATCCACAGATGGCTCCCAGTCGACCTAGGACCTGCCAAACTTGCATCCGCTCTGTACAGGAGGCAGCCTCAGAACAAAATATGAGACTTGTCCATCTTTGTGTCTTTTGGTACTCAGAAAACCCATCGTCTTGGTTGACCACACCCTTTTACTAGGATTTACAGGGACAACTTGGCTTTTACTTGCTCCCTTTCCACCTCCTACTGTTTTGTTCCCACTTGGGTGTGTTTTTCTCCTTTTCTGTGTGTTGAGACGTTGCCTTCTCTGTCACAGCTTTCAGATCCATCAGGCGTAGAGAGAGGGAGTCCTTGAGCATCTGTAATCTACCCCGGCTTTTAATCTGGAGGAGAGCTAAGGAAGGGGAATCACCTCGCAGTCAACCCACAACATGGTCTCTGAGCTTTTACTTTGTTTAGAGAGTCACAACACATCTCATAGTCCGTAGTATGACAGATATAGTCCTCTCCCCTCCTTGTGAGAAAAGTGGACATCTGGTCTCTGCTTTGGTCTCCATTGTTTTCCAGTGACCTTTCCGCTTAGGTCTTCTTTTTAGACCTGGCCCTGCTAGCCCCCAGCCCTATAATTTGGGCCCTGCTCTTTTAAGGGCAGGTCTTCCAGATGAGGTGTATGCTACAGTTCTGAGAAATCGTGTTGCTCTGTGCTTCCTGTTGTAGTTCTCCACCTTCTTTGATGCCCACTCATCTCTCTCCCTTCATTCTGACTCACTTTAGAGATCATAATTTAAAAAAAAAAATCATAGGCCTTACATAATAGGCCAGGCTTTTCTCCCTGCTACTGAGATAACCGTAGGGACCACCCTTCTTCACACCTATCCTACTATATTGTGAGTACACCACTACTCCTCACCTGTGAATCCAAAGATCTGGCACCATCTTCCTGCATCCTCATCAGAGTGAGCGCGTAGGAATTGAGGTAGGCGGAAAACAGGAGAGAGGGCAGAGGTTTCCCACTCACCCCCACAGGGATTCTTTCTTGGCAGAGGTAGGCTCCAGTCTAACTGCTGGCCAGTGTGGGCTGAGACAACGTGGCATAGTTGTGGCTCTGCGTCTTGTGTGTGGCGGCCGCCCCGTTTTTGTTTAGCAAGCTGCTGTGCCAATTTACTATGCGTGTTGTTACATGTTCTCCTCTAATTTGACTGCCACTTTGCTTCAGCGAGACGATGATTGTTTATGGCAGGGCTGTAATATGTTGTCAGCACAGGTTACTCGCTACTTGTTGGCAGTGGCCTAACATTGCCTGAGACGTAGTGTCACTGTGAAATGGTTTGACAATGTTGAGACTGTAGTTATGTTGAGCAGTAAGAACTGCAGAGGTCGAGAAAGGGCATCTAAGAGGAACTGTGTTCGTAAGGCAAAGACGGAGAGGGAATACTAAGTAAGACAGCAGCAAATGTCATCAAAGAGCTTCATTTTCACACAATTTTCATAATTCGGTTTGTTTTCTGTGAACACTGTTGATTCAGCTGCTGCTAGGGAGTAGAAACACATTTCTGAGTTAGAAATTAATTTTGTTGTGCATGACCCTGGCTATCTTTTTCTTTTTTGAGCACTTTTAGAAAGTTCTCAAGCCTGCTGAGGAATACAACTGGCTCCCCGTTGCACGTGTGAGGCAAGGAATTCATTGGGGCACCTTCACAGGGCTTCATTTCTGGAGCGTTTGTCTAATGCGTGTCTT
Source organism: Phocoena phocoena (assembly GCF_963924675.1). Classification (NCBI taxonomy): domain Eukaryota; kingdom Metazoa; phylum Chordata; class Mammalia; order Artiodactyla; family Phocoenidae; genus Phocoena; species Phocoena phocoena. The sequence continues at coordinate 12,478,461 of NC_089233.1, forward strand.
ACTACCCTGATGGACCAGGGTGCAGCCCACATTATGTTGTGTGAAAATGGTATTTGTGTTCTTCCTTCTTAAGACATTCTCGGGACCTGCCAAGCATGATAACACAAACGTGTGATGACAGTAGATAAGGTAAACTTTAAAAGTGACTAGAAATCCCTGTAGAGTCTAGGACAGAGTGACCCTAACAGGCTTGATGACCCTTTTAAGACTTTGGAGTACATTTCATATTGGTTGCTGGTTCTTTTCCCAGGAATCTGGGAAGCGAGCCCTCTGCTTTGGGGAGGCACACCCACAAGGAGACCCCCCTCCATATCTCCACATAGGGATGGTACACAACACCATCCACCCTAGGCTCCTCTGCAGTTCGGGACGGCTTGGTTGTCTCATTTACTACACGTTGCCATGCAGGAACTCACTCTGCCCCGATTCCTTTCCTCTGTAATCTTACAAGCAGTGTGGGAAAATATTGTAACTCTTAGTAATGACATTTTCCAAGTATGGGCTTCTCTGAATGCACAAAGATGGCAAAATGTCCATTCTCTTTGTAATGCAAGAAGCCAGAACCATTTTGATGTTGACATGCCTCCTGCAGTTGCCAGAGAGCCTTCCTTCTGGTACTACACATCTTTCTTCCTGAAAGCTATAACCTCCAGGCCCTCCCTAGCCCCCTTCTTCTATTTCATGCGCAAGTCCCAAGCCTAGACCGCAGCAGGCTTTTTTTCCCGTTTCTTTTTATTGAGGTATAATTGACCTATAGCACTATGTTCGTTTCAGGTGTACAACATAATTGTGAAGTGATCACCACAACGAGAGTAGTTAACATCCGTCACCATACATAGTTATAGAATGTTTTTTTCTTGTGATGTTTTTTCTTTTCCCCCTTTAAAAAAGTTCTCAAGCTTGATCACTGATGTATGCTGGTTCATCAGAAAAGCAGAATGTAACTGAACTGACGATCAGCGAGTGACATCGAGCATTGCTCATGTTGGTGTCAAGGACCTGGCCTGCCCATTGAGGAGGGATTCTATGCGTTTTGCCAGATTTTTTGCCTGTTGATGCTCGTGTCAGGTCCATGGTGCATATTGCCAGAGTCTTTGACAGAATAATGCATCAAATCTGATGCCAGTCTGCCTAGCAGATGCCTTCTTGTTGTTGACCACTTCCTATCGGGATGAGCTAAGAAGAGCGACTACTAAGAGTTAGCTTTTAGAGGACTTTTCTGCAAGTGCTAAGTGTTGACGTTACTTCAGTTTGAATCAGATCATTTGGAGCTATTCTTTCATTTGTATCTTGGCCTCATGATATTGGTGAAGAGATATGCCAACTAGTTTGAGTGAAGTTCAAATAAATATTTTTTAAGTGTGGATATGTGGAGAAGGAAAGGGTCCCAGGATCATAATTAAAACCCTGGTTAAAACTGTAAATCGAGAGATTTGTTCTAATTTGGCATTTTCTTATAAAGTTTAAATATTTTTTTCCAGTTAAATTTCTTATATATTTACCCTACAACCCAGCAATTCCACTCTTAAGTATTTACCCAAGAAGAATGAAAATGTCTGCCTACACAAAAACTTGTACACTAGGGTTCATAGTAGTTTTTTTCATAGTAGCCAAAAACTGGTGATAAGCAGTGTCCGTTAATAGATGACAGTTATGGCATGTCCAGGTAATGGTTATTACTAATCTCTAAAAAGAAACGAACTACTGAGGTGCACAACACCATGGATGAAGTTTACAAACAGTGTGCTGAGAGAAAGAAGTCAGACACAAAAATGTATGTTCTGTATGATTCCACCTTTGTGATATTGTGGAACATACATGATAACAGAAAGTATACCAATGCTTACGTGGGACCGGGGGTGGGGGCATTGGCTACAAAGCAGCGTGAAGGAACATGGGTGATGGAAGTGTTGACTCTTGATTGCAGTGATGGTTACGTGTGTGTGTGTGTGTGTGTGTGTGTGTGTGTGTATGTATTTATGTATTATACCTTAAGTATGATAAAGTTGATTTTTAAAATACATTTGTGCTAATCCCACTTCTGCTATCAGTGGGAACCAGTGAAAATATTAGATGTTCTTTCTTTATTCTCCCATACATAAATTCTTTTTTATATATATATAAATTTATTTATTTACTTATTTATTTATTTTTGGCTGCGTTGGGTCTTCATTGCCACGCACGGGCTTTCTCTGGTTGCGGCGAGCAGGGGCTACTCTTTGTTGCGGTGCACGGGCTTCTCATTGTGGTGGCTTCTCTTGTTGCAGAGCACAGGCTCTAGGCTCACGGGCCTCAGTAGTTGCAGCACACGGGCTCAGTAGTTGTGGTGCACGGGCTCCAGAGTGCAGGCTCAGTAGTTGTGGCTCATGGGCTTAGTTGCTCCGCGGCATGTGGGATCTTCCCAGACCAGGGTTCGAGCCCATGTCTCCTGCATTGGCAGGTGGATTCTTAACCACTGCTCCACCAGGGAAGTCCTCCCATATGTAAATTCTAATCAAGCATTTCTGTCACAGTTGGAACCGTTGATGTAAATATCATTTCCTCCAATGGACTAAGCTGGATCCTAATTAATGGATCCAGTAAAATTTTGGATCCAACTTATTCCTTACTGTTCTTATCATTTCTGATGCTTGAAGGCTTGAATAGGTGACTTTTGGATTCAGAGAGTACATTATGAGTCATTTAGTAGGAAATCAGAATCCTGGCCTCAGGAGCAACACTTCGTGCGTGAGTGGCTTTGACAGCCATTTTGTTCTCTAAATAATGTTTGATAGGATTCATTTCTTCATATCATCTGTCTGGCTGATAGTTTTTTTCTATTAACATTTTGGTTTTGAAGTCTTTTTCCAGTAGAAGATACAATTTGATTCTCAGGCTTTTAATTTTATATTAGTGAGAGTAAGAAGGCATAAAGCACATAGGATGTAGTACATTTAATTAAAAATATTTCACTAAGTAAAATATTTTGAAAAATTGTCTTTTTTAAATAATCCACACCCTTTGAAAAGCAAGTGTTAGAATTCTATGGTTAGTGTCTTTAATAATCAGTTTCTTACTTGTTGGTTTAATTTTTTTTTACATGTTTCATTTAAATATCTGAAGTTTTAGTTGATATTATGAACTTGGGTTTCTTGTTTTTTCCTCATATCAACCTTGTTTTATATGTCAAAGAAAAGGTAAGGTTTAAAATTTGTTTGAAGTATGGCTATATTCTCAAAAAGGTATGGTATATAAAAATGAATTTTATGGTGGGTATGTTTTATAAATGAAGCAAGAAAATTTATAACTGTCTTATCTGAAATCTGTTGGTAAGATATAAGTTGCAAAAAACTATTTCTGATAAGTGATCTACGGAATTAAAAAATATTTTTATGCTACAATGCATGTTAAGGTGATTCCAGACAGGCCCCTCCTTTACAACTGGCCGCAGGAGAGTTACAGTGTTAGCCCCTGCATTTATAATGAGGACAATTCTGGGTCATTGAGTGTCAGATATGGTGTCCCTGGGCCCTACTGTTATATTTATATCTGTGGACATGGAGTATAATGATAGACAATTTGTTAAATTTACCAAGTTTGGAATCTTCCATAGAAATTAACTTGACAAATATACATAAATTGCATTAAATACCATTAGTTCAATTGTACCCTGTGTATTTGCATACATGTTACCTCTTAGAAATATACTTAATAAAAATACAGCATAAGGGTTTTATTATGACATACTCAGCTGTACACTCTTTAGCAGTGGCAACCACCTAAAATGGTTGTCCATCAGTTAGAGCTTAACAACTGAATATTTTGGGCCAAATAGCAAGCTGGAGTTCTTGTTTAATCTCTGTCGTATATTGGGCTATCCATTACGATATCCTTGGGTCAGTACAGTACATCTTATGTTAAGTTTTTTCTGTAATGAATATTTATATTACGTAAATGGGAAAATTGGTGGGTTCCCTTGGTAGAAACATGATATTGGTATTTTTAAAGTAAACCTAAATAAGGTCAGAATTTTTATCCTCTAGAGAAAATTTCACATCTGATTAAATAGTTTACATAAACTTAATCTTTTTCTGCTAGATGCATTATAATCTCAGATATTATTCATGTAGCTATTCCTCTGTGAACCATAAAATGTTCATTTTTTCAAAATGAATATGAAGCTCAAAGCATTAGTGGTCTTAAGAGCATAAAAACTTTATGCTTAACATTTTTCAAGTAACTTTGGAAAGCCGAAACAAATTTTGCATTTAGATTAATGGAAGATATTTTCCATTTGAAGGAACTGGCAAGGGAGCAACAATAACAAAAATCCCCCAGGGTTAAAAATGTAGTGCTTTTGATGCTTACCAGAACTGTGTTAGCAGAACAATCATTTCTCAGCATGGAAAGGTATCATAATTGGTCTATACAGTGGCAATACTGAAAACGAGTATGCCTCAGAGAAAGCTAATACGACTCTACTTAATAATTTCCTTCAAGAGCCTGAATTTGAATGTGTATTCCACCCAGCTTGAGGCAAACAATTTGTTCCTATAAGTTCTAGTGGAAGTTACCAGGGGGTCATGCAATTTGTTTTTGTCTTGAAGTTTTCAAAACTGTGTAGAACTAAAGACACATTCACTTGCATTGTTCCACTAGTAATTTGATCCAATTGGCAATTCTGCTTTCTCTTCTCCCCAATTCTATTATGTTGGAAGAGGAGAAACATTCATAAAATATTGTGACAAATAAATTCTTCCTGGAGATGTTTCCTCTTTGTGTTTGAACCTCTGGTTCACTCGTGAATGTTTGCATTCTTGCTGCTGCCCAAAATAGACTTGTGTTTTTTTGTTGTTCTTATGGGTTGTTTCTTAAATGCAGTATTATTTGTCCTTTTCACTAAAATTACCTAGTTTTCCAAATTGTTTCGTTATACTAAAGTTTTTTGCTGTGGGGCTAATTTAAAGCCCCACCACAGATGAGAAGGGTCAATACATGAGTATGTGAGCAATGTATAGGAAAATTTTCTTTTCCTTGAGGAATTGACAGTTTTAGGAGGAATGTGTCTATATGTTAGAGGATGAGGATACAGAGATGACCAGGTGTCAGAGGAATGACATGGTCTCTGCATTGCAAATACCAGTAACGGGGCTAAGGAAAAACCAGAAAATATTTCTAGGGAGGGTAAGGAATGGTTACACACTTCTGTTTCTGTTGTTTGATCCCATACTTTTAAGAATTGACAATACTCTGAAGGCTATGTTGTCTTAAACTCAAACAGCATGTGGACTCTGAAATCACACCAAACCTTAAACTTGGGGACATTGCCCTTTGGTTTAATCCATGTTCCCCAGACATATCTATTCCTTAGGAATAATGGGGTTTTTTAAAATAGTATTTATTGCCTTTGTCTGAGAATGGTCATGGCTTCCAGTCCTTATATCTAAACACTCAAGGATTAAAAATAATTTTTAATAATCAGCTTTACTGCTAATTCTTATAGCTGAAACAATGAATAAGAAGAGTGGGGAAATTAAGGTACACGGCAGGTTTACAGATAGCCACGTTGGCAAAGCATGGCTGTGAGGATGTTCATATTGTAAATCTGGTACCTGTATGAGAACAACTATGTTTGGCTAGTTTCTTGTGAATTAAGTACACACTTTGTCTTTTTTTTAATGTAATAAACTAGTGTGTTTTCCTAAGTGACTGTTTGCTTAAGAAAAGTGAGTAGGATCGTAAGGAATTTAGTACTAGAATAGAAAACTAATCACTGAAGGGAAAAAAAATGTGATGTATTTTCTTCCATCCCTTCTTCTCCTGAACTTTTTAAATCAATTCTCCTAATGAGAAGCCAAGTGGCATGCCATTCTTTCCTTGTTCATTTTTCTCATTATTAGCTCTTTGCCATCTCTTTGGTTTCTTTTTAGTTGCTTTTCTGTATGACTCCTTAATGAGGAGAATGTGTAAGATGCAGGGTGAGCAAAGGGAATGAAGGTTCGTGGTCCACGAGCAGAATATTCACCCCTGAATGATAAGGATATTGAGTATTGACTGTGACTGAAAGTATTATATTGGTCTTATTTAAGCCTGACCACTGACAACCACTTGAGACATGTAGTTTTTCTTAACTTAAATGTGGTTTATTTCAGAAAAACTACCATCAAATGCCATTCAAATCTATTATGACAGCTTTAACTTGTTAAGTAAGCAGAATAAATCAGTTTCTCTCTCAGGTCCACGTCAAATAAGGCTCAGGTCCACGTAAAATATGCAGTTTGCAACTACAGCATCAGTGGTGTCCTTTGGGTTGTGCAGTATACAACCTGAAAAATTGTATGAGGCAACCCAGTAATTCCATTCCTAGGTATAGACCCAAGAGAATTGAAAATGTATATTTCTATAACACTTGTTCAGAATGTTCCTGCAACATTCTTCAGAATAACCAAAAAGTGGAAACAACCCAAATGTCCATCAGCTGATAAACGGACAAACAAAATGTGGTATATCCATGTAATAGAATATTATTCAGCCATAAAAAGAAAAGTACCGAACCTTGAAAGCATTATGCTGAGTAAAAGAAGCCAGACACAAAAGGGCACATATTGTATGATTCCATTTATATAAAACGTCCAGAATTGATAAATCCATAGAGTCTGAAAGAAATTCATGGTTGCCAGTAGCTGGGGGAGAAGAGAATGGAGGGTGACCCCTTGATGTATGAGCTTCCTTTTGGGGGTTATGAAAATGTTCTGGAATTAGATAGTGGTGATAGTTGCACAACCTTAGAATATACTAAAAAAACCCAGGAAAATGTACAATTTAAAATGGTTACGATGATGAATTTTATGCTATGTGAATTTAATCTCAGAAACTGGTACTAGAAGAAATAAAATAAAATAAATGTATCCAATGGGGACTGACTGTAAATGAGTATGTGGGAACTTTTTGGGGTGACGGAAATATTGTAAAACTAGGTTGAGGTGATGGTTGCACAATGATATAAATTTATTAAAACTCATCAAACTGTACATTTAAAATGTGGGTGAATTTTATGGAATGCATTTATACCTCAGTAAAGTTGGTTAAAAAAAAAAAAACTGTATGAGGCAGTAGTGAAATCAGAGCCGCTGTCTGAATTTTAGAAGTATCAAAGAAGAGCTTTCCAAATGTGAATTTATCATAAATAACTTTTGGTGGTATTGTGTTTCCTTTGGTTTCCCAGGACCCTGAGGTGCAAAAACCAATCATCATTTCCATGCTGAATTACTTGCTTTGGAACATAGCCATTTTGCAGATGGCCTGCTTGTCTGAAATAGGGCATGTTTTGTCATACCAACTCTGATTTCTATTGTTGGTGACACATTAATAACCGAACTACTTTCTTCGGTGCAGAAAAGCCGCTTCAGTGAAAATATTTGCAAATCAAATTGTATCTTCTTTTTGTGCTAGGTTGTCCTCAAAATCTCTGATTGGCTTGTTACAGACATCCCTACCTCAGCTTCTCTGTCCTCTTTTTAGTTTAAATATCTGTATGCTGTACCAGATTGCGTTATGAAATCCTCTTGCACTTATTGCTGTTTAGTGAATGGAAATGGCATTTCCTCGTTACCAAAGATAAACTCTAAATATTGTGATTTTGCCCCCCCCGAATTATACAGTAATATATTCAAAGACCTTTTCTCCATAGCCTTATTTCTCTGAGCTGTTTTTTCCTGAACACTGACACCAGATGCAGTCTGCATGGACCTTGGTCCCAGGGACATCTTGTCTTCTCCCCCGCCCCCGACGGGGAGATTACAGGAAGAAATGCTTACTTCTGTTGTAGATAATAGGACATGAATGGGCTTTGGAATGCCTTTTCCCTTGAGCTGGGTTGAGAGAGGAACAGAGGCAGACAACTCCATGGCCTGAATTTCGTTAGCTGTGTGACAATGAGAGAGATAAGTAGATGTGACAGTTATGAATGATCCTCTGTCATGCACTTACGCGTTCAGACTCAGATAAACTGACACTGCTGTCAGACACCAGCTATGGAGAGCTGAGACCTCTGATGAACCTTCTAATATGGTAAATGGGAGTCTTAATTCTTCATTAACCGGAAAAAGGAGATTTGGCCATGTAATTTTCTCCTTGCTGCCTGTTTTAAAGATTCCAATAACCCAGCATTTACAGTTGACTAGGCAGGGATTGCTTCCCCCCCCCCCCCCCCCACACACACTTGCAACATGCAGACTGTGAAATCTGAGGAAACGCCGCTTAAACCCAGACTTATTGCCTTGGTTATCTTTAATGACTTTGAAATGTATTGGCCTCATTATGGAACAGTGCAGTTATCAATTCCTCTAATTAGGTGATGTGCTCCCATAAGAAATTTAACATTAAAGCACAAAACTGAACTAGTTAGAGGCATCCAATGCAGGCAACCTCAGTTTAAGTGGTAAATTTAAGATACTGTTTCTTTATCAACTCTTTTACACCCTACTTCTGACTTCTTGAACACTAGAGTGTGGGACATGTTTTCTTTTTCCTTAAGGATTACATCCTTATATCCCACCTTCAGTACCTTTTATGACATCCGAGTGCTTCTCGATAGTAAACTGTGATCTCACCTTGTGCTGAATTGAGCAGGGGCCTAGGGGAGGGAGGAAGTGAATAGATTATATTTAAATGCTCTAAGTATCAACACATCTCCATTTCTCAGTATTTATCTCATGGTTTGTTACTCTTTCTTATAGAGTTAAAATAGAGTGTTATTCTTTCCTGTCTAATGACAAAAAATTTCCTTTCTGTAAGTAGCTTAGCACAGACTTTTTTTTTTAAGATTAGGGTCATTGTTTGTTTCTTATATAGTGATGCTATTTCAATCAGACATGTTTCAGTTGCATTTCTAGAAGAGGGAGATGAGGTTTCTGGGTTTAGGCTGCAGTGAAGGGATGTTAGGTATCTTAACTCTTCTTTACCTCAGTCATCCATCTGAACAACAAAAATAATTGTGGCCTCCCCTTTGGGGAAGCTATATAGTTTAATTAGTGTTTTCTAATAACTTGTAAATCCTTAGAGAAAAATTAACAAATAAGTGTAAGAAAATACCTTTGGGGTTTGTTTATTATTACTACTATTATTATTGTCCTCGTTATTACTGCATGGAACTAGTTATTCTTTTAAGTTGGCTACTTGAAGATGTGTTTCAGATCTCATGGAGTGAAATTTACCTTTAATGTGACAGTGCTCAAACCAGAGGGTTATACTAAACATAAAAACGTAGAACAGTAATTTCTGTAAAATACCTGGCACTGTTAACAGTAGGACTGTTAACTTTGTCCCCCGCAAGAAGATTCAGTCCCAATTAGGAAATGTCAGACTGCAAACCTTAATCATCTCCTCTCAAATGGACATTGAGGAAACCTTCCTGTGCATGTACCTATGAGCGTAAGTCTGTTGAATCTGTTCAATGATAATATACATCTTTCTGAACCAGTTTTTATCCTTAGCCTAGATTTGCTTTGAACCTCTGCAGTGTCTTTGTGTGTGTGTGTGTGTGTGTGTGTGTGTGTGTGTGGTATGCGGGCCTCTCACTGTCGTGGTCTCTCCCATTGCGGAGCACAGGCTCTGGACGCGCAGGCTCAGTGGCCATGGCTCACAGGCCCAGCCGCTCCGCGGCATGTGGGACCTTCCCGGACCGGGGCACGAACCCGTGTCCCCTGCATCGGCAGGCAGACTCTCAACCACTGCGCCACCAGGGAAGCCCCTCTGCAGTGTCTTGACTACTACATATAACGGCAGTGATAGCCAGACCCGTCCTGGCGTGTGGCTTTTTACAAACCCTCTTCTCATGGCAGGCAAGGCCTTGTTGGGGCTCCACTCCTCACCCAGGCTCAGACTCGAAGAACAGTCCTGCCCCTTGCTGTGGCACCTTCCTGCAGGTCTGGCCCTTTCCTAGTGCTCTTGTTCTCTTTGACATGCAGGTTCCCGGTGTCTCAGTATATGCCTTGATCACTCCCTACTATCTTGTTCAGGACCTCCCTTCCAGGAAGTGGGGCCCTGATCTTGCCACAGGTGGGTGGCAGGAGGACCCACTGGCTCCTAATAGAGTTCTATGAGAATCTGGAGTTTAACTGCCTAGATTGAAATTTTCGTTCTGTCACCTGCTGTCTGAATGACCTTAAGCAAGTTATTTAACTTCTCTGTGCCTCAGTTCCCTGTCTATAAAATGGAGATGATAATAGTGCCTACCTCATCAAGGTTCTTAGAGAAAATTAACTGAGTTAATACATGTGAAACACTTAGACCAGTACAGGTCACAAAAGTAAGCATTAATAAATGTCGTTTGTTACTGCTTTTGCTTCTGCTGCTATCATTTTACCATTTCTCCTCTCATAATCCATAACAATAAACCAAGCCCTTTTACTCTTGATGGATCTATTATTCTTAGCATTTGAGCCCTACTACTTGCTATTTCCTTCCTTCCACTCCTGTACTCATGTTACTATGTGTGAAATTGTAAATGAAAACAGAATTGATCACTATGATATAAAAGAGCCCTGGAATCTACCAGCACGTCCTTTCTCTCCTTCTCCCCTTGATCCTAACCATCCTGTCTAGTCTTGAGAGAAATCTTTTGTAAGGTAAGCCATTCATTTTGAATTTAATAAATATGTTCATTGGGTTGAATATAACAAGTCATATTCTTTGGAATAGAAAGATGAATAGGGCAGGTCCCTGCTCGCAAGTAACAATAATAGCAGCAGTGACAATAACAATAATAATAATGTTTTTGACTTCACAGAGGGTGTGGTGTTGGAGTTAGATTTTGAAAGATGAGTAAAGGTTTACCAGGTAAAAAGAATTTAGAGCATTCAAGGCAGAGACAACAGCAGGTGGATAAGGTGGTGTGGCAGTGAATGCCAGTCCTGACGTGTACACGTTGAGCCCTTATGAGGGTGAGGTTCAGGTTTCAGGAGGAGGGAATGACATTAGAGAGGGATGCAATGGCCTGGCACAAAAACCCTTTACACCATGCTGAGGAGTTTGGACTTAATCCTGTGGGCAGTTGGGAGCCTTTGAAAGATTTGCAGCAGACCAGGGATCTGATCTGATTTGCCAGCTCATTCGAATGGCTCTGTGGAAGGACGTCTTGGAGAGGGGCTCAAAACTGGAGCCGAGAGACATGTCAAGCAGTGTTTCAAGTGCTAACTATCCCCTCCTGCTTCTCCTGTTGCTAAATAGAGTGGAGCAGGATGGTATGTGCTTCTGAGAGACGGGTGTTTGAGCCGACTTCCCAGCAGTCTCTTGAGTACGTGGAGAGGGTGCGTGGAGGAAGACACATGATCCTTACGCTGCCCTCTTCCCACCTTAATCTTTTAAAAGAGACAGGAACAAAGCTCCTATCACATTGGAGTTGACTGAAGACAGAAGTCCTTGAGCATCCTTCTTCTAAGTACTGGAAAGGCTGGTGCTTGCAAAGGAGAGGAGATTAGAATAACACCCTCACTGCTCAGTGAGAGGGCAGGCAGACCCTCACACTGGATGGTTCCATTCCAGAGCCTCTCCTGACAAGTGCCACAAGCATCCGATGTCCTTGGCCTCTCTTTTGTGTTGCTTACCCTGTAGCCGTTAAGCATTCAGGGCATTCTGTGTCTTTCTTTCCCCTCAGTTGCTTCAAGAAGATGAGAATTTGCTAAAAAAAAAAAGTGTCAAGAAAGCTCTATAAAATGGCATTAAAAAAAGAAATCCCAAACTTCCTTCTTCAGAATGCTTCCCTCCAGTTGCCATTGTCCTTTTTGCCCCTCCCAAAGCCTTGCAAATTATTATTTACGTATATTATTGTAATTATTTGTAGAAAATCAATAGAATTTCATGTCCTTATCAGCAATGATACCTTTCTGCCTCTCCCTTTTCATCCTCTCTTCATCCCTAGCAAGTTGTTATTTCTGAGGGTATTACTATTGTAATTACTTTAAGGAAATTGACAAAAATACCATGACAGTTTCATGCCTCAGAATTATTACACAGGTTTAGGAGGAAAAAAAGATTTCTATATGTCATTGCCATGTTTGTTATTCCTAAATGATTCTTCCAGAAATACTAATCAAAAACGTCTCCCTCCAGAACGGCACTGTGGCTTTAATATCAGCTGCTGTTTCTTTGAATGGGGCTGCTCAATCTTTCATCAAAGAAACATATCACCCATATCCCTGTCTTTAAAAACAGCAATTATGTGTAAATGCCTCCTGATTTATTTGAACCAGGGCCACTGGCCAGTATGAGTCACCACAATTTACTGCCAACCGTCACTTTTACATGATAGGTCTGTAACAAATATCTACTGCATATTGTTAAATTAATCTTCCATTTAAAATTAATGGAGTTAGACTCCCCAGGTTCAATGTAATTTCGTGTTCACAGGCAGGGAGGGATGTGTGCTGCATACAGAATGAGACAAGGCCCAACGCCCTAATCTTTCATCACCTTGAACCTGGAGACTAGGACACGTCTCAGCACCAGCTAATGAGATTGAGCCTGCGTCTCTCCTGAGGATGCCGGCTCAAAGAGGCTTTTCTGCTCAGAAATAGCAGGCTCCATCTTATTTTAATAATTCCTCAGATATGACAAGTCTGATGTTGTGTATGAAAGAGCCAGGCTTGAAAAAGAGATAAAATGAATTTTGTATCATTACTTCAAACCTGAAGCCAAGGGAAGTGTGTTGCAGTTAAATTTAAAAAAAAAAAACGAAAAAAGCACGAAGCATTTTAGCTGTGAAATACAGTGACTGTAAACCAGGAGTCATCCTTTCATTTATTTTAATGCACAGTCACCTTAGATTTCTGTAATTCTTGAACCTTTTCATGCATTAATCAAAATAATGTGGATGAAAGCAGGAGCCTTGTTCAATAAACATCTAGATGAAAATATCAGCAGGAACATGTAATTCCTGATGGGACAGGTCACGTGAAGCCTCTCAAGTCCCATCACTTCTTTTCCGTGGCATCTTTTAAAAAGGCATTTTTCTTCTGTGTACCGCTTACTTACTATTTAGTCTTTTAAACTTTAAAAATGATAAAGCCAAATTACACAGCGGTATTGGGTTCTCTGGTTTTCATTTCTTGATCCTTTTTACAAACTTGGTGACATTTTTTGTGTCCACAGAGAGGAAAGCCTAACAGAACAGTTTTCAGCTTTTAGGCATTTTGGCTCCAGAAGTTCTGGCAAATGGCTGCTGTTGTTCTTCAATTCTTAGAAATTAAACTCCAGGAACAATGGGACCCTTTTCATAGGTAGAGATAAATGTCTGAAAAGACAGTAAGTTGTAAAGGACAGGAAAGGCACAGATGAGGTAGACATCCTGTTTTGTTTTGTTTTTTTCATTCTGTGAGTTGAACTCTAACTTCGGTTACTTCTGATTATCTCAGAAAGGAATTCTAAGTATTTACACTTTGTGTCTGATTTATAATACAATATATGAGTCTAGAACTCTTCGCTTTCTGATTCGTTTTCATTTGGTCCCAAAGTAAAACTTCCAAAGAAGTAGGGTTAGTATTTTTCTACCTGTAGATGATGTTGATGATGATGGTGATGATGATAACTACTATTATTATTATACTTAAGATTATATTCTGTATCTTACAATTCTATTACCTCATAAACTATATTTCAGTAAACATAGGGTTAAAGAAAAAAAAGAAAACTGAAGTATAAGAATAAAGTATATTCACTAGTGACTTAGTGACACATGGCAGTTTTTTAAATTACATCATTTTGGTAGGCTATTTGTAAGGGAAGATTTTTAAAATGTTATTCCGTGTCTCCATTCGAATAAGATTTAGAAAATCTTAGTGGGATTTTAGAACTAGGTAAATGGGGGAAAATGATGAAATTACCTTAAAAATTGGGAAATAAAGAAGTGAATAATAGTAGGGACCTCTGTCTCCACGAAACTGAATAGCTTTGCTTCTTAATAGCCTCTCTTTTGTTGTCTTTATTTGTTGCATTTTCTACAGCAGGGTGCTTGGTGAGTCCCAACTAACAGATCACTTTTTCAGTCTTCCACTCAAGACATCCCTGCCTTAAGTTCTGTATATTATATTCTTCTGCCCTCTTTTTTATATCCTCACCTTCTTTCTTTTCCTTCTTCCTCCCCTCCCTTAAAAAGTCTTCTTATTCTGTGCTTTAGAAGCTTCATCTTTTTGAGTTTTCCCTTTTTGTCATAGAAGGAGAGGGCAGGTTGATATGCCCAGGCTTTAGGTCAATGATAGGTTTATAGCTCTAAGCTTTATAATCAGAATGGTGGAGACACAGGGGACCTCTGATCTAATTCATCCCCCATTTCATAGGCTTGCCATAGAGGCCTGACAAAGTTAAGTCTCCCAAAGACTAAAAAATACATTGTTTGGAAAGCAGTATGGTGCTTCCTCAAAAAAAGAAATACAGCATTACCATGTGATCCAGCAAGTTTACTTCTGGGTGTAAACTCAAAAGAATTGAAAGCAGGGATTCAAGCAGTTACTTGTGCACCAGGGTTCGTAGCAGCATCATGCACAATAGTCAAAAGGCGGAAGCAGCCCATCTATCCATCATCAGATGAGCAGACAAAATATGGTATATCCATTTAGTAAAATATTATTCAACCTTAAAAAGCAAGAAAATTCTGACACATGCTACCACATGGATGCAGCTTGAAGACATTATGCTAAATGAGATAAAAGAGGCATAAAAGGACAAATATTGTGGGATTCCACTTATATGAGGTACCAGAGTAGTCAAATTCATGGAGACAAAATTGCCAGGGGCTGGGGGTGGGGAAAAGGGTGAGTTATTGTGTAATGGGTATAGGTTCATCTTGGGAGGCTGAAAGAGTCCTACAGATGTGGGTAGAGGTGATGGTTGCACGGTAATGTGCGTGTACTTAATGCCACTGACTGTGCACTTAAAACTGATTAAAATGGTAAATTTTGTTATGTATATTTTACCACAATAAAAATACACACACACATAGACATACATATCGTTCTTACGATCTGAGAAAATTTAGAGCAGTTTGTCTGTCCTCTACCTCCATCTCTGTAGCTAACATTTAGACCTTTCTACAGGTCAGTTTCAGACTGGCCTCTCTGATGGTTTGAAGTGTTATGTTCTTCCTTTTCTCATTTCATTTTTTGTTTTTCTAACATTTGAGTATCTGCTCTTTGATAGTCACTGGAGATATAAATAGCTCAGAGCCTAAGAGGGATTTTGCAGGAAATATTTTCAAGAATATGCATATTTAGCTTTCAAGAGAATTCCCAGAAAATGTTGATTGTAAAAGAAACAAAGAGCATTTCATATTTGCAAAATGAATTTTGTGACCACGTCCTCCAGTTTCATAAATACTTCCTACCTAAAGCGATTTGTAGAATGTGGGTTTCTCAGTCAGGCCCTCCTGGTTCTGTAGGTTGACTAAGAAAATGCCACAAATGATTATGATAAGAGATAGAATAATGTAAGTATCCTAAGAGAATATTAATAATAGGCTTGATTCCAAAGAAAAGAGAGTTTATCAGACCATGTAAGGAACTTTGGCAGTTGGCCTTTAAAAGATAGATAAGATTGCCTCAGGCAAAGATGGGGGGGAAGGACTGAAATGGATAGCAAGGAGGACAATAGGGTTTTCTTGGAGTCAGCAGTTATCAGTTGGCAGTGTGAAATACACTTGGATTTGTAAGAGGTGTGTTGGGGCCAGCGGTTTGGAGCTTTGAGGGCCATATTGAGTTTGTATACATATATATATATACTTTTTGGCCGTGCTGCATAGCATGTGGAATCTTAGTTCCCCAACCAGAGATCGAACCCGTGTCCCCTGCAGTGGAAACACGGAGTCCTAACCACTGGACTGCCAGGGAATTCCCTTGTATACATTTTACATAGAGTTTGAGGGGCTCTTAGGATGGATCTGTCCCATGGACAACTGGATACTAAGGAGAGCAAAGCTAGAGTTGTAACTTCGAAGATTACCTCCATGGCAGTAGAATTGAAGCTTCTGGGTAGTTAGATGGTGAAGGTAGAGTAGGATAAAACCTGTTGAGCATTTCTTCTTTACTGGGAGAAAGGTGATGTGAAACCGTGCACCTCAGATTGGGACTTGAACCTATGTGCGGGGACGCAAACCCAGCCTAAACCCAGCTTGGGACTTGAACCCATGCGGCTGGGACTCGAACCCGGCCAAAACCAACAGTTTTTTTAACTGAGAGCACACACCTGGTTTCAGGACTTAATGAAGCTCAGGTTCTTGATGTCTCATCGCAGAAAGAATTCAGTGAGAGACAAAGCGATAGGTAAGAAGTGGATTTATTTAGAGAGAAACAGACTCCACAGACAGAGTGTCAGCCATCTCAGAAGGCTAGAAAGGCACCAGGGTGTGGAGTTGTCACTTTTTACAGCAGTGGGTAATTTCATAGGCTGTTGAGTGGGAGGAGCGTTCCAGCTATTTGGGGGAAGGGGGTGGAGATTTCCAGGAATTGGGCCATCGCCCAGTTTTTGATCTTCGATGGTGGGCCTCAGAGATCCTCTGCCTCGGAACTGTCATGGTGCTGGTGGCTGTGTCATTTAGCTTGCTGATGTGTTACAGTGAGTGTATTCTGAGGCTCAGGGTCTAGTGGAGGTCGACTCGTCCGCCATCTTGAACCTATTTGGTTCTAATCAGTTTATGTCGTGTCCTTGGGCTATGTCATTCTTTTAAAGTTTGTGCCGTGCCCCCTTCCCTCCTGTTTCAAAGGTGCTGAGTTTTCAGAGAGGGGAGAAAAGAAGAGAAAGTCAGAATGGGACTTACCCAAAGAAACCTGATGAGGGAGTGGTCAGAGGGGTAAATGCTATAAAAGAGGCTTTAAGGAGGATTAGAAATGAGGGGAAACCCTTGCATTTGATCTTGACTCTTAATAACCAGTAGAACTGCATTCAGAGATGTGGCATTTGTAAGAGTCCCTTGCAACTCGCCTGTTCAGTGCCCTTTGTGATACCATGGTCACTTAACTGATTAAGGCATGAAAGAGTGCTTTATTGAAGATAGTATTATAGGGGGAGCTTTTATTTTGAGAGAGAGAGAGAGAGAGGGAGAAACATCCGTCTATAATGTTTCCTCTTAAAAGAGGTGGGTATGGGAGAAAAAAAAAAAGGTCTTTGCAAAGAAGACACATGCAGGACAGATTCTAGACTTCTCTTTTTTTGTTGTAGGTCAGAGCCCAGACTGTGTAAATGATGGAGCAAAATATAAGTAGCAATGCAAAGAATCTTAGTAGAAACTTTCTTAGTATCTAATAAAGAGATCAAGGACCAGTGTCAAGTTAAATATATGTTATTCATTTTCCTGAAAAGATTCAGATTTTATTTGCCTTTTATCTTTTCGCTTGATCAAACACTAATATATTAGAAATACTCTGGGGCTTCCCTGGTGGCGCAGTGGTTGAGAGTCCGCCTGCCGATGCAGGGGACGCGGGTTCGTGCCTCGGCCCGGGAAGATCCCACATGCCGCAAAGCGGCTGGGCCCGTGAGCTATGGCTGCTGAGCCTGCGCGTCCGGAGCCTGTGCTCCGCAACGGGAGAGGCCACAACAGTGAGAGGCCCGCGTACCGCAAAAAAAAAAAAAAAAAAAAAGTAAAAAAAAAAGAAATACTCTGTGGGCATTTGGAAAAGTTGCAGGTGATTGTCGGCATGAGCCACCCTTTTCTGAACTTACTCTTGGGCAGGAGGTAGACCTGTGCACAGTACAGACGTTTGTGGGCAGTTGTTTTTTTTTTTTTTTCTGTCATCTTCAAGCAAGAATCCAAGATTGTTATATTTGACATTAAACCAGGTGGATCTTACCAAGCACAACACTAACCTCTCAGTCCAAATGTTTGTACATCATACTAATGTTATGTATCTTGTGGCAGATATTTTTTTAATGAGGATTCATTTTGAAAAGCATTGACATTTATATACCAGCTGACACCTATTCATGTTCATGATTTAATTTGAAGGTAAGATTCTCATGAAAGGAAACCTCAGGAATTTCCTAGGAAATACTAAAATTCCATCCCAGAGGTGTTGTTGTTGTTATTGTTTTAGGAGTTTATGGGCTACTCTGATTCCTTATCAATTAGACAAAAGAGGAATGTGACCTGTCAGCAGTCACCTTTTCTACTTTCCTACCTCGTACTGATAAGTAATCAGGTTCATCTTTGGAAGGAAGATTCTTAAGTGCTCTGGTCTCCAGCAGTTCAGGTGAAATTTGTTAAAACTCAGCTTTATTTCATTGGAATTTGCTTTATTTCTGTCTTGTTAATTATATTTACAATAAAGCCTTTTATTTTAGATATTGGGATTTTGCACACCTTTGAGTAGACCCCTTCCTTCTGTCCCCGTGCCTCTCTAATAAGCCCGGAAGATCAAATCGAGACCATGAGATTCTGAAATGGGAGAGCTTCTGCCTTTTGCAGCTTATTTGATAGGAATAAAAATGACTGATGGCTCTCTCCTGGACCCTTTTGTTCGATTCAGCTATGATTATGGAGCCTATTAGCTGCAGTTACAACCTATTTAAGAGCAGTGCTTACCAGTAATGGGGGCCAAATGATTTTGGAAAGTTCAGATGTACTGGACTCCCTGCAGAAATGAATTCAGCGCTGAACATATTGATGCAGAACCTGAAGGAGGCTGATCCGGTGGGACTAAGAGAATTGTGAGCTCTGCAAGAAATGAGCGGGTAGTAGAATTAGAGATCAGATAGGTGTTCGGCTCAAGGGCAGTCTCAACTCTGAAGTTCATCACAGCAATTTAATCAGACTCAAATGAGTGTTGTCCAGAAAAGAATCAGCCTTGTGTGTGACAGGAAATAGAATGTATTTAAGAGTCTTTTGTTTCTAGTAATTCCACGTGCCAAGGCTTCCGAGGTATACACCAAGATGAGGGAACTGCTACATTTGATAGGTGATGGCGCTTCAGTTTACCTTGGCTCAGAAAATGAAATCTGGAAAAGATTTACACAAGGTCATGGTCTTGTCCAGGAGGAGCACATGCCACTTGAAAAGTTCCAGCTTTTAAGATGTTCACAGATTAAACAGGCCAGGGACCACTTTTGGCCGGAGCCATCTGTTGCCCCCTTCCTGGTATGAAATTATTTTTACATAAAATGTTTGTGTACCTTCAGGGAGAGCTGTATAGCATAGCGGAAAGGAACTTGAGCTTTGGAGGGAGGCACACTTGGGTGTGAATCCCAGTTCTTCCACTTGCTGTGTGACCTTGAGCAAGTTACATCAACTGTCAGACCCAGAGTTCCTTTACCTATGAAATGAGAACGATAACTCCCACTTCACAAGATTATGGTGAGAAGTAAATTAAATGAAGCAATATATGTTAATTGCTTATCCCGGAATCTGCACATAATACGTGCTCGATAAGTGGTAGTTACTTGATGCTTTAAGACTCTCATCATCTTGTTCCTCCCTCATTTCTCTCTTATGTACGCTCTTCGTGAGCCAGAGCGATCACTGTTTTAGGCATCATTGAAGTAGAAACCTTTTAGAGGATCTGCGGATTCAGAACTGTGGAAAGAGAGCAGACTACAAACATCTGGAGGCTCGGGCAGCTGATCGTCAAGAGACCAAAGGAAAACACACCCTCCCCCCACCACACACACCAACACCGTGGCGGTAGTTAAATCGACACATAATTAGCCGAGAAACATTTTGAGAGCCATGTTATGGTTTTATACATATGACAAGAAGAATCCGTTTTTCTTCTGTGTTACTCACCAGGCTCTTAAGTTTGTTTACTAGGTAACGTATAAGTATTTTTGTCTGAATAATACAATTTGAAAAGAATATAGTAAATATACTAGGAGTTTTCTTCTCCACTTCAGGGATCTGTCAGAGTGTCTCTGTGTCTCTATATTCTTATCTGTATCCTTATCCTTATATCTATATATTTATCTGTGTGTGTGTGTAGAGAGGGAGAGAGAATGAATGAGTGAACGAATGAATGAAGAATGAGAACTGAGAGCCACATTATCAACTTTATCGATGCCTCTGGGAAAACACCCAGTCATTCCTAAAACGAGAGGCACTCGGGTAAAAGCAAGATTGGAGAGGGCTGCCAAGATCCTCTTAAAGTGGAGCCTCCTAACCTTTTGCCCATAATTGATACCATGGGACCCACAGGGACGTGTCGGGCTGCGGTCCACTAGCCAGCTGCATGGGTCAGGGGCACAGACCAGCCTAATATGTGCTGCACCTGCAGTCCGGAGAGATACATATCTAGAGAAAGGACTGCTTGTCATAGAGGGATCGCACCCACTCTACAACTGGCCCAGTCACGGTCCCCCTCTGACCACCCCTGGGGAAGAGTAAAAGAGACTGTAAGCGCTGGAGGAAGTTTTCTTCTCCGGGGTTAAGGTGAGAGGGTGAAAAGAGGTCCATAGAAAAGACATTCCATAGAATAGACAGTGGCCAACAGTTTGAAAACCTGCAAGATATAAGTAAGATAATAATTGTGAATTCCTGCCTTCAAACATTTGTTGACATACAGAGAAGAAAAATATCTGTGATCTATTTTGGATGTTAAAATCTACCCTGCATTTTCTATCACAGTTACCTAATGTGGTTATTTTGCTTTAATAAATTACTATTTGTTTAGTACTTTGAAGATTCAGAGTAACATATCAGAACATGTACATGTCCTATTAATAAACGAATCATATGAGTCAAGTGTTTAAAGGCTATTGTTCTGCCACTGGTACAGAGGAACCATTAAAGGGTAAAGACTGTGTTACTTAAGGTTTGGGTTTCACTGAGGAACCAGTGCTACTGTCTATTTACTGCTCTCTCATCAACCCCCCTCCCCTGCAAAAAAACCCAACAACAACAAATAGAACAAAAAAAGGTAGGTACATCAAAGAGCCTAACAAAGTGTTGGTATTTCAGATATGTAGGTAGAAAATTAAATTAAGCTTAAATGGTAATTTTGAGTTCGTGGAACAGTGCTCATCGATGACTCTGTGTGTGTGTGAGAGAGAGATTGATCGATCGATTGATTGATTGATTGATATAGGGTGCCCATGGCACCTGGTGGGGCTTGCCTTGTTTCAGAAAGTGGGCTTCAGTACCAAAAGAGGATTGTAGAATCATAGAATTTTAGACCTGAGGGGGGAAAAACTTAGAAATCACCCAGTTTCACAAAAGGTGTTTAATTTCCTCATAGACTTTGGACTGTGACTTCGTGTTTATGAATCTACGAAGAGAGAGCATCAGTAAATATTATTCTGAGGGTGCAAGAGCAAAGCTGCCACACTTGCCATGTTTAGCTGGTTGAAGTAATGAACCCTTATGAGGAAGGATTTTGTGGAGAAGGAAAGTAGGCAGAGAAGGATAAAAATATGGAGAATTACTTCCTCTTCACGGAATGACTCCATTTTGATGTATATCAGCTTTCGGTATTCCCATAGATATTTTACTGGAATTGCTAGCTCTTTAAACATTTATGCTATTAAAAAATCAGACCAATTGTTGACATCAACATAACATAGCAGCTACTGTATAGACAGAATATGAATTTTTTATGCTATTGATGAGAAGTTTATGTCATTTATGTACTGTATTAAGGGTAGAAGATGGATTTCGAATCCTGAAAAAGCTACTCTTGATACCATTCAGAATATTAGCTGTGCTTTGAATCAAAATATTAAGATGGCTGTATTGTCAGTGTGTGTTTCTGTGCAAAATGGCTTATCTATGGGTGGGATGGGAGAAATTACTCCACCTGGAGAAAGTAGTAATGGTTTTCTTTTGTTTATGTTTCGTTTTGTGAAAAGAAGGATTGATAGCACTTAATATTTGATTTATCTGTCCTTTCCTTCACCATCAAAGGAATTAACTGTTGTGGTGATAAAACCATATTTCATGTAATTGAAGGTGCCATCGGGGCAAGATGCAACATTATTTTATGTACCACTAAGAACATGCATTAACAATTAAACTGACATGCCATCGATTTTAAGACGCATTTCAATTTCAGAGATGTTGAAATGTGTAAATAGGGTATCTTAGAATCAATGAAATGGCATATGCTATTCTCTTGTGGTATATTTGTCTATGTATACAAAATATACTTGCATTTGGTTATATTCTGTAGTATTTTGAATCATTTTTACTGAGCTAGGTTTTATTTATCCTTTAAATTTGCTGTTAACATTTGTTCGATACTATTAATTTAATATGGCATGAATTTGGAATCTTTACTTAAAAGAATCATTTGGACCTTCGTTTCTCAGGCTTTCAAAACGGAAAGAAAAGGGTCAGGTGCAAGGAGGCAGATTGACATTAAAGTAAGAGCGTTTCTTTTCAGAAAAAAAAATTTTGAAAGAACAACAGAGTGAAAAAGGAAGGTAGAAGTGAGTGATCTTAAATAGGAGCCACAGACTGCTATCGTACTTTCCTAAGGGAAAAGATCTTTGCCAGTGTATCAAAAGCCAGTCGTTTATGTGATTGCATATTTATAGTGCTCGGATGGTGTCTCTCAAGAGTGAATACTCCTGAAACCAGATGACTGTAGTTAATAATAATGTATACTGGAAGTTTACTACCAGTATATTTCAGGTGTGTTCACTACACACATAGACACACACACACACAGACAGAAACACACACACAAAATGATAACTATGTGAGAAGGATGTGGTAATGAGCTTGACTGTAGCAGCAATTATTTCACTGTGTATATGTCTATCAAAGTGTGTTGTACACCTGAAATATATACAATTTTATTAAAAAGTAAAATCAATAAAATTTACTATATACTCATTACAAGACAAAAACAACTCACAATACATATAACAGTAATGCATGTCATATATTAAGTGCTCAGTAAATCATGGACATTTTTCCACATCAGTACATTTCTCCATAATAATTTTTGGATACTGCTTAGTGTACCATTGTATGATAAAACATAATTTTTAACCATTTCCTTATTTTTGAACATTTGAATTATTTGCAGTTTTTCAGTTTAACCACATGGTTGTCAGGAATAACCTTGTACTTGCCTTTTGTCACGTTTATCCAGTGATCATTTCAGGATCAATTCCTAGGAGCTCAAGTGCTGGAGCAAAGGCTGTACATGTTATAATAGCATTACAAATGCTGCAAAGGGACCATTTCCTCACATGTTCACCAGTACAGGATATCAACAGTCTCCACTCCTCCATCTTTGCCAGCTTGATTGATTGAAAAAAATCACTTTTTGCTTTTATTTGCATTTTAAAAATTATAGGTGACGTTGATGAACACCTTTTCACATGTTTTAGCCTCTTCAGAGTGGTTCTTGGTAAGAGAAAGAATGAAAGGTCAGGAAAAGAGCAGGAGGTCTTAAGGGACTTTACAGTTTCGCAAAATGCTCCCGGTTTTTGAAGAAACTTTCCCAAGTTCCGTAAAGTCAATGAAACTGATAAATAATAATGGTGATGTGCCGATTAGATATGGCTCACTCACCATCCAGAGCTAGAAAGGAAAACTCACTGCATCAGAAAGCCCAGGGGAATTCAACAGGCTCAGGCTTGTTTGGGAAACCTGGAGAACTATAAAGAAAAACTGTCGACTCCTACCTGCTTTCTGTGATGCAAGGATTTGAAGGAGAGGGCAAAAGAGGGCTCCTTGCCTCTGAGTGTGACACGTTTCTTTAATGTTGTTTCCCTTTGGTTGAATTGAAATGTTGTCTTCTTCATTGCTTGCCTTTATGGGTACAAATAAGCAGATATTGTGATTTGGTGGGAGTTAACAATAAAAGTGCATAGTATGAGCCATGCTGTTTTTTTTTAAGTGGGCAGGTAGGGTGATTTCTCTATAAACCTCTGCTGTTAGAAGCTCTTACATTTCAGTCAACATGAGAATTATATTTGGAATAAATTAGTAAATTCCCATCCAGATTGACTATACCATGCAATCGTCAGGAACCATAATGACTGTGTAGTTACACAGTATTTCTCCCACTTAGTAATTGCAAAACACTCTGGCTCTGAGAACCCCTCAGGAACTGTCCTTCCTGGCCCGGCGTCCGTGCCACCTCCTCTGTTGGTCAGTATTTTATTGTACAGCGGAAACCCGTTTGTTTTTGGAGTCAGACCAGATGTAAAGTGTACTCTTAAGTCTGCCATTTACCAAAGTATTCTCATCTGTGGAAGTCAGGAGCAACCTAACTGTTGAGACAATTTATTTAATGAGGTAAACCACGCAAAAACACTTAAGCAGAAAGCATCGGTCTTGGCACATTTTTGTGTTGCCTTCCTCATTTATCTTTGAAATCTTCAACTGCGTCCATGTAGTGATATCTTCTTTGAAATTCCTTAAGAGTCTTGATCTGGATCACACATTGACATTTATTTGACATCTAATATTGATAGTTATCTCTTGACATGTGTGTACTTCTTGTATCCAAACTGTCTTCCATTAGCACAGATATTCATCCGTCAAATATTTAATTAGCCCCTTTTGTGTGTTAGCCCCAGAATAAGATGCTGAAGTAAGTTGGTGAACAACAGATGTGGTTACTATCCTCACAGAGCTTACATGCCAGCGGGGGAGATCTATATGAAACAACCTTGAATTAGTAAATGAAAATCGTGGTGATTACTGTGAATGATGCTATAAGGAACTATTCGGACCAGCTCAGGGATGACACTTGAGCTGATGTCTGTGGATGAGTAGGAGTTGGCCAGGAAAAGGCAAGGATGATCAGTCTTAGGGCAGAAGAAACAGCATGTTCGAAGACTGAAACAGCAAAGAACCTGTTTTAGTCATGCAATAGTGAGCAGGAAGTCCTGGGAGACTGGAGGATAGGAAGCCGGCCTTCTCAGAGGGCATTGCAGAGTGAAGGGAGTTAAGGCTGGAACCAGGTGTAGAAATCTGGTCTCTTTGGCCCAGGAGCAATAGGAAGATATTAGAGGGTTGAAGGCTTACCTGTGGAAGACTTATCAGTAAAATAGATAAATGGATAAATTTGAAGTGGATCTAGCTATAGCTTAATTGAGAGTTTTGAGTGTCGAGATCTGCCCTTGCAGAGTCTTTAGGAAAAACAACAATGACAACACTGCCAAATATTTTCAAGTATTCCTTCAACTCAAATACTATGATGATGGGTATAGTATGAGGAATTTTATTTTCCAAACAACTTAAATCTAAAGATCTATTTCTGAGGAAAAATAAAAGGGAATACTAGCGAAGTTTTTAGGACTTTTAAAACACTGTGTTTAAAGAGAAAATGATACTTGTCTTTAAAATGTATTAAAATGCTTAAAGTATGCTACTGAATACAGATGAAGAGCAGCAGGTCCAAAAGTAATATTCTTCAGGAGAGGGAGAAGATTGTTTCCAAAATCTTTTTGTTAGTCCTATAATTCTGTGAGCCTGGATTCAAATCGGGTCATCTTCTGAGTGATTGAATAAAGGCTAGAACCCTGGCCTCCTAACTCCTCATCCACATACATAATGCTCATGTACTTTAGTGCATTTATTTTTGCCACAGCATACTTGTGTACTTAGGCAGAATCCAACTTTTCTCAGAGTTTTAGGAGGGGATACCACAGGTCCAGCCTCAGCATCTTACAAGAAGGTAAAAGCCAAAGTCGGACGCAGGAGCTGCCTAATTATTGATTTCTCTGAACAGAGTTTTGGACATGGGGAGCTCTCTCTAAGGCAGTATAATAGAAACTCCCAGCATCACTTTATTCCTTGATAAGAATCAGGATCTTTATGTTAATCTTCAGATTCAAAATACCAGATAATTAAGTACTCCTTTTACCAGGTGGAAACTTCTCTTGATTTACTGTTAACCTTGTCTGCCTTGATTTTTTTTTTTTTTTCTTCATTACAGCTCTGCATATTGTTGCCTTTCTGTTTTTGCTCCTCATGAGACCTGCTGGCTGGCTGTGCCTCTTCATCCGTGGTGGGTTCCATGGCTAGGTTCAAAACTTAGGGAAATGTTGGGCACAGGAAAGAGATCTGTGACGGGTCCTGCTGCCCTTCCCCCTCATTTTCCTATGGTACCACACTGGAGTTACAGAGAAGAGTGACCTGTGGCCCTTGGCCACAGAGGCTCATAATAGGATAAATTATTTATTTGCAATGTCCTTCCATATCTTTACATGTTTTAGGAATGTTAGAAATACAGTGTTTCCTGTGAAATGCCAACTAGGAAAAATCCAGCTAACTTGGGTATGATTGAATTGATTAGCAAATTACTGGGACTGCTGAAATTAAATAAGGATGTAGTTCTTCCCACCAGTTTTAGTGTTTTGATGACCACATTTTTCTTTTTATCTACCCAGATATTAAAATTAAAACTCTTAAAGTAAAATTAACTTCTCACCCACAAAGAGGTAGGGAGAAGGACAGTAACGTCTATGTTTAATTTAATTTTTAATGTGCATTTGTTGTGTATATTTTTGCATAAAATCACTGCTAGTTTTTGTCCGGACAGGTGTATGAAGTGAGACTCTGATATTGAGGATGGAGAAGGATAGGGAACCACCAAGCAATGACTTTAATATTTTGTCTCAAAAAACAAACCAAAAAACCTCACTTTTTTTGGTCTGATCAAAAATTTTTATGTAATGAGGATTTAAAAACTCTCCCTACAGAAATCATAGTGATAACGGCCATATTTCAGCTCTTAGATATTCCCAATGGTGCTTTGATCTTAGATATTCCCAAAGGTGTTGATTTGGTTCTGTCTAGAGCTGAAGGAGGGGAGTTCCTGCTTGTCAGCTGAAGAGTAAAATAAGCCTTTAAAGATGAGATGCAGGGGAAAAAAATTAAACTCAAAGCATCTTCAAAGTGGCAGAAGGGCACAGTTTTTGCCATCTTTATTATAAGATCCTTAGCAAAGGTGTCCTCTTTGTTAACAATTTAATACTTGAAATCCTCAGATTAGATTTCAGACTGCATGAATGCAGTCTGAGCATTTTTTTTCTTCTTCCTGACTTTTATCTAGTGCTATGGGCTGCCTGTATTTCTGAGCCTTCAGACTTATTTTCTCTGGATTACTAACCTCTAATTGGAGATTTATTAGGTGCTCTTAGGTGAGCGGAGAGGAAGGCCAAAGGAGAAGGGAAATGGTGAAGCAGGAAGAAACTGAAAGAAGACAGCAGAGGGAGGAGCAGGGGAGGATGGAGATAAAGAGTGATAAATGAAGACAAATGAAGAGCAGTGAGATAGGGAGGCCTGAAGGGGACCCACATACTGAAACCGAGCTACTGAGAATACATGTAAAACAGGGTCTGGTGGAAGATCTCCAGCAAAAGTGGTGTAAATCAGTGATGAGTAAATTAATAGGGCAGTTGTGCAAATGGGACTCACTCACTTAAACTAAGCGTAATACATCTTTGATGACTTAGAGGTAATGCAACCCATAGGCTATACCTTTTAATCTGCTTGGGACCCAGTAGACAATGTTGTCGCTTCAAGGGTAAAAAGGCAGAGGATCAGAACATTGGGTGTGTCTCTATTTTTAAAGTGTTAATAAGACATTCTTTTTTGTTTCTTTCATGATTTTTAAAAAATTTTTATTTATTTTTAGCTGTGTTGGGTCTTCATTGCTGTGCACGGGCTTTCTCTAGTTGGCGGCGAGCGGGGGCTACTCTTCATTGCGGTGCGCAGGGCTTCTCATTGCAGTGGCTTCTCTTGTTGCGGAGCACGGGCTCTAGGTGCGTGGGCTTCAGTAGTTGTGGCTCACAGGCTCTAGAGCACAGGCTCAGTAGTTGTGGTGCACGGGCTTAGTTGCTCCGTGGCACGTGGGATCTTCCCGGACCAGGGATTGAACCCGTGTCCCTTGCATTGGCATGCAGATTCTTAACCACTGCACCACCAGGGAAGTCCCAATAAGACAGATTCTGAGCAATGTGAAAATTAACCAGACTCAGAAGCTTAGTTTGTAATATATGGATTCAAAAGGAGCTTCATGTATTCCAGACTTCTTTCCACAAACCCAAAATATTTCTTTAAGAAGTGTTTTAAAATCCTCATTTGAATAGGTTAACATGTGCAATTGCCTTAAATTGAAGTGAAAGGAAAATGAGTCACTGCATGTATGATCAAAGGAAGAGCTGAGTGTTAAGTGGGTGTGATCACATAAGAATGCTGTGCTGTAGTTGAAAGTATTCTGAGACCAGAGAAGAAAATTCTGATCCATGTGCCGCCTCTTCTTTCATTCATGCATGCATTCAGTCACTCACTCAATAGATGTTTCATGACCACCTGCTTTATAGGAGGTACTGAGGAAAGTCATTGTAGGGGCTGCTGCTTCTACCTGAAACAGAAACATTGGAATTTCATCCTTTGAGCCCTCTTGTCCATATTATTGTTATTGAGGAAGAAAAAGAGTTAACACTGGGAATGGAGAGAAGTCTTAGGACTTTTAGGATTCTAAGACTACTGTTCTTTTTTAATTCAGAAAATGGTAGCTTGGAAAAGTCAAGTGTCTTGGCCAAAGTCCAGAGCTAGTTGGAGTGTTGAGGACTAAGGGATTGTCGACTTCCCTTCTACGTTACTATTAGAATTTCTTCGCACTTTTTATCTTCATGAAGGGGATTAGAGATACAGTTTTTAACCTATAGGGGTTAGGAGTGGGACTAAGGGCAATTAGATGGCAGTAGGTATGTAAACCCTTCTATTATTGGAAAAGCAAATGAGTAAATACCCTCTCTTCTCCAGTCAATCCTGGGCCTGAATGTAGGAAAATACTTAATTTAATAAAAGAGGATGGATTTTTGTATGTGATATCATACTATGCTCATAAATTTCTCTCACTGATGAGGAAAATGACATTATTCCAAGTTTTGCACCATCTAACAAAGGAGCTAAACAAAGCCAAAATTCCAAGGAGTCGTGGAAGCCAGTAATTTGTGAAAAACCTTACATGTGAGGAGTTATCGTGTAGAACATCCAAACAAGTTGATAACAAGAGGTTTCTCAAAACATGTTTTAGTGGTGAACAGGTGCTAATTTAAAAATTCTCTGTTATAAATGATCATAAGTTTATGTTTTCCTGTGTGAAGGAGAAAATAATTTCCGAAGTCATCAAAAACAAATTACCAATGATGTTAAAATTTTTTGTACAGATAGTTTAATATGAGAGGGCACTCAACATGCTTTGGAATCAGCTTGGATTTTCATGTTTCCATTCCAGAGATCAAAGAAGACAACATGTCTTTACGAATATGTCTTAAATCTGGAAGTGATACGTAGATGGTTGTCAGCAACCTTATTATTTGTGTCAACAATAAGCAGAATTTGAGACTTCCCTGGTGGTCCAGTGGCTGAGACTTCGCACTCCCAATGCAGGGGGCCCGGGTTCGATCCCTGGTCAGGGAACTAGATACCACATGCCGCAACTAGAAGATCCCGTGTGCTGCAACTGAAGATCCTGCACGAGGCAACGAAGATCCCGCCTGCCGCAACCAAATAAAATAAAGAAAGAAATTTTTTTTTTTTTTTTTTTTTTTTTTGTGGTACGCGGGCCTCTCACTGCTGCAGCCTCTCCCATTGCAGAGCACAGGCTCCGGACGCGCAGGCTCAGCGGCCATGGCTCACGGGCCCAGCCGCTCCGCAGCATGTGGGGTCCTCCCGGACTGGGGCACGAACCCGTGTGCCCTGCATCTGCAGGTGGACTCTCAACCACTGCGCCACCAGGGAAGCCCAAAAGAAATATTTTTTAAAATAATAAGCAGACTTTCTTTTCTGTTCTCAAATTGCTTAGAAGATTCTAATCCTTTTCCTTTCTACGTTAAGTTTGGTTTGGCCACTCACATTTAACTTCTAATACTTTGTATGATATAGATTCTACTGACCACTGTTAAACTCAAATGAGAAATTAAATACTTCCCTCCTCATTTATAGTATGATTTAGTTTAACCTTCCTTTTTCCCTCTTTTCTCTACTCCTCACATCCCAATTCAGGTATCAGATCCTTTGACAATTGTTAACCTGCCCTTTTGGGATTGTTTGGCGTTAAGCTATGACTGTAGCATTTCTTCTAATAAATTAGATTCTTAAAAGAATGCTGCCTGCCAAGAAGCAAAGTCACTACATAGTGTGTATATTTTCAATGCGTTGCTATAAAAATCTCCTTAACCAAACATAATAGGCAGGTAAAAGAAATTTGAAATAACTGTGTCACCTCTAGGTTTTAAAATTATTAAGCTGAAGACAGGTGGTCTAAGTTTGCTCTGTTTCCATTTTCCTTATTCACATGCCATGATACTTGCTCTATGAAATCACATATATGCCTTATATCTGTAGCTCATGTATTTATATGCCTAAATATACATTTTTCTAGTGAACTATGATTCAAAAGTGAGTTTTCTTTTACAGTTGGAAATTAGTTTTACAACAATCGAACTTCCGTCATCTTTGTCAGTCAGCACTCTAATTTGCCATAAAGAGCAAAAATGTACTTGACATGACCCTTTGTCATACCTATGTTTGAACTGAACACGTTATGTGAACAAATTGGAGAATTGTATGAAGAAGTCAATATATTTCTATTTACTATTATTTTTACCTCATAGCTTTCAAAAAGGCATTTGGAATGATTGGAAAGTTTAATAAAATAGAAATGAAAATTAAGTACTAGATGGGAGAAGTGAGAAAATAACTTTGCAAATTATGTATGTTCATGTAATTGCTGAAATTGTTCATAAAATTGACTGAGGTTCCTGGCAGCCAAGACAGTGAAACAGTGTGATAATTCCTCTTTTCAGAAAAGAAAACTAGCTCCTTATTTTGTTGCTGGGAGTAGGATGAGGGGAAGCAATGTATTTTCGCCTAGTTCTAAACTCTTAGAAAAATGTGTCACATGGGTTTTAGGGGGGTGATTGAAGGATATACTTGACATTGTCCTCAGTTACAGATTCCTGAAAAATTCAGACATGGAATTCATTATTTTAGTTCTGACCTTTGATGAAAGTTCAAGGCAATACGTTGAAACTGAAGTAAGTAAAGGTGTTCCTCAGGTGAATATGGTTCATTGTAATCAGTAACTTTCTAAGGGTGTTCATATTCCATCCCGCTGATCAAGAATAGATTAGTGGGCTTCCCTGGTGGTGCAGTGGTTGAGAGTCCGCCTGCCGATGCAGGGGACACGGGTTCGTGCCCCGGTCCGGGAAGATCCCACATGCCGCGGAGCGGCTGGGCCCGTGAGCCATGGCCGCGGGGCCTGCGCGTCCGGAGCCTGTGCTCCGCAACGGGAGAGGCCACGACAGTGAGAGGCCCACGTACCGCAGAGAAAAAGAAAAAAAAAAAAAAGAATAGATTAGTAAGCTTGAAAAATAAGATGAACTGATACGAGAGATTTTTTAATAAATATTAAGGAGCCTGGTGAACTTTCTGGTTTAGATGGAAACCACTCTATTCTCCCAGGTCAAGAAGTATAAACAAAACTGTTATTTACACTTTGAAGGTGTTGCTTCAGGGAGTTGCCATTATTTGTGGTGTTAGGTTTTTCAACCTCATCAGGATTTAACACTGATTATGTATTTGTTTGTTTGTTTTTACTGATTTAAATTATCTGTACTTTTTAAAAGTTTCTGCTGGCTCACAGAATTGATTTTGTGGACCTACTGGTAGTCTTTGGTTACCCCAAAAGTTAATCTTTACTACTTTAACAAATATTTATTGACCGTTCCCCTTATGCCAGGCATTGTGCTAGATTTGGGGAGTATAGCAGTCAGGTTGTCCTTGCCTTCGTGGAGTCGCTAGTCAAGTACAGGTTCCCCTGCTATCTGAAAGTAGAGCGTTCCTGTGAAACCTTTCCTAAGCCCAAATGGCACAAAGAAGTAATTACCTTAGGACACATCTTCCTAACAGATGCACAAAATAAGTTGAGATAAAGCACACATGCTCAGAGACACAGTTGAAAGCTATGGAGGCTGGATGCTGAAATGCTGAGTGTGGTTCCCTGGGAAGGAGCTTGGCGGGGCCACTCTAGTTGCTCCCGTGCACGCTGCCTAATAACGGGTCACTGCACAACAAACCCTGAAGGCTATTTTTGCTTTTCACCTTTTTTCATAAAAGTGCAAAATCCTCTTCGGATGTCTCTCTGTTAGCAAAAACAGGTAGTGACGTGGGTCTTTTGTAAAAGTGAAGTGACATAAAGCAAACTTTCGAAAAGTGGAGGATACCTGTACTTTGGCTCTTCAATCTCTTGTTCATGTCATGGAACATATAATGGTCATTTTACCTGCACAGACTTTCCTTACCATAAGTCTTCATCACCTGCTCTGTTTTCCCACCAAAACGCCTATGTGAAAGTATGGTCATACTCAATATCACTCAGCAGCGGGACTTCAGATCTTAGAGTTTCTTAATGATTCTGTAAAAGCATGAGTATGTTTCAGTGGTCAGAAATGATTCAAGTGTTTCAGGAAGCACACCATCAGCCCCAATATCCTAGACATGTCACCCATTCAGCAAGCAAGATATTCGTCTTTCCTTTACGGGCATACGTTTCATAAAGTGGGATAGAGTGCTAGTGTGAACTTCCAAATGAAGAATGAAATACGTGATTGGGATGTAGATTATAGTGAGCTTTGTGAAAGAGTACTAGCACGTGAGACATTAATTCTTCCAATTACTTCCGTTTTTCTTTAGTTCTGGTTGTGAGATGGTTACCTTCTAGTCAGAGAAGGAATTTTAAAATGCTCTGTGAGTAGATGGTCTTTTAAATTGGTCTCTTTAGGTTCCGATGCAACTAAATCAAAATGGTGCCCCTCTGAGTGAGGAGAACCCTTATTAACTCATGCAACTTTCCATTAAGAGTGTAAATACACCACTGTTGTGAAGCGCTTTATGGGTCACAAAGCACTGTCACAGACATGTTATCTTCGCTTTGCAAACGCCATTGTGCGTGTTATTCTCTCTCTACTCTGATTAGCAAGTACCTTCTTATCCTTCAAGAGTTCACACCAACTCTGCAAAGGCCTCTTGAGAGCCCTCTGAGCAAGTAGATGGTCTCTTGCCTAATCTTTCGTGCTTGCCTCTTTACAGCACTGATCTCATCCATGTAGTCATTACTTGTTCACATCGGTATCTCGCCCTGTAGACTGTGAGCCTCTCAAGGAGAGGGAAGCTGTGTGCTCTTCATTTCATTTCCCAGTGCTTCTGTAAGTGAATATGCGGGGTGCTCTGTAAACAGTGCTGGAATGAATATTGTGTGATGTAGCGGTTAGGAGAGCTTAGCCACTGCCCTTAGGCAGTGTTTAGTAAGTAGTAGCTCAGAGTAAAACTTAGATCTCCTAACTCCCATTTTTATCACTCTATTTGGTTTTTCAGTTAGTTGGGAAAAGCTTGCTCATCTGAAGATAAGCCATCTACCATCTTATTCATATTATCCTACAGAGGATGTTCCGTGGTAAATATGGAAGATAAAGGACAGTGCTTTGTTGGTCAGAATGAAGACGTTTCAGTTCCATCACCGTGTGAAATTACCAATTGGCATTAAGAGGGCTTTGGACAAATACGTGAATATCAGAGCCATTTCTTTCGCCCTGAATATCTTTTCTCCCCAGTTCCACTTGGCATATTACCTGTCATCCTTGGAAAGTGTGCACTATTGCCCCATCTCAGGGTCGCCATTCCTTCCACATCCTTCTTGCTATCAGAGGATCTGGATAGTGCCCCGTTCCCCCCGCTGCCCTCAGTACACTGTCCTGTTGAAAATCAGGTACATTAATTATAATGTGCTTTAAAAACACCATTGCCTGTGTAACATTCTACCTGTCTTGGAGTATTTGAATTTGAGTGACCAGTGGATTGAAGCTCTGTATAGTGGAGTGTTAGATGGTGGATGAAGACTGTAAAAGAAGATATTTGAGGGCTGGAAGGCATTCCTGGGCCCCTTAAAACTACCCTGCTGGGGACCATTCCGGCCTGTGATTAACAAACCTTAGTTATTTGCTAGGTAGTCTCCCATGCCACAGCAGGAGATATATATATATGTGAGGCACAATGCAGTGTTTATGTGAGAATAATGTCGATTATTTGAATCTAGGCTGCAGAACCTCCCTGAAAATGGGTTTTATAGTTTTGTGTGGCTGCCTTTTCTTTGTGTTTGCATAGAAGGCGTTACGTAGCTGGAAGATGATGGCAATTATAATTTATTATGCTGTAATTGTTACCTAAATGTTTTTGAATAAGCAAAAATCACATCTGTTTAGGAGTAAGTTGCACAGCAAGAGAATTCCCTTTGAAATGAATGCCGTGTTCTCATATTCTGTAACTGTACACATAAAACAACATATTTATTTCCCCACTGAGTCCATTACATTCCCAAGTCAAACTGCATCCTCTCTTCCCTTCCCATATTAAACCCTTTGATTTAATGGAGGTTTTAACTACTGGTTCTTCAGGGAATTTTCAGTAGGCTTTGCACAGATTAGGTTATTGGAAAGTATAGTTATTTGCTTGTAAAGTGGCAGTTCTGTGTCAAAATTGATTTTCTCTGGAGCTGCAACAGTAAAAAGGATAAGCTTCTGCTTTGCATCCAAAATGCCCTGATGTTCCTACCATGATAGTTTTCCCCTTGCTTCTTGCTCAGCAACGTTTGGTTACAGGCTGGTTTGGACAGGTGCATATGGACACATGGAGCCCAGAGGGCTTTGATATCCAGTGGTGATAACAGATAAGGCTTCTTTTCCATTCTGGTTGACACTGGTCTGTGGCAGCCAGGGTTCTGGGCATGGTGAGCACAGTGTTTCTTCCCTTCTCCATTAGATAGAAACTGCATAAGCCTGGAATGGTTTTGTTTGTTCCACAGAAATGTAGCAGTTGAAATAATTACCTTGCCGTGCCCAGGCTAACAGGATTTATCTTCCATTATAGATCTTGAAGACCATACGCAAGAGTAGTTTGCTCCTCTAAATTTACTAAGCTACTCACTTAGAAATGATGTCACTGTGTAAAAGAGAACAGTCATAGCTGTGGCATAACCTAGAAAACCTTTGATAGCTAGAAAGATGAAGGGCAAAACGTATTCTCGATTTTTCTGCTCCCTGCTCATAAAGTAGAACTGGAGTATATAAGAATAGCAGGCAGCCTTATTTTTGTGTGTGTGTGTGTCCTCATTGCAAGTTAGGGGTCCTTTAAGATGGGCTTTAATCACTGAGCTTATGTGCTTTCATAGAGCATATATCCATCTATCTGGTAGCCTCCAAGACGTATCTTGCTCTGGTCAGAGTCAGCCTAGTGACCAAGATGTGTCAGTCTGTTCTTCCTCAGACCTGGTGGAGGCCACATCTTTGAGTATCACTTGGGGGATATTGTCCTGTCTGTTTTGTTCTAGAATGCTGACTCCTACTCCTTACTTTTTATAAAAAGATCTTAGCTCTTGTCTCAGGTCAGATGCCCTTGATAGATTTTGCTTTTTTTGTTGTTGTGTCTTGGGCTTGGAGCTCCAATTTGCAACCTGAATACCTTTGCGAGCTTCATATTTCATGCAGTTAAGTCTTCATGCCCTGGCTTTAATCATCAAAACATTACTGGATTGTCTTTGTTTCCAACTCAGCTGTTCCCACTTCAGAGTCTGGCTTTCACTACCTGCTAATAGGCAGTAACCCCAGTTCATCTTCGTGAAATCTGAGGTTTCCTTAAGGTGCTGGTCTCAGATGTTGATGGACCTGTGAAGGTACAGAATTTTAGGCTTGGGAGGATCAAGAAGAAAACAAACCAGGCTTCCCTATTTATGATTTAAGTTTCATTTTGGGGTCTGATAGCTCATAATACAGATTGTTTAAAAAAAATTTATTGGAGTATAGTTGATTTATAGTGTTGTGTTAGTTTCTGCTATACAGCAAAGTGAATCAGTTATACATATACATATATCCACTCTTTTTTTAGATTCTTTTCCCATATAGATCCATAATGTAGATTATGGAATCAAGAAGCCTAGAATTTTAGTTTATCTTCGTTAAATCTCTTTCATTATAGTTCATTCACACCATTCCTCTTTTCATCTTTACATCCATCGATCCACATGGTAGTTAACATACACTCTTGATAACTTCTAGTGTTTTAAACACTGGGGATAGAAAAAAAGAGTAAGATATGCACCTTTCCTTTGCAAATGACAAAACTAAAGCCCCAAGACCAGAAGCTGTTTGCTGAGTGAGCCATGCAGGTAAGCTGTGGCAGAGTGCAGACCAGAACCCATTTCTAGAAGAATCTTCCCCACATTATTTAAGATCAGCTCTCTTTAGGCCTTTAGGACTCGGGTCTTCAAGCTTCTCAAAGTAGTAGATTTCGACCCATCAGACATTTGTGTTTTGGGAGTATCACGTGGGTGAAGAATTGGAGAAAGCTGATGGAAACAAAATAGCTTTTATTATAGTAAAAGTGAAAAGTATCTGTTTTAAAAATTTTGAAAGACACACAATGTATAATGAAGAAAATTAATGTAACAATCATTCTACTTCTCTTTTTATATTTTCTTTGAGTAGATATAATGGAGAACAGCATTGTCAGCTTATTTTATATATAGTTCTGTGCCCTGCCGTCTTTGCTTAATGTTACATAATTAGCATTTTCCCACATTATGAGATATTTTTCCAACACATAATAATTAATAACTGTATGTTATTTCAAAGTACAAACTTTATTTAACTATTTTCGTGCATGTTTTTACCTTTTTGTTCTACATTTAGATTTTTCTACTAATTTTGAACCCTTATCACCATACAAACCGTGCTGAGATGAACCTCCTTGTAATAAATAATTATATATATCTGTCATTATTTCCTTAGGATAAATTCCTGTCAGTGCTGTGGCTGCATCAATGGAAATGAACATATTAAGGCTATTGACATATATTGCCCTGGGTGTACTTTTAACCCTTCCTTATATCACTCAGAGTCCAAAGCGTGGAATCCTTACCCGAATCACCAGAGTATCTAGTATCTTAAGCTTAGGAAAGAGTACTCTTTGGCTAAATATAAGCCACAAAACTGCTTTCCAGCAGAGAAGACCCCCGCACAGCTAAGCTTCCTAGTGAGGGAGGTTTCAGAGAAAAGATAGCATTTGAGCTAAGTCTTTTTTTTTTTTTTTTTTGCGGTACGCGGGCCTCTCACTGTTGTGGCCTCTCCCGTTGCGGAGCACAGGCTCCGGACGCGCAGGCTCAGCGGCCATGGCTCACGGGCCCAGCCGCTCCAAAGCATGTGGGATCTTCCCGGACCGGGGCACGAACCCGTGTCCCCTGCATCGGCAGGCGGACTCCCAACCACTGCGCCACCAGGGAAGCCCTGAGCTAAGTCTTGAAGACATTGGAGCTCAAAAAGTTGTGAAAAGGAAATTGAATTTTCCTAGCAGGACAAACAGGGTGTTCAGAGGGAAGACTTTATTAAAACTATACGGAATTTTAGAATTCATCTATTCCGGTGGTTATCAAATATTTTGAGCCTAAGAAATATTTTTTTTTTTTTTTTTAGAAATATTT
Organism: Phocoena phocoena; assembly: GCF_963924675.1. NCBI lineage: Eukaryota > Metazoa > Chordata > Mammalia > Artiodactyla > Phocoenidae > Phocoena > Phocoena phocoena. Next base: position 12,515,915 of record NC_089233.1, read on the forward strand.
TTTCAATCCTGATCTTGTCTAGCATATCAATACTTCAAACTGATTGATGTGCAGAGTCTCCAGTTAAATCAGAGGGGGATGAGGGAGCTCAGAATTGGGGGTAGAATCTCCTTTGCTCGGCTTCCCTTGAACTTCCTGTGCAGGTTCTGAGATACACCTATAAAATCCAAGGCCCCTTTAAAAAACAAATTTAAAACCAATCATTCCGGTTTGAAGTTGGGGACACTGAGATACAGAGACAGACTGTGACTTCCTCCAGAGTCAGAACTGGTTCCAAAACAAGCAGTCCAGTGCTTTTTCCCTACCCTAAAGGAACTATTCCAGAGCTTTTACCAATACATACTCCTGTGCAGGTTGAAAGAGATTATTTTTACTTTGTTAGGTTATGTATTGTCGCAAGGTCCCAAGGGATTAATGTATGTATTAACTTCTGTAAGATGTTTCCTCAATCCATATTAACCATGTCTGACTGAGACTCAAAGGTTCTATTAAATTATATCCAGGTTCCTATTAAATCACAACACTGGCAGGAATACCTGGGCTCACCTTCTCCTTAACCCAAATTAACACCTGCTCTTAGCGGTCTCAAATCTAAGGCAAGTTCCTAAGGTGAACAAATGACTGAGAAGACAAGAGAGAAGAAATTAAAATAAATGATAGAGTGACCTTCTCACACCACTCATGGTTTCTCAATTAACCAAATGCCAGCCAGCTCCACACTGCTGTTCTTTCAGTAATAGGTTTCATCCTCCCGTTTAATGCCAGCCCACACGAGTGCACACACAGACACACACTTTGCTAATCAGATTGGCAGCAAATAGAATTAAACCATTAAGGCAATTAAGCAATTCTTAGATAACATTTGATCAGTTCAACGAAAATGCAAATTCATGCTTCTTTTAGAGAAAAACGTTGATGAAAAGTCATTTCACGTTCCATGATCTTCATTAGTTTTTTTTCCAAATAAAGATTGCCATGTTTTAGGCTTAGAACTGCACAGATGGAATGGAATTTTTTCACTTTTTTGTTCTGCTCTGTTCATCCTTTTGTAACACACCAGGTTTATCTGCCTCCACACTTCTTTGGCACATTTAGGTAAACTTACCTCCAGCCTCTTCTTTGTGCCCCAAGGCAAACTTTGTTAATTTTCTCTGACATCTGATGACTCATGTCAAACATGTCCTCAGACTGTATTCTTTCAGCCTTCTTAAATGATCGTGGTTGGATAGTCATTTGCTGTAGCTCCTTCCTCTCTGGAGCCCGCGTTTAAGGTCTCTACTCTCTCAAAAGCTTGTGGGGAAGACAGTACTGCTCCCCAAAATAGGTGCTTGAAAGTGAGTGTGTGGCCTTTGCATTTTCACTGCTGGGTTTGTGTGAGGCATCACTGAGTGTGCAGTCTGCACTCCCCTGCTGGCTTCCACACCCTTAGCGAGAAGATGAGCCAGTTGCAGCCCGTGTGTCCTTCACCCCACCGCAGCGCCATTTCTGCTCTAGCTCCGGGTTTCCAAACCTGGTGGGTGGTCATCAGCTAAGGAGTTTTAAACATATTTATATTTATATTTTAAGCATATTTATATTTATATTTAAAACAGAGTCTCCAGAGTTTGGCTTAATTAAGGATTGTTTGGTTTTGTTTTTCAATCTTTCTATTTGATTATAGTGATCAGCCAGTCTTTATAAGACTTAAGCCTAGGTGCTATATTGTTGTTGTTTTTTCCCTCCTTAAATTAGAGACCGTAACACACAGTCTGACATATAATCTGTCAATGATACAGAAATCACGTGCATCTGCAAGATGTTATGATTTCCTTGTTTATAAAAAAAAATAAGAATCTTCCATGTCAGGTTGTTTTATATGCACACACATACACACAGGTGTAGCATGCTGTATCCTGCATGTATGTAGATGTCTATATGTTTTTGTGTGTTTAAATGTTATTAGAGGCAGGTCAAACATGAGAGGCAGCTGTCGAATAACGTTGTAGCCTAGGACATTATATTTAGTGCATCTCCTCCTTTTCCGTATTAAATAAAGTATTACAGCAAACTCTCATCTGGCAGGACACCTGTCCTTGGTGTGCCTGCCTACAGACTTTTGTGAGTGTTAATATAGATAGTAAGGAATAAATGTGAATGCTTCTCAGAGTCTCCCATGCTTTTTCAGCACAGAGCAGCCTTGAATTTTACTAATTTATTCACCACTACGTGGGAGTAGGAGAACACATCTTTTGGAGCATTTTTGGATACTGATGAGCTACTATTAAAGCCATCAAGCCAGAGTGCTACCAGTGTCTTAGGGAAGAGTGATGTTTTGGGAAGCAGTTGAGCTCAACATTCCAGGAAATGTTTTTCACCTATTTGTTACTGTACATACAGGCTTACATTTTCTCAATTTAGAAAGACTACTAAAGCGTGGACTTTTGGGAAGCAGACACATAATGTTCTCAGCAATACTGTAAAACCTCATTAATTTGCTAAACAAATAAGTGAGATTATAAAGGATATTGCAAAGATTGTAGGGGGAGGTTTAATCGTCTTATGTTTAACTGGCTCTAAGAGCAACAGCTTTTTAAGTTCTTAAGATTCTGGTGGTTGGTCTTCCTTTATTAAATCTGTCCTCTAAGATCTTTTAGCTGTTAGCTAGAATTACATTTTGGACTTTAGGATAATTCTGTATTCCTTAAAAAAAATTATTCAAAATAATTCAAGCTGAAGTTTCCCATAAGTTGGTCTAAATTACATTTTATTTATGTGCATAGTTGTATTCATACTAATATATTGGAGTATGAAGAAGGGGAGGAAAGTCAGCCAGTGTGTTGTATTACTGTTGACAATAATTTCCTGATGAATGTTTGCTTAAATGAGGGATCATATACGTTAAAGGCTATTATTGGTCATGAGTACATAAAAAAGTTTATTTTTCGTTTTATAAGTTGGTATAAAATTTCAGACTCAGTACCTCTTTCGTTTAATTTTTATACTTCTTAGACGCATGAAGTATTTCAGTATGTGTTGATCTTTGTTATTGGGTTTTCATGGCTCAGGAGTTTTTTGTTTTAAAATAAAATAGAAAAAGCATCTCTTAAAATAGTCATCTTCTTGAACCCATAAAGTTGAGCCTTTGAGAACATGAGGCATTTGTGAGGTTCTAAGAGAAGATGTGTCTTCCCTTCTTCTGTCTCCATCCTACCTCCCTCGCCACCATGCTGTAATCTTATAATTAATAACTTTTAAATCAGTCAGTACAGGTAATTTTAAGGCTTAAATTTTTAAAAATTTCATAATGGATGAGGATGTTTAGATATGAACATACATTTTTAAAAGCCTGCCATACCAATTCCCAAAAGGAGAGATTGACAGACACTTCTAATATTTATTTATGGAGCTCCAGTGTTTGTACAATGCCCTGGAAACCAAAGGCATCGATTAAGTTTATAGACCCCACAATAAGTTACAGTTATGCTAAACTGGGTTGAATTCTGTAACTTGTTTTAGTCATTGAAAAACACCCTTACCTTCAAATGCATATAATCACAACTAACTGTATTCTTTTTTTTTTCCAAATTTTTTTTTTTTAGAATTTTTTGTTTTGATGTAGACTATTTTTAAAGTCTTTATTTAATTTGTTACAATATTGTTTCTGTTTTATGTTTTGGTTTCTTGGCCTCCAGGCATGTGGGATCTTAGCTCCCCAACCAGGGATCAAACCCACACCTCCTGCATTGGAAGGCGTAGTCTTAACCACGGGACTGCCAGGGAAGTCCCGCAACTGCCTGTATTCTTGAGTTAATTGAATGCATCCTTTTCCTGTCCTCTCTGTCTTCTAAAACTACTCCTGATTTCTTCCTGTCCTCTTGCTGGTATCCTTCCCACCATCCTTCCACCACTATGTAGTGTGCTGTCAGTAATAAAACCGCCAGATTGTGTTAGTGTGTTTGTTACATTAAAGACTAAACCAGGGGTCTTGGTTAAGAACACAGTTAGGTGGTATTGGTCAGTCTGCCTTGGCTCATCCTTCTTCTGTCCTCAGCCTGACTTTCAATCCTCAGGAGGCTCCAGGAGAGAGTGAGGGGTGGGTGCGTGAGTGAAGGAGTGGGTGGGTGTCTGCCCACACCTGCATGGTGACTCTTTTCTGAAGATGTTTCCTTTAGCCATCATTTCCATCCTGTCCTAGTACATCCTTTCTCTTTACAAATCAGCAGTTAGCCCAGGCCCTGATGAACAGTTTTCTTTGATCTCCCCTGTGGCTGTGAGTTTATCAGCGAGGCTGCTCTCACCTAGGGGTAGACTCTTGGGAGGCAAAATGCTTCTTCCCAGAGTCTCACTCGGGTTCAGGGAAACCTGTATAACACTCCACATGGGAAAGGACCCTGCAACGCTTACGTACACAGTCACACTGCCATGTGCTCAGCTGTGCGGTAGCAGGCAGGCTGGAAGCCGTCCACAGGCCACCCCTCCCTCTCCACTTTGAATTAGTAGAGGGTGACAGAGTTACTGCTTTCCCCTCCATCTTACCAGGCCAGTGTCTCTCCTGTCCTCGTGAGGTTCCTGACCTTTCTGTTGATGCCTTTTGCAGCCTCTGCCCTCCTCCCACTACCAGGGGCCCCAGGGCTCTGTAATGGGCTCACATTAACTGCCTGTTCAAGGACAGATGCAGTTCCTGGAAGGCAGATTGGAGATCCCCAAGTGAGTACCACTGGGTAGAAGGGAACTGAGGTTGATCTAGCCACTGGGCGGTGTTGCACTGGCACAGTCAGACACACACAGACACTCAGGCACCACCCTACTGCGCCTCCCAGAGCACCACACGATCAGTGCTCCAGCTCTAGGGGTTTTCATTCGGCCACACTCTGCTCTTGTTTGATTTGCTAGTACAATCACTCAGAGAAAAGACAGCGACTCTATCCATTCTAATCCCCTGTGGGTTACAGTAGTTCTAGATAGAAGACACCCCAGAGAAGGCGTATAATTCAGAGATTTATAAAGGTCACCTTATGGGCCCCCGTGTCCTCTCTAAGAATTGAGCCTTTCAGTCTGCATTGCACGTGTGTCCTTATTGCCAGAAGGGCTTTATTGGTGTCCTGCACCCTTCTTTTTTCTTCACCCCTCTCAAAGCAAGAAACACAAAACCATCTTTTTCGTCCTTACGTCTTCTTTTAGACGTACGTGCTGCCATTTCCTTTTTCTCTGGAGACTGTGGTGTGACAGAGGAAGGGGAAGCATCAAAGGCTTCTTTCTGCTCTAACCACAGTCTTTGACTGGGCCCTGCTTTACATCTCTCATTGCTCTAGATGAGATGACTCAGCCAGCACGCTCCCCGGCCCAGCATGCCACCCTTTTTAGATCTCAGGGCATGGCATTTTGATTCCTCCCTGCAGTTCAGTGCTCATCACCAACACTGCAGACATCTGCTGCCACTTTCCTGCCTGAAGCACGGGAATCCCAGCAAGTCATTCTGTGAGCAGCAGCAGGGGGTCTTCTTCTCACTTAGCATTATCCCAGTTTGTCTCCTTTCTTAGGCTGTTATCATAAAACCCTGGAACTTCATAGCAGGATGGAAGTTTAACGTGTCTGTCATGCAGAGACCCCAATTAGCAAGTGAGGAAACTGAGGCCAGGAGCCATGGGTGATAGTGTTTACCTGGCTGCTGGTTCAGATTTAGCCAGCTTTGAACTATGCCTCAGCATTTTACTTGATGTAGATATGTCTTTTAATGTGATTCAAAGTGCCCCACAGCAGGCAGAGTTGCCCTGAATCAGAATTGATGATTTTTTTTTCACTTTTTCACTGCCAGGGCAGTGTTGGCAACCTGTAGAAATTTCCCAGGAACTTTTGCTTGGGGTGTGGTGCCTTGTCTGAAGTTGGAAAAGTCTGAAGGTGATGCTCAGTTCTGGGTTGAGTGTCTTTTGAACATCCCCTCCAGACTTCTTGCAGAGAAACACAGAGGAGGAAAAGCTGCTGTTGTGAGAGCAAGGCTGGTCCCCTTTAAAAAAGCTAATACCCAAAAGCTCTCTCTTTTTTTTGATAAATTTATATATTTTTTATTTTTGGCTGTGTTGGGTCTTCGTTGCTGTGCGTGGACTTTCTCTCTAGCTGCTGCTGGCGGGGCTACTCTTCATTGCAATGCGCAGCCCTCTCATTGTGGTGGCTTCTCTTGTTGCAGAGCACAGGCTCTAGGCGCATGGGCTTCAGTAGTTGTGGTGCATGGGCTCAGTAGTTGTGGCTCGCGGGCTCTAGAGTGCAGGCTAAGTAGTTGTAGCACACGGGCTTAGCTGCTCCGCGGGATGTGGGATCTTCCCGGACCAGGGCTCCAACCCATGTCCCCTGCGTTGGTGGGTGGACTCTTTAACCACTGCGCCACCAGGGAAGCCCAAGGCTCTCTTTCAGTAGGATTTTTTGGTTTGCTGATTATAGCAGCAATATAGTTGCATTCTAGAGATTTCAGAAAATTTCAAAGAAAAAAATTGTGCTTATAATAAAATTGAGAGGTGATCACTCAGTGTTTTGGGGTATAAGCACTTTAGTCTTCCTTCTCTCTGCATCTCACATAAACTTTCTTCAAGGTCTTTAAATATATTTTCGCAGCCTGATTTTTAATGACCGCCCAGTATCCTATTATATTGATAAGGCCATTATTTGTATAACCTGTTTTTAGATATTTGGGTTTTTCCAATTCATCATTATTATGAAAAACGTTGTATCTCAGTGATTATATTTTTGAATAACTATCTCCTTGCAAAATTATTCAGTAAAAGACAATGAAGCTTTTCAAAATGTGCTCTAGATCATCACATTACCCTTCAGTGTCCCAGTTTATCTTGCTACCAGTGACAAACGAAGGTGCCCACTGAAAGCACTCTGTGCTTTCCCTTTTTTAAAAAAGGTATTTCACCACATAAAAATCAGTCCTTGTGTTTGATTTATAATAACGTACGTCCACATCTTTGCATTCATAAAAATACTGAATTTGGATTCTCTCCAATTTCCCTTTTTGTAGAAAGGCACAAGTTCAGTAAGAAATTCTACTTGGAATTGTATTGAGTAGAGAAACATACTTTGACTTCTTCAATTTGTGACAAGTAACCCATAAACATTAATTAAAATATTGGTTAAAATTTTGAAGAATGCAGAGATTTAATTAGGCAATAGAGTTTAAAAATCCAGCAAGCCACCTATGCTGACCTCCTTGGAGATGACTGTCTGCAGGAAAGACAGACTTTAAACAACATTGTGTCAAACACAGAGCAAGTTTCTAATTTCCCACCTTTTTGTGCTGCTAAAGCCTTAGAAGATATGTATTAAGTCCACTGAGTATATATTGTCAGACTTGAGGACATTTCTAATAAAAGATTCACATAGTAAGTGTGAAACCAGTAAGCAAAAGACCACTAACCATGTAATGAAGGATTCAGGAAAGAGAAAATAATTATATCAGACAACCTAGGCCAAAAGAAGCAAATGAGCACAAAACTTAGGCTGAGTTTCTTGCAGCCTGTACAAAACACGGGAATTCATCTTTATTTTTCCCTTTACAGCTTGTATTGTATTATGTATTGAAAGGAAATAGTAAAGTTTATCAGAACAAAGAAATGTTTCTTTGTCACTAACCACTGAGAAGAAAATGTAGAGACTTAAAACAACAGACAGTGGACAGTGTGATTCACAGGACTTGCAGCACAGCTTATGACACATAGAGGAAAGGGAGGGAGGGAGGGAGGAAGGAGTGAGGGAGGGAGGGAGGGAAGGAGAGAGATGGATGATCCTTTGTCATCATTTTGTTTGTCAATGTAAACTCAAGGCACAAAGTTAAATTGTGGATCTTTGCAGGCATTTCTGAGAGTAGCCGGACGCACCAGGTCTGTAAGTCTATGGAGGTTTGATTAGATATGAGACAGAACTCAGAAAAATCTACTGCACGATCCTGACACTGGTGGTTCTCAAACTTGCTTCCATCAAAACAGTTTTGCTGTGAGTGGGACTAAGCCGTTTCACTGTCTATAATCAAATGATTGCTGGCATTTTCCCACTGAAAGATTGGGAAAAAAACAAGTAAATGGGTAAAATTATTTTAGATACATGTTTTTCTAATACATATTTATAGTAAGCCTTGCCTTCTTGTGTAATCAAGTGACAAATACTGAAAGGAACAACTGTTAACTCTGGATAATAACGCAACAGCTTGTTTTGAGAAGGACACTATCTTTCATTTTTTAAAAAATATGTAAGATAATTATGTACTTTATGAGTAAAATTGTGCCTGTTTCCTATAACAAACATATCAGGATTTAATGGATATTCCACAGCCATTAGCACAGAGTAAGCACATGATTTCCAGGTGCTCTGCCACGTGAATCAATTTGAAAGCCTCGGTGAGCATCCCTGCTAAAGGACTGCAAGTGCAGGTATCCCTGATGGTGATTAGAAAGCTCTCCATTGCCTCCTGACTTTATAAGTGGGGTTAGCAAATCTGAGACTTTATTATAAAAAAGAAAGATCTCAGATGCGTTCTTGTCTTCACGAAGGACATACTGCAGTGCTTGCAGGCAGTTGTTAAAAATTATAGCTGTGTGTCCACTAGACTCTTTCTTATGTGCCTGACATGCTCTGAGCTTTACATCCAATATTTGTAAACCTTACCACAGCCTTGAAAGGTAGAGGGCGTTATCCTCCGTATTTTATGGGTGGGGAAACTGGGCATGGAGAGGTTAATTGAATTTGGCCAAGACCACAGAGTTAAAGAGTGACAGCAGAACAGCTTAAGTCTGTTTGCCTGCGCTCCTTCCTCTATGGGCACTGCCTTGGAGTAATCAAGATTTCCGAAAGCAATTTTGGGTCTGCACAAGTTACTTGAACGGTACTTGAACGGTTACTTGAACGGTAACCTCATTGAAGTACCATAAAATGTAGGATATAACCTTAGCCTTGAAATATTTTTAGAGAAAGAATGAAAAACTTTAAAAAACAAACAAACAAAAACTGTTCACCTTTGAGCATAACCACATCCCAAAGAGTCACTGAGCTACTGACAGCAAGTCCCCCGGACAAGTAAACAAAGAAACCTAAATAAGTAGTTTAGTCTTCTCTGTCTGCATGCTGCTAAAAATAATGTTTTGCTTTGACATAGAATTTTTGAGAGTTTTAAATGAGATTTACCTAAAGCCTTTAGTTTAGCAACATAAATGCTTTATGTTTTGGTGTCCATAACCCATGGGCTGAAAGTCATATCTATCAAGGAGGGATAATTGCCCCAGCAGATGTGATGTTTTCACTTGCATAATATCCTACTTTGAATCTTTGAGGAACTGTTTCACCAGTTATGTTGATTTGTGTCCATAGTATAGAGTAGTTATTTTAAAAATCATTTTTTGAAAAGGATCTAAAATGTATTTATTTGGGTAAAACTCAATGAATATTTATCGATTGAAACTTAGATCAAATTTCTCTCATGCTGATTTTGCCAAGCTTTAGTTAACTTGAAGACTTTCAAATAAGAATTGTGTCAGAGTAGACCCCTGGTTATTGGATATGGAGCAGCAATCAGGCTTTGTCCATTCTGAAGTAAGAGGAAAGAGATGAGGGAATTGTTATGTGAACCCCATGAGCCCTACGAGTTTTTAAAAGTTTCCCAGGGCAAACCCCATCTTAGTTCACTGGCATTAGCATTTCTGGGCATGTACTAGGAGTGTAGAGAGAATGTACCCAGCCTCAGGGGTATCAGTGGTAAAGTTTAGAATACTTTAAGAGCAAACTTATCACTTCGACTCCTGTGTTGTCCATTTCTCAGATGGAGATAAGCTGGGAAAGGCTTATTTTTAAATAATAAAACTAGTTGTTTAAGTGTGTGACTAAAATTCTCCTTAGAATTAACCCATAGATTGCCCTGAAGTACTGAGCTGTGATTATAAATAAATTTTACCAAATATTGTCACTACACCTCTTCTATAGTGAAGAGAAGAATTTAGTGTAAAATTAGTTAAAATATGCAAGCCATTTAGAACAGGACTTAACATATATTAAGTCCTCCATAAATATTGTCTATTGTTTAGAACGGTAGTTCTCAACTAGTGTGTCAAGACACAAGTATACCCCTTCTCAGACATGCCCTGAAGTATCTGACTATATTTTTAAAGAATATTTTTTTTTTGTATAGCTAAACATATAGATGAAGCACACACTGATGTTTCAGTTGGCTAAAATAAGAAGTGAGAGACAGTATAATGTCAAGTCTTTGCTTGCCAAATGGGGACATTGCCTCTTGGGTTTGTAGGAGGAGGGCCCTGAACACTCCTGATCAAAAAAGCTTATGTTCAGAAAGACATATCAGGTGGGCAGTGTGTTAATTACCACTGCTTCTTATACACACTCTGAAGACACATGGCTACATTACTGTAATTTCTTGAGAACTTTTGGAGCACAGGGCTCCAAAAGTACTTCAGAGCTATCAGTTAAGAACTAGTGGGATAGGGCTTCCCTGGTGGTGCAGTGGTTAAGAATCCGCCTGCCAATGCAGGGGACACGGGTTCGAGCCCTGGCCTGGGAAGATCCCACATGCCGCGGAGCAGCTCGGCCCGTGCGCCACATCTACTGAGCCTGTGCTCTAGAGCCCATGAGCCATAACTACTGAGCCCGCGTGCCACAACTACTGGATCCTGCACGCCTAATGCCTGTGCTCCACAACAAGAGAAGCCACTGCAACAACAAAGAGTAGCCCCTGCTCACTGCAACTAGAGAAAGCCCTCACAGCAACGAAGACCCAACGCAGCCAAAAATAAATAAATTAAATAAATTAATTTAAAAAAAGAACTAGTGGGATAAGTTCCTGTCTATAGTTATAAAAGTGATTTATCTCATGTCTTATAACTGTACTATGTTAATATACATATAGCCTCAAAAAAAACCTTTGTCAGACTTTTAGACCAGAGTCTAAATATGTTGGTGACATTTCCTAGGACCAGGTTTTGATGGCATGGAAATCAGAGAGTCTGAGAATGCCAAACTTCTCTAATACAGTTAAGTCATGAAAGCATAGGAAAATAAGAAGAATAGGGCATTCGGGACAAGATTCTATACCTTCCCTTTTGGCCCAAATCCTGTAAATTTACTCACTTAGAAACCTGCTTTTTATTTGCATTTGCTATGGCTTGTGTCTCTAATGTCATCCTTTTTGAACCAACACACACCACATATCTGATTATTGTTTAGATATTCTACTTAGCGCTGAAGGCTCAGATCAGTTAAAGCGATGTCAGATACTGTAATGAACACAGTAGGAAATCATTCTTCTATTGTATGGTAATTGGTTGGAACCCATGAATTACATCTAAAATGTTACTACTGTTTTTACATAGTCTTAAGTTTATAATTAGAGTAAAGCTTATTAAAGTAGGTGCATCAATAGGAAAAGAAACCATTATCCTTTCAACTGAGTCTTCTTTCATAAACAGCGTATTAGCTCTTTAGTGACTAAGAAACATGGCTCATCTTTGCAGTATGTTGCCTCTATTCCTTTTTGCCCACACATCTGAGGGGAGAGGTAAACTGATAGAGGAATTAAAGTTCTGAAGCAAATTAAGTTCACATTTTTATTTAAGGATTCTAGGAACCCCAAGACTGAATCCAAATTGTTACTTAGTTTTTAACCAGAATAATAGCTCTCTTTCTATTGTAGAGTAAGGGAAAGGTTAATGTTATCTGCCCTTGGTGATTTACTAATTGACGAAATAGCCAATTGAAATGTGTGGAAGAAAGATGAAACAAACTGCATCTTTATTTATAGGGTCAGATCTTTGCATTTGGATGCTGTGGGGAAGAGACAAAGTGTTACAGGGATTGGAAGCTTATTTCAAGGGGGTGTGTAGGAGATGGAGGACAGAAGGAGTGAATTCTACACGTCCTCAGTGAGTAGGCCCAGCCCAGGCAGAAGACTGCAGAGGGCCTGGGTGGACCACAAGACCTTTGCTCCCCTCTCACTTCTCCCTTAACCCTCAGGCTGTTCAGAAGACAAACTGCAGGAACATACAGGGAAATACACCAGCAAACACAGCTTCCTTTTGATGTATTGGCTCCTAGCATAGCCTACAAAAGATAATTCTGTTTTTCCTTTAGAATTCTTTTTATGACAAGGTGATTTTATTATAATACAAGTTTTTAAATGTATAAGTAAAAAATAAAAGTGCATTTTAAAACAAAATGACAAGCTTTTCTTAGTTTGGCTCTCCTGATTTTTATTTAAAATGAAGGATCACTAAGCCTAGATTTTGCCTTACCAGTTTAAAAAAATTAAATTCAAAAAGCAGTTCCTATAGCTCTCCCCCTCCAAGCGCATGTTGCAAGCTGCATGGTTTGTTTATATACATTTTGCTTCAACTCACCAGCTTTTCTAAAACTTAGGTTGATGGTTTAGCGGGTAATGATGGGACGTAAGCCTGTTGATCCACTTGTCTTCAATCCACAAATGGGATAGCGAAGGTACCTATCTGGTAGGTGTGAGGTTGTAGTGAGGTGATGCAAGGCCATAGTAAGTGCTCAGATGTTGCTGTCATCACTGGCATAGCTTCATCATTATTAACTTCTCAATTCTTCTTCCCCTTTCTACATTCTCACTTCTAGAGCTTTCCTGCTTCTTACTGCCAAAGAATATTTTTGAAGCTCCCTCTCTTGGGGGTACTTCTGGTGTAGCTGACTCCGGTGTGGTACAAATGCTTTGAAAATGGGTCCTGAATTCCTTTCCTAGGGCCTTTAGGGAAACTCTTGAGAGAATCAGGATAAGAACGTTCCTGTAGTTCATCAGATCTTACCCTTTGTCTGTGTGTGATTTATGGTAATCTTATACGGGGGATACTCGACTGCTTTAGAAGGACCCACTGCAGCTTTCCTGAATTTGGAGGATTGGGTGTCATGGAAGGCAGGGATGGCTGTAGAGGAGGATGGGGTATAAACAAATGAAGTATCACAGGTCGGGTGGATGTTTGGGTGGCCGTGTCAGCACCACTGTGGACAGGAGGACCCTGAACTGGGAACTGAAAGACTAGGTTCTAGACCAAAATGACATCTTCTTAGCCTCTTTTCCTTATCAAATAAGGATTTTGGATTAGATTGTCTCATAGGTCCCTTTGTGCCTTAGTATTTTGTAATTTTTTGCAACTGTCTCATCCATACTGGTGTCCACATTTTCCAGTTGCATAAGTTAAAAAGCAACCAGGTCAGATGCCAATGTAAATCTTTATCAGGGTCAGTGAGAGACTATTTAAGAATTTCTAAGTCTCAGTAAAAGAGTGTTATTTTTCCTTCCTTCTCTGTGCCCAGGCTCCATAGAAGTAAAAAGTAAAGATATGAAGTCCATCTTCTGTGTTTTGTCAGTTTAAGTAAAAAGAACTTTTCCTTCCATTTTAATAATAGAATTTTTGTGTATTTAATATAGGCAGCAATTTGGCCTCCAGCTGAGTTTAGATTTGAAAAGATGAGAATATTAAAGCTTGTCAGACAGCCCACAAACCAATTAAGTATTTCTAAGCTGACAGGATGTGGGTAGAGTTCTTTTTCTTTTCTCTACCAGTACCCCTCATAAGTAAAAAAAAAAAAAAAAAAAAAAAAATCAGATAAACTAGATACTCTCTTTGAAAAGGTGGTCCTTATAATAGGTAGCAAGAAAGATGGCTCCACAATGAGATGAGTATGTAGGCCAGAAATTCAGACAAAAGTATTTCAAGGGTCTTAGAACAGTGCTGTCCAACAGAACATTCTGTCGTGATGGAAGTACGTGCCGCCCTGTCCACTATGGCAGCCGCAAGTCACACGTGGCTGATTGTGGCCAATGTGACTAGCATCTGAGCTTTAGTTTATTTCATTGTAATTATTTTCAATTTTAATAGCCACCTGTGGCTGATGGCTTGGACAGTACAGGACAAGAAAAAAATAGATTTTGACACATTTTCATGTACCAAAAAAGAGATAGCCAAAGAGCATGAGATTGCTGGAGTTGTGGATGGCTGATTTGTGACTAAGAAAATCTGAAGAGCTCTTCTGTGGAACACAATTAGACTTCTACTTTGTTGTTCCAAAGGAAAGAAAGAAGACCACTTGGGAGTAATCGCAGGGCAACGCACTTAGGCTCAGCGTAAAATACTTCCTTACAGTTAGTCATATGAAATTATAATCAGATGTCTTAAAATGTAAGGACGTCCCCCACTTCTGAGAGTACTCAAGGTCAGGCTTGGTGACAGTATGGCAGGGACCTGCAGTTTCCTCGTCAATAAAATGAAGGCGGTAATACTTGTTCCACCCTCCCCCACGCGCTGAGAATTAGATGAAATACTGTTTTTATAAGTGCTTTGAAACTACCAAGACATTTTATTAAGCATGACTGATATTAGGTTAAAGACAGTGATTAAAGGACTTTATGAACTTGGAGTCACCTTAAGGCTCCCTATTCTGAAACAAGCAAAAAGATTCTCTTTAGGATCCTGAACCAAAACCCCGTAGTTTTGACAGTAAATATGCCCCCCATGAATATGATAAGTGGCATCGGTCATTCAGTCATTGATCTTAAATTTTTCCGTGATTATTTCGTCTGGAGAGGATCCTGAAGTTGGCACCGTTGCCTTTCCAAATACCCAGAAAATTTCTGATAATAAGCAAATGGATGAACTCACAGTAGTTCAACCATAGTAGATGCCCTCATTGCTGAGACACCTGGTTCGGGCTTGTAGCATCAATCAGCCTTTGCAGCCTGCTGGTTCCTCCTGTTGGATGTAACAGATTCATGGAAAAGGAGCCGTGTAGGTAATGTCACAGCAGTGGCCTGAAATTGCAAAGAATTTCTACCAGCCTCACGAACCAGGGCATGGCATGGAATGCATTGGCCCTGCTTATCCTCCCGTGGAGATGTGGGAACGGCAGGGCCGTGGATGTGCAGCTCGGCCGCCCATCGGTGGGGCTAAGGCTCCCGTAAAGGACTCCCGTAACGGTGGGACTCCCGTAAAGGACTCCCGTAAAGGACTCCCGTAAAGGACTCCCGTAACGGTGGGGCTAAGGCTCCCGTAAAGGACTCCCGTAAAGGACTCCCGTAAAGGACTCCCGTAACGGTGGGACTCCCGTAAAGGACTCCCGTAACGGTGGGGCTAAGGCTCCCGTAAAGGACTCCCGTAAAGGACTCCCACGGAATTCATTAGCCGCATTTCAGCCCTGGAGCTGGAACCTCTTACGTCGTAGGAGTGATGGTTCAGAAAAATAACGATGCCCCTTAGGTTATTATTGAGAGACCCTGCTTTCTTTTTAAGCAGGAAGACATTTCCTTGTCCTGTCTCCTGTTAAAATGATAAGTGCACAGCACTCTCATTAGGATGTAGCCCCTCAGCTCCCAAGGACGCGAGGAGTTTTCCTTTCCTTCCTTTTCTGCTGCCTCTCAGGTCGTCTCATTGCTACATTTTGAGTAGACAATTATGTACTAATAAAAGCTACAAATAAGGGACACCGGACAACCCCCATCTTACATACTGGCATTTGGTCCTTCTCTTCCATCTCCTTCCCTGGAGAGTAATGATACCCACCTGGACACAAAGCTGGTGGAATTAAAATTCAGCCCCGATTCACAGATGGCTGCCTTCGTCCATGGCAGGCGTGCGCATCTAGATGTTCCTGCACGTGCTCTCCTGGCAGCCGAGATGGATGCGTGCATAGGTTAAATTGCTGGAGAAAATCAACTTTCTTCACCAGTTGCATCTGATACAAATTTCTAAGTCTGGCTGGGCCCTGGTGCTGAGTATTCCCTCACTGTCACCATTTCCACAGTGGGTGCTTCAGACTTTTTCCTCTCATCTTGAATCCTCCAGTCCAGACTTTCCTATCATACCTCGTTATCTATAGATAGCCTTGGACACTATAGGTAGTGTCTATAGATAGGCTATCTATAGATAGTGTCCAAACAGATCACCCTTGACTTCCACCTCCTCCATTTAACATTTTTTGTCAGACTCGTTATTCATGTTTACATCACTCCCTCTGCTGTCGGGCGGAACGTGTTCTTCTTTTTCCCAAGGTCAAAACCGTGTTCTTCAGCCAACCCTTACTGTCTCCTCCATGGCTTTGTCACATCAATCATTTCTTTCCCTTTGTCTTAATACCCACTAACTCCTTCACCACTTCCTTCCCTCTCAGCATGTGAACTTGAGCAGGTCTTCTCCATCTTAAAAAAATAAAAACAAACCAGCTCCATTTTGAGTCTCTCCTTCCCTTCAAAGTCAAGACATTTTATACTTGCTGTCATCCTTCCTCCTTAACCTCTGGAAATTATATCCTATTGTGCTCGTAGTGTCATTTCTTAATCCCCACCAATGACTCACGAATGACAAAGTCCAGTAGAGGATGGTGGCCTTCTGCCTGGCTGATTACACCCCCCCGGAGCTGCCATCCCATGGCTTTCCTGATCCTGCCCAGTCCTCTTTCTCATCCTCTTCACTGTTTTTATCAGGTTCTCCCCTCTTTCTCCTCAAATACATAAGAATCCCAGTGTTAATAGCGAACGTCACTTAATAGCAGCAAATCCTGGCTCCACCACTTGTTTAGCTGTGGAAACCTGAGTAAGTTGCTTAATGTTTCCGAGGACATTTCCTCATAGCTCTTCAGAAAAAGGATAAAGGATAAAAGTAGCAAAGTGAGGTTAAAAGTAGCGAACACATGCCAAGTACTTAGCACAGTTCCTCTGTTCACTGCTTCTTACTTTGCCATTTTTTGCTCCCACTGCCCATGCCCTCACTTTCCATCTTTATCCTTTCTGCTCTTGGCCTCCCCTCTGGAGCCCCCAAAGCCACATCATCAACCACCTGCTGGATGCCTTCCTCAAATAGAAATCATCATTTCTTTCACCCAAAGTAAGCTTCTCAGTCCCCGTCTCAGCTTGACAGTCTCTCAGGTTTGAAGCACAGATGTCCATTGTCTCTCTCACCCTCACATCCAGCCAGTCTACGAGCCATGCAAGTTCTAGCCCCCTGGATTTTTGGCTCTGGAACTTTCTTTTGATTCTAAAAGCCACAGTCGGGACTTCCCTGATGGGTCAGTGGTTAGGAACCTGCCTGCCAATGCAGGGGACATGGGTTCGATCCCTGGTCCGGGAAGATCCCACGTGCCGTGGAGCAACTAAACCTCTGCACCACAACTACTGAGCCTGTGCTCTAGAGCCCGCGAGCCACAACTACTGAGCCCGCATGCCACAACTACTGAAGCCCGCGCGCCTAGAGCCTGTGCTCCGCAACAAGAGAAGCCACCACAATGAGAGGCCCTCACACCACAATGAAGAGTAGCCCTGGCTCGCCACAACTAGAGAAAGCCCACGTGCAGCAACGAAGACCCAACGCAGCCAAAAAATAAGTAAGATTAATTAAAATTTTTTTTTTAAATTAAAAAAAGCCACAATCATGGTTAAGTGTCCTTTTACCTCCAGCTTAGATTATTGTTCTGGCCTCCGAAGAAGTCCCCCCTCTCTATTCCACTGTAAACATTCTTCCTAAAATGGTACACATGTGATCACATCATTACCAGCTCAGATCGTTCTCTGTGGTACTTCCTGTTACTGTTAACTTTGGACTGAAGGTTAGCCAGTCTGTGGTTCACGGATAGAGCAGGAGAAATGGTCGATGCTCTGCACAGAGTCAGAGCTCATTAAAAGCTGAATAAATTTACTGTAAAATAAAGAAAATCAGTAGTGTGATGGGATGTAATGCCGGAAGAACTGCTTTGGTGATAAATGGTTGATTAAGTAAAGCTTAGCTCTCAATGGATGTATCCTCAGAATTAGTTATGCAATGAAATAGATAACGTGATCATTCTTCACTTGAAGCCTATCAGAAGAGGGCAATGGATTGGATGATTACGCGGGGATCTCAGCTGCAAGTCAACAGGCTGCCTTCTGCTCCCACCCAGCCAGTGCGAGGTCACCCTCTGTACACCTCTCCTTTCAACCCGCGCTGAAGGGGCCAGGTCTCCATCCTTGCGACGGGTTTTTTGATCCTGAGACCACCGTGGAGCTCCAAAGGAGTTCCTTGCCAAACCTAGCGCAAGAATGAAATTGGGTCTCCAGAAAAACCGTGCGATACCTTGTACTGCAGGTCTTTTGTGGACACAGAAAGCTGGTATCCCTGGGTTTGCTCCCACTCCCACCCCCACCATGCTTCACACCCTCTCTCCCACCCCTGACCCTCAACACTCTGGGCAAGAAAACAGCATGTTGTGTGTGAGAAGAGGCCAGCGGAAGGGGATTTGATGTGTGAGTGACAGGTCCCCTAGGTAACGCTGCTGGGGAGTGCTTGATCTGACTGGTTTGAAGCTGAGAACTCACCAGGTCACACTGGAAACATTTGCTGCTGGGCATGGCTTTCATCCTTGTTTATCTTCTTTTTTTAAAAAAAAAAACCCTTCCTGAGGTTTGGAGGGGGGGTTGTTGTTGGGTTATTTTTTGGGCTTTGTTTTTTTGGAGTTTTTTGGGTACAAATGGGTATTTTTTTCCTGAGAGAGAGAGAGGGAATGTGTGTGTGTGTTTGTGTCTATTGGCAAGAGCATTTGTATATTCCTTGTATTGTTTCTCGTCACTGCAGGGAAAGGTTGTAACCTTTTGATGCCGATTGTGAATCTAAATGAATTCATCACTTGCCATGGGAAAGAGATGCCTGTTCAAGGAGTGGGGGAACATTTTCTTTTTCTAATGATATTAGCAGGAACATTGTATAGAAAATAATAACTAATCTTTTGAGCACCTACTGCGTGTTACCTACCATTTCAAGCACTTCATGTATTAACTTATTTAATCCTCACTAGAATCCATTATTGTTGGTTTTCCCATTGACATTTGAGGAAACAAAAGCAGAGGGAAGTTAAGTCCTTTGCCTGAGGCCGTACATTAAGTAAATGAGAGGCCCAGGACTCAGACTCAGGTGAGGGTTCTAGTGGCAGCAGTGTTCATCCTACTGCTTTCCAGCCTCCAAATCGATTGGTGCACATAAGCATGGAGCTCTGGGGACTTACTAGATGTTCCCTCAGGCTGGTACCCAGGACATGGCCTCTGCCTTCAAGGTCATTACTGTCTAGTGGTTAGAGGAGAGGGCTGAGTCTGTCTTGTTTACCGATGTATCTCCATTGCTGGGCGCAGTGTCAGGCACGTACTTGGGAGGCAGTCAATAAAATTTTGTTGAATTGAGTCAGTATAGGCTCCAAAAAGTTAATTTAGCTTGTGAATTATCGAGATTGAATCGTGATCAGTTAACATTATAGGGTGGTCATGACCTGCCGCCTTTAGAAACACCAGTGGGAAAAAAGTTTGGCAGTGTTTGGATCACTGTTCTTACCTGCTATGGTATTTTTTTCTTTTTAGAGATTTATTTTATTTATTTTTGGCTGCGTTGGGTCTTCGTTGCTGCGCGTGGGCTTTCTCTAGTTGCGGTGAGCGGGGGCTACTCTTCGTCGCTGTGCACGGGCTTCTCATTGCGGTGGCTTCTCTTGTTGCGGAGCACGGGCTCTAGGCGCGCAGGCCCAGTAGTTGTGGCTCGCAGGCTTAGTTGCTCCGCGGCATGTGGGATCTTCCCGGACCAGGGCTCGAACCCGTGTCCCCTGCGTTGGGGGCGGATTCCTAACCACTGCGCCCCCAGGGAAGCCCCCCTGCTGTGGTATTTATAAAGCTCTCTCAAGGGTTATGTGGGGGCTCCCTAGCTCCTGTATGATTTATAAATCTATTATGCATGTCAGATAAAGATTTTCATGCTGGAGAACCATCAGATACACTCATTGACATACTGTAATGTTGTGAGAAAAGGACGATGATTAATTCAAAGGTGGGACATAGGACAGAGGTGGGCGGGGCCTGGAGGACAGTGAGGGTGACACAGCAAAGACGTGAGCTAGAGTGGAGGCACGAGAGGTGGAAGGGGGAGGCAGGCGTGGGGAGGCTGTACAGGGACAGTGAGCAGGGACTCCGACTAGACCGGAGCGTCGAGGCAGAGCATGAAACATCGCTCAGAAAAGCCTCAGAGTACACGGGTCCGGCAGTGACCTTAGACCTGAAGACTTAAGAGCTCTAGAACTATGGGCCTGTGGCTAATAAGCTGTCATTTCAGGTTGACTGAGTTTCGATTAGGAAAGGGTTTTCAGGCCACCCCTGCCGCCCCCCTGTCGTTTATTCTCAGTGTTTGGACTATGAGTTCTGGGGCGTTCTGGGACAGCATGAATCAAGGGAGAGGGGTTCTAGCGGCCGGAGGGCTGCTTGCTGTAGGGGAGGTGAAGGAGGATTCCGTGAGTGTCAGCAGGTAGGGTAGCTTTGCCAGAAAGTGTTTAGAAAGGTGAGACATAGCACCCCCCCTTCTCATTGAAACACTTTACTGCCGTCATCCACTCAGCAGAGCTGCACCTTAGGTGCCTAGCGTTTGATTTGAACGCTGTGTCGATTCTGCATGAAAACGTGCTGTGCCTGATGTCTCTTTGGTGCTGCTGGGACGGAATGTGGGTGTTTTATATGCTGTCTCTTTTCAAGGAAGATGGAATGGCCTTGTAAAAGTGGTTTCTAAGGAATAACCTAGCATTTTAAAGATTTATAGAACAACTGTCCACTTATAGGTTCATTTAAGTTTTACAAAACATTTTTGCTTCTGCCTTGCCATGTCAGCAAAAGGGTCTGAGATTTAAATAAATAAAACCTGGTGGGACATAATAAAGTACAAAAAAATATGGTGCATCAAGTTACTACTGAAAGGAATATTGAGGCCTAAGTGATCTTCTCACTGATGCCTCCTGAACAGAAGACAGCTTTAATCTTGAGGTTCTATGATATTTAAATAAGCTGAGGGATTTATGAGCTGGGGATGCTATGAGGTGTATCCACCAAAGATGAAGGTCCCATCTCAGATGTGCACTTTTGTTTTAATGAAAGAACACAGCTGAGGGTGCAGAACAGAAATGTTTCTTCCCGTAGGAGTTTCTCAACCCAGCTAGCTTGGTGAGATTTTTAAAAATAAATACTTTTGGGCTTCTCTGGTGGGGCAGTGGTTGAGAGTCCGCCTGCCGATGCAGGGGACACGGGTTCGTGCCCCCGTCCGAGAAGATCCCACATGCCGTGGAGCGGCTGGGCCAGTGAGCCATGGCCACTGAGCCTGCGCGACCGGAGCCTGTGCTCCGCAAGGGGAGAGACCACAACAGTGAGAGGCCCGCGTACCGCAAAATAAATAAATAAAAAAATAAATAAAAATAAATACTTTTGAGTACATCATGAAATAGGATGTATTGTGGTGAGACAGAGAACAGTAATGGAAGCAGGAACACCTGTAGACATTAAAAAGTGTTTGCTAAGGCCCTCCTGTGTTTACTGTTGCGGGGGTTTTAGTAAAAACAAAATATGGTCTCTACCAAGTTCAGAAGGTGTATTTTCTCTGTCTTTATTCGTTCTTCTTGGTTTCCTCGGGGGCCCAGAACACCTAACACCTTCAGAGCACATGCCCCCTGAATGAGTGGCTTTGGTAAGAAGCTCTAGAAAACACTATACAAACACTTTTAATCAGTTACATTGTAATGCCTTCATCCTGTTTTTTCCATCTGGCCCAAGTAACTGATCCTTTGAAAATTGCCCTGAGGGCACTTTTATTTTACTGAAGAAATTAGACAAAAGAATAAGTAAATGAATGAATGAACAGAAGAAAATTGTCTCTCATGTAAAAGGTAGACCAGATTATCCTAAACCTGCTCATTAAGACTTGTTTGGCTATGCTTTTTACACTACTGTCCCTAAGTACTTTAATCATTTATTATTAAACCTCCCTATTGCTTTAGGTGAAATACAAACTTGACACCAGTTTGGAATGCAGTAAGTTTCCTTTTTATTTTCCTCAAGTCTATATGCAATCAGTTAGAAACTTTGCCCTGTTGGTACTTTGTTTTACTGAGCCTCAGTCTAAAGCGTAAATTAAGCCCAGGAGGCCACTGCAGCAGCATCTTCTGGAAACTCCTAGTATCTGAAAAGGGCATCCTTCATTCAGCTCCAATATCGTCTTTGTGCCCTTATATTTGTGTGGAGAAGGGAAGCATGTTGTTCATAAAACCTGGCTATAACTACGCAAGCCACCTTCACGTTTGTGATAGAAATATTCTATGAGAGTAAAGTTCACTATCATCAAACTTATACAAAAGCCAAACTTTCCGACATGTATTAAATTTGTCTTTATTTTGCATCATGGCGTTTGTGGGGGAGGGTCCACTGGGGGCAGCTTATTTGATCTGAGATCCAGATATTTTTTTCATTTGGCAAACATTTGTTGAACTCCTACTGTGTGCTGTACACCACGGGGGGATAAAACTAGGGCAGTCACTGTTCTCAGGGAGTGGTTGTCTAGCATGTGAGTCCAATGTAAAACAGCTAGCAGAACTGGGAAGTAATAGGCTGGGTGGAGGTAGCGGGCCTCAGAAGAAAAGGGGAAGAAGAAATGGCGAAGGTAGACCAAGGCTGGCAGCAGAGAGGCTCCAAGTTCCCCTGGGAATGCTAGCGTTCAGGTAGAGAGGCCATTTTGAAATCTCATCTCAGCAGCTGAGTGGATGGTTCCAGTGGGATGGGTGGAGGAAGAGGGCTCGGTGCAGCTGGGCCAGGGTCTGGCCTCCTTCCAGGGGTGGGATGACAGGGGCCCCCCAACATCAACAGTGATACCAGCTGCGTGAAGACAGTCAGGGAGACACCTTACAACAGTGCTTAATTAGGATCCTTGCCAGTATATTTTAACAAAGGGATGGCATTTGCCCTATGAACCAGATACCAAAGTGCTTGACCTGTATTATCATGCTGCATCTTCACAACCTCGTGAGATAAGCAGTGTTATTCCCATTCAATAGGTGGGAAAACTAAGGAATAAAGGGGTTATCCACCTAGGAAAAGGCAGGGAAGGTGCAGCAGCAGTTCAAGTCCAAGACTGTTTAACCGCAACACCTTTACTCTTAACTGGGAGGCAGTCGTACCTCCTTTAATACAGAAAGCCCTTCCAAACATCCCAACACCAAGATTCCACATACTTTCCTATTAGGGTAGCTTTGCGTTAGGTCTCTTTTCCCCTCATTTTCTTTCTCCATAAGTTTGGCAGAATCTTGTTGGCTTCGCTTAATCATCATTATAAATGTAGCAGCGCTGTTTTAAATACTTATGAAAAGAGAGTTAGGAAGCAAATGCACTCTGATTTTTTTTTAAAGCCTATTTCATTATTTTTAGTAGTTTGGAGGTTTAAATTGATTTAGTAGTTTGGAGCAACTTCGGGTGTTCTCTCAGTTACCAAATAAACAGTATTTCTAACCACAGTGACTGAATCAGGCACTTCCATGTTTGAAAAATTTATAGGGTAGAAAAAAATATACGTGGCCAAATAAATATCCAGGCAGTTGGGACATGTCTAAAGTGAAACACTGGTTTCCTGAAACATATTCAGTAAACGTACAACCATGTCACAGAAAGAGATTATGCTCAAGAGAATTTATTATGATGTGTTTGCTCCCCAAGAATATTGCCCTGTAGTTTATGAAGCATCTCCATAATGAAGTCATTTGTTTCAGGTACTCTTTATGAAAATGAAATGTTCCCTTGAACCCTGGAAAACTTATTTGGTCAATCTAATTAGGAAAAAAATGAATTTTATATTTAGCATTTTAATCCTGAAATTAGAAGGGACATTCAACAACTGAAGTAAATTCAAGGGTTACTTAAAATAGGGCTTCCCTGGTGGCGCAGTGGTTGAGAGTCCGCCTGCCGATGCAGGGGACACAGGTTCGTTCCCCGCTCCGCAACCGGAGAGGCCACAACAGTGAGAGGCCCACGTACCGCAAAAAAAAAGAAAGAAAAGAAAAAGGTTACCTAAAAGAAAGACTGAATTGATTGTCTTGTTTTAACATTTTCACTAAACAGGAAGATTTGTCAGATCAGCAAAACTTCTTGTATAAACTCTACTTGAGTTTGGGACTTTTTTTTAAGGAAAAAAAATTCTTTGTAGGGATTATTTTTAATGTGAATTGTAGTGTATACATGTATGTGAGACTTACCAAATTCTGATGAAATGAATTGAAGGGAACGTATTTTTCTTTTTCTTTTTTTGGCTGTGTTAGGTCTTCTTTGCTGCGTGTGGGCTTTCTCTAATTGCAGCAAGCAGCGGTTCCTCTTAGTTGCGGTGCGCAGGCTTAGTGTTGCAGTGGCTTCTCTTGTTGCGGAGCACAGGCTCTAGGTGTGCGGGCTTCAGTAGTTGTGGCACACGGCCTCAGTAGTTGTGGCTCACGGGCTCTAGAGTGCAGGCTCAGTAGTTGTGGCACACAGGCTTAGCTGCTCCGCGGCATGTGGGATCTTCCTGGACCAGGGCTCGAACCCTTATCCCCTGCATTGGCAGGCGGATTCTCAACCACTGCGCCCCCAGGGAAGCCCTGGAGGGAACGTATTTTGAATTCACCATCTATTATATTTTTCAGTTCAGTGTATGAGGTAGAAGAACAAGGCTGATCTTATTGTGCAAATGGGCCTTCATGGTGTGGTGTGACACCTCTGCAAAGCTGTGGAATTTTATCCTCTGCATTCTGTAGCTCCTAGATGCTAAAGTCTCAGCTGTATTCATGTGGAGCCAAAAGAAGGCAGCCAGTTACACGTTAGCCTTACGCCCAGGCAGAGACAGTCACAGAAAGATAGCTTTGGTGATCCTAATCAAATGCCTACCAGGAGTCAGATGATTTGTGGTTGTTTTCATTTTGTGGCCTTCTCTACTGGTGTCTATTTAAAATAAGTGAGAATCAAGCAAGTGAAGGAGTGCCACACATGTTTGTAAAGAGGGCCAAACCAAAGAAATAGGGCCATTTTCCTGAGACCGTCTATCACAGGAGCTCAGGGGCATAGCTCCGCAGTCGGGCTGGCTGGGTTTGAATCCCACCACTGCCACTTATTTGTTGGAAGACACTGGCTAAGTTGCTTACCCTCTCAGTGCCTCTGTTTCTTCATCCCTGGAAAGGGTAGAGAATAGAGTCTATAAGATCAGTAAAAGGATTAATGGAAGAATATAGATATAAAAACACTTTGAGCAGTGTCCTCCCCACGCCGAGTATACAGTAAACGTTAGTGCACATCACTAATATTTCTAAAATTCCAAACTTGAACTTTGCAGGCACTTCTGTTAAGCACAGTTGGCTACCCTGTAGATACAAATTCTTAGGCAAGGATGAGTGATTATCAGATGAGTCCATGCAGACAGATTGTCCTGTCCCCAAACAAGACATAGACCGTGGACATCAGCCTGGCCCTCACATCCAGGCAGTCTGGGGCACTGTGCTCAAAGGATACAGCAAGCTCAGGCAGACATTTGTACCAGGAACAACCTCGTAGGGGCACCTCCCAATGGTCAGCATCATGGGAGATGGTACAGGGCCAGGTAACGCTGAAGCCTTGCTCCACTTTTGTCCAGAGCTCAAAAGATGGCACAAAGCCCTAGTTTTCTTCATCCTTTTGGTCCAAGTACTTTACATGTGATTCCAAACTCAGGTTCAAATGGGCGCCTCCCAGCAACATCACCCTCTCCCCTTCCTGGCTTACACCAGTTAGAGCCCCTTCTAGAACTGGAGTTGGAGTTAATCCCACAGACATTGAAAGCAGAAGCAAGGATATTTCCCAAAGGAAAATTGGAGTACTGTTTTACCAAGAAAGTTGAAAGGATGAGGTGACAAAAACAACAGATGTCTGTACATGTCGCGGTGGGGTGTAAGCAGTGGGGCCTGAGATAACTTGGTTCTCCACTTAGCATCGGCCCAGAAACCAGGTTTGCAGGGGAGGCCGGTCCACAACCCAACTCAGAGGCTGAGACAGGCAAAATAAGAGGAAAAGAAACAGACATTGGGAAAAAATAGTATTCACCGGGTGTCTATTCCACGCCAGGGTCTTTACATTTGTGGTCTAATTTAAGCCTCGTCTCACCTGAAGTAGAATTGAGGGTTTAAAGGGGTTGGAGATGAGGATAAAGATAAATCTGGAGTCACCCAGAGCTTTGGGTGACCCCAGGGCAGACTGACAAAGCAGGCCTCTTAGAGGGGAACAGGGGTGCTAAGTGGTGGGGGGCATGCAGGCAGATTAAAAAGGGGGCTGCTTGGGGTTCTAACAATGAAATCATTCTGTCTGACCTAGACGTGAAGTGACTAATTACTTTCATTGTTTGGAAAGCAGTAAAGCCAGCCAGCCATGCCACAACCTTGATCTTGAAACCCACATACCTTATTTTTCAACAAGGAAAAATCCTTTTAAAGAGATAAATGTGAATTCTGTGTGCCATGTATATATTTGTGCCACATTTAATTTCATTAGCTGTACCATCACATGGCTGTGCTTATTTAACTGCTGAGACCAGATGGTAATGCCTTCTGAAGAAACATGGTTCCACAGTGTAATTGAACATGTCCTGTTGACAGAGTTACAACCACCCATTTTCCCAGTTAAATATAGGTAATTCAATAAAACGAACACAGAGTCTATTTCTCTGCCACTACTTGTAGCTCAAAACAAAAGGGCGGAAATGTGCTGTAAAGTGGGGGAATTGCACAGTTACAGTGTATAGCATGGGGGGGATAGGAATAAAGGCAGGCCTTTCCCTCCCACTCTGGACGACAGAGGAGCTATTTGATACCTAGATTTGGCTGGTGACCCAGGGGAGAGGCCTTGGCTTTCTCAGCTATGACCAGTCTGAAAGTGGTGATGAAAGTGGACGTGAACATTATGAAAACTAGCCAGTACATTTTGCAAGATGATGTAAAGTGTTGGCTTCTGAGTGGAATCAAGTGCAGAGGAAACATTTGTGTCGACTCTGGGCAGATGAGGATGTTGGGTTTTATGATTGTTTTCAATTAATACAAAAATAGGCTGGCCAAATTAATGTATGAGGACAAACATCTGATGAAGCTGTCACTGAAAATATTTTTGTATTTATTGAAAAAAAAAATAGATTAACTGTAGGCTCCTCCAGGCCTCCCTGATCCTACTTATGTAACTATGAAATATAAAGTTTCAGTAAAAGAAAGAAGAAAGTCATACGCTGGCACTGGAACTTTTCAGCAAGGTCACTGGAGATGACAATGATGATTATCACTGTGGCTGATAATAAGTGAGACCTTCTTATCAAAAGGAAGTTGGGGGGCTTCCCTGGTGGCGCAGTGGTTGAGAGTCCGCCTGCCGATGCAGGGGACACGGGTTCGTGCCCCGGTCCAGATGGATCCCACATGCCGCGGAGCGGCTGGGCCCGTGAGCCATGGCCGCTGAGCCTGTGCGTCCGGAGCCTGTGCTCCGCAACGGGAGAGGCCACAACAGTGAGAGGCCCGCGTACCACAAAAAAAAAAAAAAAAAAAGAAGAAGAA
Organism: Phocoena phocoena; assembly: GCF_963924675.1. NCBI lineage: Eukaryota > Metazoa > Chordata > Mammalia > Artiodactyla > Phocoenidae > Phocoena > Phocoena phocoena. The sequence goes on from NC_089233.1 coordinate 12,543,287, forward strand.
GAAAAATGGATTTAAATGATGCAGTTGCTATGTGTACATTTTTCTGAGCTATCTTTCTATTGTGTGAGCAAAAACTTGCAGTTGTTCTCACCTCTCTCCTTGCCTGTGGAGAAGTTGAGAATCAGAAGGACCTTAGAATCCACTCAAGGTCAGCCTCTCATTTTACCCATTGAAGAAAGTAAGGCCCAAAGAGGAAAATACACACAGCTCGAGAGAGATTAGGGCCGGGGCTCCGTTGTGTCTTCCCCTGTAACTGATTTTGCCCCTATTCCAGTGCTGAGGGGCTGATGGGGAGAGGGAAGGGTGGGACGTGAACACGTGAGGGTTCCCTACCCTCACTGCTGGTCACCCAAAGCAGCTTCACTTCTATCTGTTTCATATATTGGGGTCCCCTGTAAGAATTTATTTAAAATATTCTTCTCACGTAAAGAAGTGCAAAGTTCGAAACCCACTATCCTTAACCATAGGAATTCTTAACAGTGGTGGTGGTCGTATATTATGTCTGCCCATCTGCACTCCTGCCCTGTGGGTCTTAAGATATGGGCTCCCCTGTATCTATTGTTCCTAATTCACATGACAAAAAGTAAAGCTGAACCAAATCTTCTCGTGGAGAGTATGTTCAGAAGGTAGAATAAGGAAATATTTTAGGGTAGTTGAATGTTTAGACAGTGTAGAACTTTGTCACCCTACCCCCATCCCAATTCGATTTGGGAAAATTAGACTTAGGAATCCAAGCTCTGCAGGGAGTTGCTGTTTGACATTGCACATCACCTGTAGCCCAGTTCGGAGAACCATCAGTCCTACCTGTTAAGGAGGTAGGAGAAGCTGGCAGGGCTTACCCAGATGCTGCAGAGTGAATCCCAGCAGGAAGAGGAAGGCGTCCCACCCCTGAGCCCATTAGCACCAGCCACCTGCCTGCATGTACCTTCACCCCAGGCCTCCTCTCTAAAGCATCTCCACTGGTGACTCAGAAATCTAACTGTTCACTTTACACGTTTTCCGTTTGATTCATTTAGTCACCAAGTCTGGAGCTACTTTCTCTGCTTTTTGCCCTGTGGGTGGGGGCCAGCCTCAAGTTCAGCCCAGCAGGCTGAGCCTGGAGAGGCAATCACAGCCCCCAGATGAACTCCTTTGTCCCTGAAAGGGGCCTTTCTAGGAGGCTCCCCAGGGGCTGCTGATGTGTTCTCCCAAGGCTTTGTGATTGCCTCTCCACCTGTCCCCAGAGGGATCTGATTGCAGCTCTGCTCTCCCCTGGGCCTTTCTATGCTTTTTACCCACTTCCAGCCTGTGTCCTGAAGGCCTGATTGGCCTCTCCACTTCTCCAGGGCACCAGAATTGTTCTGCAGCTCCCCTTCAGCTGCCTCAGCCATCTGACCTCTGCCACACTGGGTTTTGGGTTTTCCTTACTCCATGAGTGTCCATTTGAACACAGGTGCATGCACACACATGCATACAGGCCATTGTAAAAACCCCTCTGGATCTTTCTCTCAGCACTGCTTAATATCATTCCCACTTTCTCCTAAACCTAACTTCCCAGTTAACCCCTGACTCAGACTAGCCAACCAGGGCCAAGTTGGCCACGCCCTTTTCTTTAGTTTACTTGGAGCTGGTAGAAGAGGCTAGAGGCCCAGGTATTGTGTGCTTCACACATCATCTCTCTAATTTACTTTAGCACAGGGCCCGTAGCCACTTCTGAGAGATCAGATCAGCTTTACTCTGAGTGGTTTCTTTTAGCCATGTTGGAATTTTTTCCTCCCTTGGCATAATGAGTGTGCTCCCTGGGGTGGCAGCAGTGAAGAGGCATTGAGTGTTCACGTCACATCAGCACAGTTGTGGAGGCCATGAAACAATCTTATCATCAAAGTGCTCGGTAACAGCTATAAAAGCGTAATCACAGATGGCAGAGGGCATGAAGTGCATGGCTCCATGCTTAGTTCTTAGATAATAGGAGCATTCATGGATTTCCAAATGGAGCCCTTGGTGTTTCCAGCCCTGTGTCTTCCCAGCTTCTCAAAGGACTACTTTGCTGCATTTGTCTAAAGGCCACTGCCTTTAGGAATAGCCTCAGGGGCTGCTCTACCTGTCGGCCTTCTGCATGAGCCTTGTGGAGCTGGTTATGGTGGAAGGGGAACTGGAGAACATTCTTCAGCCATGGCACTGTATAGATTTGCTCTTCCAAAGAAAATTGCCTTGGGAATAGCACTTCTAACATGACCAGGTCTGGGGATTGAGGGGACAGCAGAAGGTAACTTGTGACGTTTTCCCAGAATTTTTTGTAATATCTGATTCTTCATTTGAGATTTCTCTTTTTGAATAAGATTCACAGGTAGTTCATGTAATTCAGGATTTGGGTGTTCTGGGCATCATACTGTGTCTTTCAAAATTCAATGAAGGTGCGGTTAGTCTAGGTCATCTTTCTGTAGGAATCTCTTCTGTTCCCATCTGCTCTTAGACTCCCTGTTTTGTAGTATTTTGTCAACTGACCTGCATTTGTTGTGTAAAATTTGTCGTTTAATTTTTGTTTTATTCCTAGCTATCAGCATAGGATGACTATGGTGACATCTTTTCAGCCTAAAGCAGAGACACTGGTATTTGGTCGGTCACTATAGCCTTGGTGGAGGCGTGTGTGGTTCCTTTTAGGCCTTTCTAAATATTGAGAAGAGCTCCCTGACCCCCACAATCAGCTCCATGGACCCCTGCTCCCAGCCACTGAATTCAGCAGTGCTTTGTGTTTGTCTTAATACTATCGTGATGGAGAGAAGCTACGTTTAGGATTTTTATTTGAAGGGTTGGACAGCAAGACCTTCTACTGCATTGGATTTTCAAATAGGCTTAATGCTTTCTACTCCAGAGAACTGGATGCCTTTTAGGTAAGAAAACTAAAACATAATAGGTTGGTTTTAAGATCACAGTGCAAGTTTGTCAGAATCACATGAGTAACTTTTTTGTGTGTATCTATTGGGTATAAGCCAGTGGGCTAGAAGCCCAGGGGTGACAGAAAGGGGTGAAAGTTGCAGACCCTGCCCTCAAGGGGTTTCTGTGTAAGAGAACAAATAAAGTATAAATAAAATTAACCACATTCAGCAGTAATGAATGAGTTTAGACCACTAATTTGTGAAGATTTCAGAAAATGGGAGAGAATTTGATTTATTTAAAAAGACAGTTTATAGAGATGGAGTTCACATGACAAAATTAACCATTTGAAATGGACAATGCAGTGGCATTTGGTACCTCCAAAATGTTGTGCAACCACCACCTCTACCTAGTTCCAAAATATTTCCATCACTCCAAAGTAAAACCCTTTATCTACTGAGCAGTATACTGATTCCTCTCTCCCGCAAGCTCCTGGCAGCCTCTGATCTGTGTTCTGTCTCTAAAAGTTTATTCTGGATATTTCACATAAGTGGAATCATACAATGTGTGACCTATTTGTCTGGCTTTTTTGCTTAGCATAATATTTTGGAGGTTCATCCATATTGTAGCATGTGTCAGTACTTAATTCCTTTTTATGTCTGAATAATGTTCCAATGTATGTATATACCATAATTTTTTAACCATTGGTGGACATTTGGGCCATTTCTACCTTTTGGCTATTTTGAATAGTGCTGCTATGAACATGTGTGTACATGTGCTTGTATGAGTATCTGATTTCAGTTCTTTTGGTTATGTACCTAGGAGTCAAATTTCAGGGTCATATGGTAAGTCTATGTTTAACTTTTTGAAGAATCACCAAATCCATAGGCTGAACCATTTTGGGTTCCCACCAGCAGTATATGAGGGTTCCAGTTTCTCCAAGTCCTCTCCAACACTTGCTCTTCTTTTGTTTGTTTGTTTGCTTTTGTTCTGTTTTTTTATAGCCACCGTAGTGGGTGTAAAGTGATACCACATTGTGGTCTTTATTTGCATTTGCTTATCAATTAACGGTATTGAACATGTTTTCATGTGCCTGCATATCTTCTTTGAAGAAATGCCTATTCATGTCCTTCGCTCACTTTGAATTAGGTTGTCTGTCTTTTTGTTGTTGAATTGTAAGAAGTATTTATATTTTTTTGATATTAGACCCATATCAGATATATAATTTGCACATTTTCCCCATTCTTTAGGTTATATTTTCATTTTCTTGGTAATGCTCTTTGTTGCAGTTTTGAATTTTGATGAAGTCTAATTTATCTGGTTTTTGCTTTTATTGCTCATTTTTTATATTATATCTAGGAATCCTTTGCCAAATCCAGAGTCATAGAGATTTATCCCTATGTTTTCTTCTAAGAGTTTTGTGGTTTTAGCTCTTATATTTAGGCTGATGATCCATTTTGAGCTAATATTTGTGCATGATGTGGCTATCCAGTTGTCCCAGTACCATTTGTTGAAGGGATTCTTCTTCCCTGTTGAATAATCTGGGCACCTTTGTCTAAATCAGTTGGCCACAGATGTTTATTTCTGGACTCTCAATTCTATTCCATTGTTCTGTATGTCTGTCCTTATGCCAGTATTACACTGTTTTGATTACTGTAGTTTGTAATACGTTTTGAAATGGGGAAATGTGAGTCTTGCTAACCTTTTTCTTCTGTTTCATGATCGTTTTGGCTATTTATAACCCCTTACAATTCCATATACATTTGAGGAATTGGCTTTTCCATTTCTGCCAAAAGACCATTGGAATTTTGATAGGAATTGCATTGAATCTGTTGGTCACTTTGGGTAGTATTGACATTTTAACAATATTAAGTTTTCCAATTCATGAACGTGGTGTGTCTTTCTATTTACCTAGGTCTTCAGTTTTGTAGTTCTTGGTGTACAAGTCTTTTACCTCTTTGGTTAAGTTATTCCCTAGGTACTTTATCCTTTTGGATGGTATTGTAAATGAGTAGTTAATTTCCTTTTTGGATGGTGCATTGCTGGTATACAGAAACACAACTGATTTTTTGTGTGTTGGTCTTACACCTTGCAACTTGGCTGAATTCATTTTATTAGCTTTGAGATTTTCTGTATATGGAATCACTTCATCTGTGAACAGAGATGCCTTTTATTTCTTTTTCTTGTCTAATTGCTCAGGTTAAAACTTCCAGCACAGTGTTCAATAACAGTGGTGGACGCAAGCATCTTTGTTTTTTTCATGATCTTAGAAGGGAATGGTTTCAGTGTTTTACCACTGCGTATGATGTCAGCTGTGGGTTTTTCATAAACGCTTTTATCATGTTAAGGAACTTCCCTTCTATTCATAGTTTTCTGAGTGTTTTTATCAGGAGAGGGTGTTGGATTTTGTCAAATGCTTTGCCTACATCATTTGAGATGCTTGTGTGGTGGGTAGAATCTTACAGAAAGAGGAGGAGTGGATTGATAGAGACAAAGAGAAGTGTGGAGTCTGGAGAAGTAAGTAGCTAAAGTACAGTGCTAGGAACTCGACTAGATTCTGCAGAGATTACTGCACAATCTAAAATCACTGGAAGAGAATACAGCAGAACAGCGGACCAGGTAACAAGCCTGGAAAGGGCAGATTCTGAGTATACTGGTAAGGACTTTGAATGCCAGAATGCCTTGAGCTACTGGACCTTTGTAAAGTTTCTGAACCCAGTTGAACTGGGAATTGTGATAGCTCATTATCCTCTACTTTTGTATTTCCACTTCTGCTTTTCTGCTGACTTTTTCATCCATCTAACTATCCTTCCTTCTTAATTTTGGTAGTGAAGTGTTATGTACACTTTATGAACAAAGGAAATACTGGATTTCTTCAATACCGTGTAATGAATCCTATGATTTTTTTTAAATTCAGGATAAAAACAAAATTAAGACGTGAGCCAACTCTTTTTGGTGGTTCATTTCTAGTTATGTACAGAGACAGACCTGGTAACAAGCCAACAGCTTTAGTCAGGGCTGTAAATTAGACTGGAGAGAAGAATGAACTGCATATTCCTAGCTCCTGGGCCACGGTTCCTGAAATTTCCGCCAGCCCTCTTGCAGACAGCAGCATGGTTCTTCAGCTGTCCTAGTCAGGGAGACAGATGGAACCTCAGGGGCTTCCTGTTCAGGCGTCTCAGAATTCAGAGTTGTTATGATGTGTGGGCTTTGAAAATGCCACACTCCAGGGAAGCTGAGTTTCTGCATCTCAGGCTTTCTCATATTGAGCATGTGTTCTTTTCCATCTTCGTGGCATTAATTTTTGTTATGTGTGCCTCCAGGCTTTTTCCTGGAATCTCAACAGAGGATGGGTCCTGGCTGTGCTAGAAGCTAGACTCATTAAGTGTACTCAAGGTTTGCCTTCCGGCACGCTCTCCTGCCCCGTTCTCAGGTCAGCCTTGTTCCCCTCAACCATTTCATGGGATTCTGCTCCCTCCAAGTAGTGGGCTCTGACCTAAGGACCAGCCTGTGTCAGTGGCCAACGCATATCAGGAATGTGACTATCTAGCTCTTTAACCAGGTGCCTCTGTCCCTTCTAGAGACCTTCCAACATACTGTTAACGTAAGTACAGGGACAGAAGAGCCCAGGAGCACCTGATAACAAATGTTAATGGCTTTTTCATTAGGACACTTCATCACAGAATTCCAACTGTTGGTGTCAGGAGGTGACAGTGAAGCATCTTGGATAAGAAGGATGTGGAGAACAGCAGAGATCAGAAATGGAAAGATGAATATGGTTCAGTCATCAGAAAGCTATTTGACATCTAAGTTTTAGCCAGCAGGGGGTATGGCTGCATGGAAAATGCATACATACATCTGTTGTCGCAAGGCCATAGTTTCCTTATCACCATCATCAAGCAGTATTAATGAAGAAGCCAATTGTGCATAACACGGTGCTGTCCCTGTATGCAGCTATGCAATAATGCCTCCCAGTTAAATTGACTATGGATATGTAAAGTGATTAACAAAGCCTCGACAGTTAACGCAATTCTTTTAACTGCAGCAAGCATCTGAAGTAAATATGTGAGTCTAATATTTGAAAAAGCCTAGAACTAAAAAGTCTACATTTGGGAAGTAAAGCATGCCCTTTCACTTTGCACGAAGGGATCTTTCTCTCTTAAAAGATTCACAGGCTTTTATGCTGGAACATCTAATACAGATTTTATTTTTCTTTTTAAAAAAGTCGGTTTGTTAAGAATTAGGGAAGCCATACAGGTTAATTATTAAAAAAATTGAACAATATAAAAAAAGTATCCAAACTAAAAAGCAAAAGCCACCAACCCACCCCAACCCCGCTGAACATGCATCCACTCCCACAGGGTGACCACTATTAACATTTCTCTATCGCCTTCCTATCCCTTTTTTAAGTACAGATGTATGTGTCTGTGTGTTCAATGATTGCTTTAAATTCATATTAATAAATGCATATGTTTTGTCTGGTTGGCTTTGCCTGCATGGAAGGATTATTGTTTAGACCTGCTCCCTTAGCTTCTAGAAGAGAAAAGCCGACAGCCTTGCCCTTGATCCTGCGTATTGCAGCAGGAGTTAAGCTTACTGTTCACCACCTTTGGCTTTACTTTTTAGATGACTTATTTTTATCGGTTTTAATGCCACCACCAATTGGCCATTATGTCTTCACATTCAGAGTGTGTTTCTTCTGTTTTGGGTGAAGATAATTTCTGCCACTGAATGCCCATTTTGCTAAGAATGCCTTTAGCAGAGGTAGAGCACCAGGACTACCTCTTTGGTTTTTACAGGGACACTGGCCTCTGAGGCTATAGCTCTTAATTGAATTAGCTTATGATCACTTTTTTGCAATTGACAGGTGTATGTGTGACCATCAAGACTCTGTATGCTCAGTGAAACATAAACATACTCTCTTCCATGGCTTTTCCCTTAGAAGCTTACTTATCTGCCTCAGCGTCCTCTGTCTCAGCCTTGTTTTGTTTTGAAGTTCGCGGTTTGTTCTTGGACATTGTAAACCCCCTTCATTGACTGTGGTGTTGGCTACTGATTCAGAAATCCAGTCCCTGAAGACATACAACTCAGCAGACATGCACAAGGTGGGCCCCTGCTTTTGCTAAAGTCTCTCTTCATCTCCAGGAACTGAATTTTTCATGCAGTAATTAAAATTTGTAGGTCAGGCCTCCCATGGTACCGTTCGCTGCTAATATGGGAAAGCGGTGATCAGATTCACTGACGCTGCTCTTCACTGAGCTGAGACTTAAAGGATGAAGGGTGACATTTTCCCCTATTTTGTAAATTAATGCCATTGATCTGCCTAACAAGAACAAAGTTAGGCTTCAAGACACCAAATGATAAAGAGATTAAGACTTTAAATGGCCTTCCAAAAGGCAACCTCTGTTGTAAGGCTCCAAGCTGACTATTGAACTTTCAATTAGAATTTCTAATAGGCTATTGACTTAAATGGATAAAATGTTACAAGTGGTAGCTTTCAAGATGACAAAGATTGCTTTTTACATTCTAGAATATTAGTTTATGTAGCATGTAACGTTCTGGAAGGTACATAAGCAGAATGAATAATAAACTGTTGGCCTCCCTTTGTAGAGTGTCAGCTGCATCTGTGGTATAGCTTTCTCAAAGAAGAATAAATGCATTTTTTAAAGTAAATGCAGTTTTGCAATACTTCGTCTTTTCATATTTTCTAACCACGGGCTCCACAAAACCTTTCGTGGCATGCAAGTCCCTTAGTCTTTGGCACTGTGGTGGTGTCCTTTTTTTATGAAAAGCCGTCGATGCGGTATGTGTTTCTCTGTGTGCACACACAGGCGTTCACGCATGCTTGCATGTATGTTCACAGTTGGGACTCCCGCCTATGTGTTGTCTGTCGTTGTTCTCTGCCTCAGTTTGCTGTTCTTAGAAGCTGTGATTCTCCTCCCCGATGGGCTTCCAGGGAAGTGTGACTCAGTCTGAGCCTTGTTACGAAACACTAGCTCCAATACATTTTTTAAATACTAATTTTTCAAAGACCAGCTACCTCTTCTAGGATAAAGGGTTAATATTATGCTTATGTTACAGTGCCTTAAAAACTCTAATTAAAACAGCATTACATTCCCATCTGCCAATCTCCAGTAATCTTCTTTAATTGCAGTAATTAAACTATATTTACATGTTCAGAATACTTGTAATTTAGCAAATTGCACTCTCTGCTCTACATTTAATCAAACAACCAGTTCCAGTATATTTAGTGTGGAAAGAAGTAATTTCAATGTTTTGATTACTGTAGCAGATTTGACAGAGTAAGTGCCCCTCTAGTAGAGGGCTTGAAAGGGAAGGCAAACATGAAAGATAGTCATGGTTTTGATTGTCATGTGAATGCCTAATTACATGTTGGAGGATTAACTATTAAAGGGTATCATGGTTGCACTTGATGTTTAGATGCAGCCAACATTACAGATAGCAAAGACTGTCTTATGGGGAAATTCAACAAAAGAAGCTAAGTTTTCTCTCTAAAGGTTGGGAGATCATTGCAAATTTTAGTGAAAATGTTGCCTCAATTGTATAATTGCCATTGCGTCTCCTGCCCGTGATAGTAAAGCCTACTGTGCAAGGTGATTACTTTAGTCTCCCCAACTAGAGTCCGGAAGAAATTCAGTGAGAGGCAAAACACAGGGAAATGTTCATAGCGATGGCAGTTCAGGAGCGAGTCCCTCCACAGTTCTGCCTTTTGTGTTGTGTCTGGGTTAGCTCCGGAGAAGACACGAGGTTTCCTGACAAGGCCCCGTCAGTAGAAGTCAGGCCCTTTTCCTTCCTACCTTTTGTACCAGACCTTTCCACCTAACCCATCTCCATGGCCCCCTCTCTGCTTCTCGGTTTCCTCATTTTAAAAACAGAAGTAATAATGTTGTGAATATTGATTGGAATCAAAGAAACAATCTCTTCACCACTTTAAAAGTACTTTTGTTATTGTTACCATCTAGTTGTACCAGTACAATAGTTTTGGTTTCTTTATCTGTATAAATTTGACTGGGATATTGGGTATTGCCATCACATCTCAGCTTTCCAAAATAGCATGTCAATTTATTCAACATAGAACTTGAAATAATATTCTCTCTTCCAGTAACTTCTTTCTAATTGGATGATGTCTAGTATTTTCTAGAATTTGTATCTCTCCTCACTTCTGGGCCATCTATTGTATAAATAAGGATTATGCATTAGTGAAAATGAAAGGACAGTCTAGCACTCCTATTGAGTACGAATGCTAAACCTTTGCTCTTGATCATGTGAAAAGAGCAAGCTACTGAATTGTTAAAAATGACGTGTGGCGGTGAGAACCTGAGCTTTTCTGCATGGTTCAGTTAGTAACTTGCTAGATCATATTGAGCAAGGGGTTTCACTTTCTTAGGTCTTACATTGTTAGAAATGGGGCAGAGAGTAGGGCTTGGATTTTTTTTTTTTTTTTTTTTTTCTCTTTTGCCTCATGAAGAAGTCACTTACATGAAAAACCTTGACCAAAAGAATACTGGACTATAGACTGTCAGAGAAGAACATTTGTTTCAAACTCAGACCCATTTCTGTGTTACATTAGTGAAAATTTAACTCCCGACCAATGACTTGAAATCAGTCTTCTTCCTGCTGCCTGTAAGTAGTTACAGAGATTCTGATTACTTTATGATGACTACTTTTTAAAGTGTATTGGACAAAATTAAGCCTTGTGGTGAAATTCAAAGCAAAATACTGCACTAAGGAGGTCTGCAGGTGCTAGAGATACTTTAAAAGGAAAAGAGAAGTGATTTGAAGTTGAGGACAGGGCCAGCCAGGATTGAAATTCCAGGTCTGTCACATAGCTATTTAATCCCAAGAAAACTACCTGATCTTCTTGAGCCTCTGATGTCTCATTTATAAAGTGGGGATAAATATATACATGGGGACCCCACTTCTAGTTTTTCTCTCCTATCACCTATAATGTGTGTTCACATATGGGTAGACACACACACACACACCCAATAATAACTTAAGAGCCTTTGGAATGATGTATGCTTTAAAGACAAATAACAGTGCAGAAAAGTATTTTTAAGAATGCAGCATAACTATCGGGAGAAATATGCATAAACGGTGAGGTGTACCTAGAAACAGGAATCCCCAGATTTTTTCCAAACCTTATTATAACCATTTGTTTTAGTCCCTTGTTCTAACAAGTACTGCTTTCTGAAATTGTTAACGAAAGACACAACTGAAGGATCTAAATCTTGCTACTTCTTTCACACTCTCTGCTTAGAGGTGTTAATGAGCAGCAGAATAACCCCAGAAAGTCCATTAGTCCAAACTTCATCAAGTCATGTTATGGGTAATTAAGAGACCGTAGGAAACACACCTGCATGGCAGCTAGCATCTCTGCTTTCCAGAGGCTGCTACGGACGCAGAGTTCAGTTCCCATTCTTGACCCTCACTGGAAATTTAGGAGTTAAGATCAGCATCAGTGTACTCAGACGTGTGAATCTTTGTCTTTTTGAAGACGTTCTACCTTGGGGTAGGAAATGGGCACCCTGGATACAGAGAGAATCTCTAACATTTCATTCCAAAGCCAGAAGTTCTGACATTTACATTTCTGCTAATTTCACACATCATCTTGCAGCATATAGGATCTGGGCTCCTACCAAGAGGACTGCAGACTCTTTTTGAAAAAGTGCTTTTTGGGGGGTGTAGGAAGGGTGTTGGGCTGCAGAGACATTTCATTAATAGTGTGCTTTAAACGTCCAAGTGGACATAATATATAAATACATGAAACTCAAAGCCCTCCTCTGAACTTAACTTTTCTAAGAAAGCTTTACTACAGCCTTCATCTTAATAATATGGCTGATTTCCTATTACCCAGTGTTTACTTATACTGTATAATGTTTACTGTATAATGAATTTATCATATAATAAGAGACCCTGATTTATTAGCTCTTCATTATTCTCATTCTATCAGCTTCCTGATAAATGCTGCAACCCTTGGCAGGGACCTGAGTCTCAATCAGGTGATATCATTGCTTTTTAATGAACTCTTCTCAGAGTAACAACATTACATGTGAAATTCCTTATTCTGCATTATTAACGGGCCCCAGAATAAAAGGCACAAAGGCCCTGAGAAGGTTGCACTGAGAAATGGGGAAGAATTCATTACCAGTTCAATATACTGCTGGTTAGCAGTCTTTGATCTATCACGTTTACCCTTCTGAAACAGTAAGCCGGCATGGGCGGGGCAGCAGCGAGCTCCATCTAGCACGTGCAGGCATTGTGTAAATGTGGCCTCAGTTTAATGCCTAGCCTGACTGCTGGCATTTAACCCGGTGACAACTTCCTCAGAGGCGGCACGAAAAAAAAAAGTGAGATCTTACAACCTGAGAAGTTCAGCGCTGAGATAGTTAGGGCCCAGCTCTCATTAGCTGAACGGTAGATTTTTCTAATTAGTCCTTTCTAGTGCAATTAGCACGAAAGAGTCTAATCACCTCCTGTGAAATCAATCTAACGCTTGGAAAAGAATGCCCTTGGCTTCTCTTTCAGATTGGATTTTAGGATTTTCGGTTCACCTCCTTACAGAATGGAACCTGTTAGTGAGTGTTTATTTAAGGTGTGAGCACAGATCTGCAAAAGGGGCAAGACGTGGACAACTTGCTGGCTCCCGGTGGAAGTATAGTTGGCAGTTATCAGTGTATCTCTTCAACTAAAGAGTCTGTTTTCCTTGCTTTCTTTCATTTACAACTTGTTGACTTGGGCCTGGAACGGCCCCAGCTCAGCATGGCGGCACTTCCTGAGGGCACGAAACATACTGCACATTAGACTCAAAGTGCACTTGGAGGCCTGGGCTACCTGGCTGGATTTCTCAGCCTCTGCAGCGCGGATTCCCCATCAGTTTCTCCTCATCAGTGCCTTCAGTGCTCTGTCTCTCCTCTCTCGTTCTGCCTTGGTACCACGTTAGATTTTGAAGTGTTCTCAACTTCCTAGTGCCCGTCCGTCACTTCACATTTCTTAAGGGAGCCAACTCTGGGTGTCTCAGTTGATAATGTTCGTGTTTAACTGGAAAGGAAACTGTAATGACAGCATATGGTCCCGTAGCATAGAAACTGTTGTCCCTTTCTGGGGAAGCCACTTGCTTGCAAGTAGGTGAATGAGAAGATGCTTAGTATGTGCATATTCATCACGAACTAGAGGAAGGTATGGGCGTCCTTGCTCACCAGGCTGTAGAGGCTGAGAATATGCAAGCTTCCATTGTCCATGCCATGTTGAATGCTCAGTAACACTTCCTGGGATGATGAGAGCGTTCTGCACCATCCAGTACAGGAGGCACTGGCGACACATGGCGATCGTGCACTTGAAATGGGAGGCTGAGGGACTACATTTTTTTTTTTAATAAATAAATAAATGTATTTATTTGTTTGTTTGTTTATTTTTGGCTCTGTCGGGTCTTCGTTGCTGCACGTGGGCTTTGTCTAGTTGCAGCCAGCGGGGGCTACTCTTCGTTGTGGTGCACAGGCTTCTCATTGTGGTGGCTTCTCTTGTTGCGGAGCACGGGCTCTAGGCACGTGGGCTTCAGTAGTTGTGGCTTGTGGGCTCAGTAGTTGTGGCTCGTGGACTCTAGAGCACAGGCTCAGCAGTTGTGGCACACGGGCTTAGTTGCTCCGCGGCATGTGGGATCTTCCTGGACCAGGGCTTGAACCCATGTCCCCTGCATTGGCAGGCGGATTCTTAACCACTGCACCACTAGGGAAGTCCTAAATTTTTATTTTACTTAATTTTAATTTGTTTAAGTAGCCCCATGTGGCTAGTTGGTACCATATTGGACAGGGCAGGTCAAGACCTCTTCTACCTCCTGTCCACCACCCTCCGCAGCATACACATAGCTGCATCTGTACCGACAGGAAACATGCTACCCTCTGCTCCCCCTTCCTCTCTGTTTTCCTCATCCTGGTCTTCAAACCAATCAGATTTTTCTCAGTGCTACTAGGAGTTCAAGACAAGGCATTCTCTTGGCTTGTGTTAACTGGAGATCATTCTGTATTCCACTAAGCCAGTGTTTTGTCCGAACATTGGAAAAGACCTTGTAGTTTCTAAAATAGCCAAAACGCTGGTTTGTTTCTAAGAGGAGAGGTGGGAGGAATCAGTCAACTGAAGCTCATTTGTGGTACCTTCCAAATCTCAAAGACAGGACAGTATCGAACATCTCTCCAAAGAACTAGATTAAGTAGATGCAAATGGCTTTTGCAAACTCCCTGTGGTGTTTTAATTGTAGTTAATTAAAGTAAACAAAAATGGAATATTTAATCATCTTTATCAATGATGTCTAACAAATGTGCTAACTTTGCTCCTGGTAGCCAGCTACGCTGTCATGGAACTGGCTCTTTAATTTACACTGAAGGAAAGTCAACAACCTGGACACATAGACCTGCCTGTGCTATGAGCAGTCTGGCTCCTTCTCCCATGGTTAGAAGTCTCATTTCGTTGCTTTGGCCCCTGGAAATTCCTGCTTAAAGGAGGGAAGACAGAACACTAAGGTTGTATATTAAACAGAACGCACATTCGTTTATTCAACAAAAATTTATTGAAGGCCAGCTCTGTGTTAGGAACTGTGGTGATCTCCAGGGATGCGTCCATGAAAGACACTATGTACCCCCAGCGGACTGTAACCTCCAGCAACTGACAGGTAGGCAGATAATACCCTGTGACACGTGTTGTAATAGAAGTAAATACAAGGTGTGCAGTGGGATGAATATGCGGGAGGGAGACCAAGTGGTGACTTTAGGGGAGGCTGCTGAGGTGGAAACGTGTAAGGGAAAGTTTATATGTTTTTTATGTGTAAATGTAAATGAATATAAGGAGACTCTTAGGGAATTATAGGATTTTTCCAGGGATAAAGAGCAGGTGGGGCTTCCATGAAGGGGACTGTGGTTTGCTACAGCTCAGATGTGTGAAGCAACGGTGTATGTTTAGGGGCCTGCTGAGAGAAACGGAATGCCAGTATTTGGTGTGAGATTGTGAGAGTCTGGGAGATGAGGATGGAAAGGCAGCCCCCGCTCAGATCCTGCAAGCGGGTGTGTGGTGTGGGTGTGCTAGAGCATTAGGGTTTGATACTAAGTGTCAGAAACTTAATGGGGCCAGGATTCGGATGAGGCAAGAGAGGCACGCAAGGTACTAAATACAAGGAAGCACTGACTCTGAGGGTTATGCAAGTTCAAGGTTGGTCCTTATACCACCCTGAGATGATGGCCTCCTTAAATTTCGTGCCATAGGCACCTCACTTGCCTTGCCCTAATGCAGGCCCCCCCTAAACATGACTCTAGTTTTTATGCAGAGGAAAGGGTTGAAAGGGAAGTGGATGGGAGTGTGAACCGAGGCAGTATGGTGGACACGGCAGAGTAGAAATTAGTGAGACATCTTTACGAGGTAAAGGCAAAAAGACCTAGTGACAGAGAAAACATGAGGCATGTGAGAGAGGGACCGGATTGTCCTGCCACTGATTCTGGGGATTGTCCTGTTGCCTGACACTGTGTTTTCCCTAATTTCTCAGTTCCTGCCCTGTCCTGTAGTCACACCCAATTCAAGTCCAGCCCCTACCTACCTACTGAGTCTGACGCCCTTGACTGTGTTTTGAGAGAAGGCCATGAGAGCTGGATTTTTCTTTAAAAGTGTCTGACTTCAGTTAGATCTGCTGTACTGGATGGTGTTAACACATGTAGAGAATTGCAGTCTTTCTGGCTCTCTAAATTCAGTGACCTTATTTTAAAAGATGATCAACATGGCTTAGAACCTTCTGAGGATTAGGAGACATTTTAGCAAGTTTATCAAGAATAAGCAAAGATGACATTTGGCAAGCAGTATTTCCCCTCAAAAAAAACCATTTGTTTTGGAATGAAACTTTTTCCATTTGACAAGTTTAGAATTACCAATACTGCTTGAAACTCCCTCCTTCCTCCAAACTCTGGGATGTTTTCAGGAGGGACTCTTTCCTTCAAAGGCATCCAAGAATATAGTTAATTGGGAAAACATGCAGGAAAAGACATCTCAGGCTGCCCGTTGCACTCTTCCAGCATATGCTATTACTTGTCTCAGATAAGTAGACAGGTGGCTGTTTGCAAAGCAGGGTCTAATGTGCCTTTGACTCAGAGAAGTTTGGAAACAAAGCCCTCCGTACAGTGAGCGTCTCACTGTCCCATGAAGTCTTCAGGTCTTGCCTGTTCCCTGTCACCTGTGTCTGAAGGAACTTGTGGAGGACACGTGGTGTAGTGTAACTTAACGCTCGCCCAGCATTTATTGGGATTAGAGTCGCAGCATCTCAGGGTTGGATGAGTACTTGAAGGTCATGTAGTCCAACTTGCATCTGGAAAGTCTCCCGTTCAGCTTTTCCCCGAAACGGCTGACTGGTACCCATAACCGCCTGGGACCAAGTGCTCACTCTGCCTCTTCAGTCAGTGCTCGCCAGGCTTCCTGACACTCGTGAGTTAACTGTCTTTCCTCATTGTTCTCTTTAGTAGTAACTTCTCTGTTAGCGTGTCATGCTTTCCAGCCTATGTGTATGTCCTCTTAAAATCATCTTATCCCGGAACCTCCCTGTTTAGCTCCTGCTTGATCCAGCTGTCCCTGCCCCCCATACCCCTTCTCCAGTTGCAGCGTCACAATTTCAAAGTTCCTCGATCCCCTGAGCCGTTATCCTTCCAAAACCTTTTACTATGAATGGTAGACTCTATTTTTTCCTAAGAAAAAATTTCCTATTATTTTTCCTAAGAGTTTCCTAAGAAGTATAAACAACTGAGGTGGTAGGTGTAAGTGGCTCGGTGACTCTGTACAGGCAGACAGAAGACCACCCACCTCCTTCTCATCCATGTGAGCAACATAAAGCTGCTACCTTGTGTGTAGCCAGGAGTCCGCACCGCCCCAGTGCATGTTTCCTTCCTGGGCTGTTGTCTGGCTCTGTGCGTGACTCACGTTCAGGGAGCCTGCCTCTCCTTCCGGCCACGCAGAGTGCTGGTGACTCCTCACGCTGTTGTGTCCTGTGTCTGGGTTCCCACTGCTGCCCCGCCCCGTCCCCCTGCAGCCACATCACACTCACTGAGGTGCTGCTGCCCGGTGACCGCCTAGCTCCCCTGATCCCGCCCTACCTCCCTGCTCAACCCCAGGTTTGAGATGTGCCATCACTAAGGCCCCCTGTGATACCTAAGCACATCTCTGTCACGGTCCATCCATTGCTTTAAAATTATCCAGTGTGCTGGTCTCTTCCATTAGACTGTAATTTCCTTGAGGACTGGTCCCGTGCCTCACTCAGCTTGTGACCTCAGTGCCAAGCCACGTAATAGGTGCTATTTAATAAATGCAGGCGCGTGTGCACGAGTATTCCACAGTGTTTCAGGACATTGTCTTTTCTCGAGTGTCTTTCCTCCTCTCTCCTCCACTTGAAGGAGAATGGATGAAATCACGCCAATGGGAATGCAGGAAGCAGAAGAGAATCTCAGCCCCCCAACAACCCTTCCCCGTCTCGGGTGCAGAGACCTGTCCTCAGGACCCCTGCTCATCTTTGCCCGCGGTGTGCAGCTGCCTTGCCCAAGATCCACCCAGAGTGCGGGCTGGCCCCTGTCAGAGCAGGACAGATGGGATGTTGCCCGCAGGACTTGGCACAGTGTCCTCAGCTCCCCAACCTCTGCATCAGGCAGGGCTCCAGGCCACATCTCCTTCCTTCTACCCTGTGGTACCTCCTTTATTTTATTTTTTCTTTTATTGAAGTATAGTTGATTTACAATGTGTTAATTTCTGCTATACAACAAAGTGATTCAGCTATACACATGTATACGTTCTTTTTTTAAAAAAATTCTTTTCCATTATGGTTTATCATAGGATATTGAATATAGTTCTCTGTGCTCTACAGTAGGACCTTGTTTATCCATTCTGTTTATAAAAACTTCCATCTTCTCACTCCAGCCTCCCACTCCAGCCCTCCCTCAGACCCCTACCCCTGGGCAACCACCAGTCTGTTCCCTATTTTCGTGATTCCGTTTCACAGATAGGTTCATTTGTGTCATAGTTTAGATTCCACATATAAGTGAGATCACATGGTATTTGTCCTTCTCTGTCTGACTTATTTCACTTAGTATGATCATCTCTAGGTCCATCCATGTTTTTGCAAATGGCATTATTTCATTCTTTTTGATGGCCGAGTAGTATTTCATTGTACATATGTACCACATCTTCTTTATCTGTTCATCTGTAGATGGACATTTAGGTTGTTTCCATGTCTTGGCTATTGTGAATAGTGCTGCTGTGAACACAGGGGTCCGTGTATCTTTTTGAATTTGTTTTGTCCGGATATAAGCCCTGTGGTGCCTCCTTTAGTCTGTGGCTCTGAGAGAGATCCCCACCCCAGCCCCATGGAGTGTGCCATTCACGCCACTCTCGTCTCTGCTGGCTCATGTTATTTTTTTCCTGCTCCTTCGGGTGGAAGTCCTAGAGGCTGATCAACACATTAGTTGTAAGCTTCCTACGTAGTCCAGTTATAAACGAACTAGTCAAGGGGAAGGAATGTGAAAGCCCTA
The DNA here is from genome assembly GCF_963924675.1 of Phocoena phocoena. Lineage (NCBI taxonomy): Eukaryota > Metazoa > Chordata > Mammalia > Artiodactyla > Phocoenidae > Phocoena > Phocoena phocoena. The sequence goes on from NC_089233.1 coordinate 12,561,703, forward strand.
GAAGGAGTTTAGAGCCGGGCTCACACTCCCTCCCCCGTAGCCTGTGCTGCAAGGTCAGACTGAAGGTGCTTGCGCCCCACCCCATTCAGTCACCACCACAGGGCGTCAGTGGGGTTCCCGCTGTGCTTTAATATCAGGGGACTTTCTAAGACCACTCACAGCTGATAATAGGCAGAACAGGATCATACATTCAGACGTGTCCAGTTGCGTCCCTGTCTACATGAAACTGAAAAGGTTATCTGGTATGTGGCTCCTTAAGTACCTTTTAATCTCCTTGAGGTAAACTCTGCAAATAATGTTGCTTCTGCGGACCCATCTCCACCACCACCACCACCACCACCACCACCACCACCACCACCACTACCACCACCACGTCTCTTAGAATTCACCATTCGTCAGGCACCTGCTCCCTAAGAATTCCAGCTAAGTGACTGCGAACTAACGGGATCTCACCCTGTGACTTGGCAAACCCTTTTCTAGGATCTGAGTGTGTGCCCCACGCCGTGGTGGAGAGCTAAAGAAGCTGGGAGGCGTACAGAGAACAAGAGTGGTTCCTGATTAAGAACTTTTTTTATAGCAAAAATGGCTGAGTTACTAACAGTCGAGAAATCTAAGCATTTTGTAGTCTCAGACCCCGTATGAGGGAGATACTACTACCACCCTCCTCCATTTTACAGACGAACAAACGGAGACCTGAGGAGACTAAATAACTTGGCAGAGCAGGTCCCAGGCCTGACCCCAGGCTCTAACCCAGAGCCCTCCACTCCCAGACAGTATTCTGGCTCCATTTCCGGGGTGGTGACGTGGAGGATATAGAGCAACCTGTGGGCTTAGTGAGTGTGCTGCTCGGTACACAGCAAGACAGGCCGTAATCAGCGCTTGAATAATAGAAGTTTCATGAGTGATTAAAGTAAAAGCCAGGATTTAGAGATTGAGGGTTGATTGTTAAAGGATAAATGATATTTGGAAGGTCTTACTGGATTTGATTAAAGTGAAATTCAAAAAGCATCACAGGGCTTCCCTGGTGGCAGAGTGGTTGGGAGTCCGCCTGCCAATGTGGGGGACGCGGGTTCGTGCCCCGTTCCGGGAAGATCCCACATGCCGCAGAGCGGCTGGGCCCGTGAGCCATGGCCGCTGAGCCTGCGCGTCCGGAGCCTGTGCTCCACAGCGGGAGGGGCTACAGCAGTGAGAGCCCCACGTACCGCAAAAAAAAAACCCCAAAAAACAAAACCAAAACAAAACAGAAATCATCACAAAGATGATTATTTACCAGTGGTACTTTAAGGACTTTTTTTGCAGCTTAAGTCATTGGCACTCCAGTGCCCCAAATCTCTGTGCTCAAAACCAGCATGTAATTGATCCTTAGAAAAGCAGAGGTTAGTGCCTCCTTTGGAAAGCTACTTTTGAGCTTTGTTACACCGAAACATAATCACCCTTTGCAGACTGAGATCTTGTTTTATGGTTTTTTCCTCCTCCTGTGGTGCCTAATATCTTGCCTTATACAAAATAGGTACTTTGAGATGGATGGACTGACAGAAATTATTTTATATTGCCTTAGGGGCTGTGAATTTAAGCAAGAGTTGGTTTCTGAATGAAGTCTGTTAGCAAAGATTGCTTAAGCACAAAAGTCTTACTTCTCTTCTTAATCGCCTGGACATCGATACGTTAAGTCCCAGTCCAAGTGTTTTAACGGTGTCTCTATAAAGCTGATATTTTCTGGAAGGGAAACCAAATGTGAAATAATAACAAGCACTGGGGCAGAGGCTACACTACTCTTCTCTTGGCCACTACAAAAGGTTAGACAACAGCAGGGACTGGATCAGGGTTTGTGGTTGGAAGTAGGCATTTGGGGCAAACTTGTGATTTCAGCTCAGAGCCAGTGCTAGATGCTACAGCAGCAAGACGAAAGGAGATGTGAAAGTATACATGGGCCTTGCCCACATGCCGGGATTGACGGGCCAGACAGATGAAAGTTGGGGGGAGTTAACTAGTAAACAGGTTTCCTCGTCATTTAAGAGACCAATTAGTTTTGATAGCTGACGTTTATTGAGTACTTACTACATACGAGATGGGATTCTAAGCACTTTACCAATATTTAATCCTCATAATAATCTGTGACATAAATACAGCGGTGGTACAAGGAGTTTAAGAAACTCACCCAAAACAGCGCGACTCGTAAGTCATGAAGCCAGACGATCTGGTGATCGTGCTCTTAACCCCTGCGCTGTGGCGCCAGTTCTTCTGGGTGGTTGGTCTTGGTTCTCAGGTTAGTTCGGCTGGCTCTGACAATGTCAGCCCAAGACCTACATCGACCACATGGCCTGACCAGCTTCTACCAAGTCAATGACTTTTTTTTTTTAATCTGAATCTTTGGCTACCTGTGCTCCATTTCTCTTTTCCTAGACTGTAAACTCCCTGAGGGTAAAGAATCTATCCCATTCATTTGTGATCATTCAATTTTTGTCCAAAGGAAGACTCTGGGTTTTTATTCTAGATTCCTCTAAGAGCTAGATCATTCCATCGGCCACTGGGATCTTTATTGGTGTTCTTGGCCCGAGGATTCAGTCAGCAGCAACAGAGGAGGTAGCAGAGTTCTCAACCGTGTTCCTCAAACAGATGTTGAGTGCCTACCGTATTTCAGGCCTGAGCATACAGAAGTGAAGAGGACAGACATCACCTGTGCCTTCTCAGAGCTTACGGTTCAGCAGAGAAACATAAGACATAAGCACAGTGTGCTAGGTGCTGTTGAAAAGAAAAAAAAAAGACCAAGAAGCTGAGATGGAGAATAATGGAGATGGAGCATAGAGGTAGAGCCTACTTCAGATAGAGTAGCATTTCCTCCTTGAAAGTTACATTCTAAGCTGAGACTTAAAGGAGAGACAGACTTAGGTGAGAATGAGAAGACTGGACAGGAAGCACTTTCTTTTTTTTTTTTTTTTTTTGCCACTCAGGGCGGCATGTGGGATCTTATTTCCCCAACGAATGATCGAACCCACGCCCCCTGCATTGGGAGCATGGAGTCTTAACCGCTGGACCTCCAGGGAAGTCCCACAGCAAGCACTTTCTAGGCAAAGAAAACAGCACATGCAAAGGCTCTGAGGTTGGAAAGTCTTGGTCTAACCTGTTTAATAGTGGAATTCAAAGAAAATCATTACGCTTAGACAGTTACCTTTTATACATTCTGGCCAAACTTCTGTCTCCCAGTTTGCAGCCTATTGTCTTTTGTTAGTGATTCCAAATCCACTTCCCAAAGCAACAACCAGTATTCAGAGATTTTTTGACTGCTTGCTCTGGTAACAGAGTAAATCAGAGGCAGAGGCAGTTCCACACAGCTAACAGGGTGTGGAGTGTAAGTTAACTTGGTCCATTTTATTTCCTTTTGAGTCATAAGCCTTGCCTGCATGGGGCTCAGCGATAGAAATATGTCAAATTCCTTATATTTGTTATATCTTCAATATGTTCGACTTATTTGAAGCATGAAAAACATGAAATTAATAAAAGGGGAATGACTTTAGATGATCGATGATCAGGAATTATTTTTTCTAAAATTTTCTAAATATTATAGTTATGTCTCTTACCCCCAGAGGTGGTAGTTTCACCATGTTGCACTCAAGAGAAGATTGCTTACAAATCCCAGGAGAGAGGTACATTCCCAGCCTCCTGCAGGCTACCTTAGGTGAATGGAACAGACGTCAGAGTAGTCCACACGTGGACAGCAGCTTACTTGATCAGATCTTTCTCCTCCCCAATATTCTCGTTGAGATCCCTTGAAAGCTCCCGTTTCCCCACCATTCATGAAGGGTCTGTAAATTATTTAAGAGAAGAAAACGCAGCCTTTTAGCCCATCGGATTTTTCCCCTCAGTCACATGAGTCTTTTCTCTGAGCACACACACGTGGCCCAGACTCACTGTCAGGGGAGATGTAATGCCAGCATCTGGTGTTAATATCTATTGTTGACATTTTGGGAATGAGAACATGAGCTATTAGGGAAGATGCTTGCTTGTACCTAATTAATGTCCTGTTGTATCCCCTCTTGTTGTCAGCTCTGCCTCACCACCCTGCCTTGGCATTTTCTTTTACTGGCTAACTTTAAAAGTTAATTATTTCTCTGTTGAATGTTAAATGCCACAGTTTTTTAATGCTGTTCCTTGGTATGAATTATTAGTTATCAAAAATTACAATGGTCTGTGCAATTATCGACTCTTTACCTAAAGCCTGTGTTCTCACTAACCATTCTTCTCAAGTGTGGTAGCATTTGCTGATGTCTGGCAACATGGATCTCTCCAGCAGATGTTGAGTTTTGACTCACCACATTCCTACCCCTGTCTAGCCTTCCTAGTGTATAGCAGAGACCAAGTCCTGGTAAATCATCTACTTGAAGCAATTGCATATGGGGCCAAGTCTTCCTAACTGATTTTGCCTTAACCCAAATCACTGTTAGAACTCATCTGGCAGCTCCAGCAAATACAGGTAGAAGGGAGGAACCTCAGATAGCTTTTATAAAGCATACGTCTCAGTGGGAAATCGCAACTTTCTTTACTTGAGTTTGTAAAAAATAATAGTAAAAATCGCAGCTGGTAGTTATCGAGTGCCTTACTCGGTGCCAGGCCTTGTGACTAGCTTTCCCCGTGGATTATTTCACTTAATTTTCTCAACAACCCTGTGAAGTAAAGTATGATTATTATTCCCAGCTTAAAGCTGAGCAACTTGAAACACTAAAAACTTAAGTAATTTATGCATCGTCACCTGGTGGGGCAAGAGTCTGTGCCTTTACCTCCTGCAGCACAGAGTTGTGTTGTCCAGGATGCTGGCCTTGAGTCACACGTGGTCGCTGAGCACTTAAACGGGGCAAGTCTGAACTTACATGCTATAAGTGTACAATATACGCCGAGTTCCCAAGACAGTGCAAAGTAATAGTGTAAAATAGCTCATTAATAATGTGTTCATATCCATTACTTGTCAAAATGATAGCATTTTGAATATATTGGGTTAAATAAAATATGAAAGTCAATCTCACCCGCTTCTTTTCAATTCTTTAATGTCTCTACGAGAAAACTGTAAATTTCCTGTGTGGCTTGCATTACATTTCTGTTGGGAAGGGCTGCTATAGAGACACACACAGGGCTCCAGAGTTTCTAGATTCTTTTCTTACCTTAGGAGTTTCTGATTCTGAATTATTGAGGGAATATACACAACTTGCTGACCCTTCCCCTCCCTCCTTTCTGGTCTTTTCACTTGCAAAAATCCAGCACAAAGTATAAATTCTTATGTCTGAGTCTCCACCAAGAACCCATCTGTTGGTGCTTATCAAGTATGGAAAGATAAAACGCTGACATGTTATGCATTAACGAGATCAAAAGGAGGGCTAATGACAGAAATGTGGCTGCTGTTAAAACGTCCTGAGAGGATAATCTGGGCAGACTTTTTGTTCTCCTCAAGGCGACCCCCTTCAATGCCTTCCAGAGACCGGCTCCCCGTTCTCCTTCCGAGGTCCCCCGTGCCCTTCCTTCCAGCCCCTGCCCACCGCTTTCCCATCCCACCCTCCTCTCTCCGGGTGTCTATGCAGCAGAGACAGCTGCTCTGCTAGGCAGGTCTGACACGAGGCAGGTCTTTCTTCCCTGCCTCTGAGAGCAGAGTGTAGAATGGTATTGCCCTCCACCAGGGATCTTTGAGAAGCTTTATGGCTCTAGCAGGCGTGGGGGAACCAATCCAGGCACTAGCAGCTGATATATGACACTAATATAGGGTTCACTTTTATTCTCAACCTAAAAAAAAGATAGATTGTTCCAAGCTTAGACAGGCTGTAAAATCGTGTGCTTCTGGAACCATGCTGCCTTCCCCCCGGGACCACTCTAATTGCCTTACATCTGTACAAAGGTTCCTTGTAATCGGGCTTTCTGCCTTCATTTGTCTTCTTTTCAGCCTCTTAGTAAAGACCTTAATTGGTCTTAGTGGGGCTTTTTTCAGTTAGTGCAACTGTACCTTTAGGGCTGAACAAGTACCAGACACTACCTGCGGGGAGAACTGGGGAGATGGGAAAGACATCAATACTCCTTTACCTCTAACGGTTTAATTAATGTGCTCAGAACAAGGAGCGGTTTGAAGAAATTTCTGCTCCTCTGAGACCCTGCCACAGACATAACTGGGGTTAGGTGGAATTTTCTAGATTTCTTTCCTGCTTCAGTCTCTGTGAACACTCAGCCTCATAACTGTCTCACAGTAAACTGTATCAGGTTTCAGTCTGTCCTCTTTGGAGGATCAAGTTGCTTTACATCAATAGACTGAAGTACTAGGGGATGCATGGGTAAGGAAGTAGCCTCTAATTTGTTTCTTAGCTACTAATTATTTAATAATACATTTTATTGCCTATTAAATTGTGGCATAACTTGCTTGTCAGCAAAACTAGATGGAACCCAATCATTTGAGGAGAAGGATAATTGGCACTTGTACAGATGGCTTTTACTGCAAGTTGGGTTTGTTATTGCAGATCGAGTTCCTTGCCAGGTTTCTTGGTTCTGTTTGTGGGCTGGTCAGTGTTGGGAGGGGGTTACTGTATTACAGCCCAGGCGGTTAAATGTGGTAGCACTGCAAAGGCAGTGTGTACTCAGTTATAGATCATAAAGGCTTCTGCTGTGTAGGTACTTTTTTCCCTTCTCCTTCCCCCCCTCCTCCACCCTTGGTTTTAAAGGACCCTAGTGAGTTTTGTTCCACACTGAAAATTACCTTATGTGCTGGAAAATGCATCAGTGGAGACTTTGTTTAAACAAAGGGCGTTTTTATGATGGATAGAAGAGGCCAAAACTTCTGGATTTCCATCTAGTAAAAATTTGTGTAGGAAAATTGGACCAGTCCCAGTTCCTTAGTAGAATTTCATAAAGGTTTTCCTGTTGCTTCAAAATGACCCCTTAAGGAATGTTGTATAGGTTCCATAAAATTGCCCACAGTGTTTCCTAGAGCACATTAAAGAAATGAGGGGGACACACTGTGTGTGGGATAGTTTGGTAGCAGGATTCGTTCATTGGATAGCAGAGAGGGAGAACCCAAGCATTTTAGCTCTAGGTGGGAAGTGTTAGCCAAGATCCATAGCAGGAGGTGGATTTGGCAAGCACTTTGGTAAGGAGCATTTTTGGTGGCATTTGGTAGACAGGGGGAGAAGAGTGTACACGCCCAAGCTCTGGGATCAAGAGCCCAGATTTCCCATCCCCAGGGTGCATTCCTTCTTTGCCTTCACGTGGCACTCAGGTCTTACTTCCTGGGCTTATCCAGCCCAAATTCACTGACGGCCACCACCCTTATTTGAAAGTCTGTCTTGTGTTCTGACCCAAGAGGTTTGTTTAAAACCCAGAGTGATGTCCACCTTTGTATGTTTTCCAGATCCCGTCTTTCCATTCCTCACTACTATGTAATTATTCTTTTGCCTAATAGTAGAATTCCTGGGGTCTAATTGTACCAGAACATGTCTCCTGTCTGTATGCTATCTCCCTTGGCAATTGTTCTCCTCTTCCTCTAGAAGACCTACACACTCTTGACCCTTCTCTCCAAGGTTCCAAAACCTCAGTGAAGACCTGTGAGTTTCACCACTAAACACATGGATTTTTTAGCTATGGAAGAAAATATCTATCTTGGCTTGATATTTCAGAAAATTAGTATAAAGTAACCTTGACGTAGATAACTCTGTTTCTTAGGGGTTGAGCTTGGGAATTACTGTAATTTAACACCTATAATAAAAGTGTTAAAAGAGGGGAGAAAGCCAATTCTTAGGTTTTATGTGTTACATGAAGGGTATGTGTTACACATTATCATTAAATTTTCTTGAACAAAAGCTACGGGCAAGTTGAAGCCAATTTAAAGGGTGTGTATCGGAACTGAAACATGCAGCCATAAACTGATTTGGGAGCTGATTTGGGAGGTGCAAATCCTACAGAGCAATGATAGTGTGGAAGTCGGCAATGACCTAGAAAGTCCATAACCCTGGTGGTCATAGCCCACAGCCCACTCTGGAAGGGGTGTGTGTGTGCATGTGTGTTGAGAAGCAGACTTTAGACACATCTGTTGATTTCTTTCTCTCCTATAGTTGACTCTTCTGGGGTTTATTTGTAAATAAACTCAGCTAATAGGATTCTCTGGTCATTTCTAACTTATCCTGGTAACTTTTCTCTTGTCGATCTAGATGGGAAGACCACAGTGAAGGGGCAGGATGTTTTTATAGTATGCCATTCTCTATTAAATTAATCACCATTAAATATACTTCTGTCTCTGGGTCTCCTTTTACCAGACCCACCCCTGACATTGCGGGGCAAATCCCCCTTTGCAGCTGCCCCTTGGCCACTCGCAGGCCTGCAGGTGTGCATACCAGTAGCATGGCCTGGCCTCGGGAGGACAGTCCCCAGGGGAGACGCCTGCCCATGCAGGCCCTGGAAGGGGCTGGGGGCCATCTGAGCCGGGGATTCCTGTGTATCTGGTATGCAGAATATGGTCCAAAAGGGAAGATGTGTGATCTGGGTGGATGCATCCTCATGACCCCATGGACTGTTGCCCCACAGAAAGGCGCATAGCTTGAGGAGAGCCTGAGAAGGAGCCTCTTATGCATGGATCTCAGTGCAAGGGCCCAGCCGCCTGGATATGAACAGTATTGCTTCTGCCTTTCAATTTTAATCTTGATAACTTCACTCTACATACCCTGCAAAAACAAAGTAAAATAAAAGAAATAAAACGGATCCAAGTCTTTTCCACAAAAGCTAAATGAGATGAGTTATTGTCAGCCCATCAGTGTCTATGGACACACGATGTGAATGCTTAGTCTTTAGATTCAATACTGGGAAGTCAGCTGGAATCTTGCGCAGAGAGATGTTATGTGACATGTTTATATAAGAAATGTTCTTTTCCATTAGCATTTAAAGTATCACATACTGCCATCCAGATGCAAGGAATGCCATACTGTACTATGCGAGGACCATGTAAGGGAAAAGTGTGGCTAAGGAACCAGATTAGGAAGGATTTTCAATTTTAGGAGAAACAAAGCATTATACTGACATGGTTCAAACAAAGTAAGGCAGTTTGAAGGTTGCTAGCATTTTTAAAAACATCTTTATTCAACCTCTTTTTTTAAAAAAAATAGGATAATTGCATTGTCACTGATAGTATTTCTAATATGCAGAGGGTACCGAAACTCATTCTCCCTCCAAACTTAAATATGGTGCCTGGCCTTCTAAAGTGATCCAAATTCCAGTAAGAAGTCAATGCAGCATGTTTTCTCTATTGTGCTACAGTTACCTAGATTTTTAAGAGTGGGAATTCTGACTTTGGTGTGGAAGTGATAGTCCTTAAAGTATTCGAGTCTTTGTAGGTATATTGTTAGTTGGGAGTTTTTTTGGGGGGAGGCGGGGTGCTCATGGTTTTAATGACCTTGATTTTGAGCTTTAAAAAGAAGTTTAATTGGTCTGTTATCTTCATCTGACAGACAGTGGTTACTATTATTTATTGGATAGATGAGATATATTACCCTCCAAAAGAAAAACCTTTGGGGGAAGTATGCTAATATTGGCTTTGAAAGGGGCAAAAGGAAAATTAAGCACGTATCTTAAAATGGGTCCTTGTCAATCTACTTTTCTCATTATCTCAAGAGATGGCAGTATTAGGAGAATAGGTTTTTAGGCTCACTTTTCTCATCTAGAAAATGACAATCATACCTGTATCAGGTGGTTAGGATGCAAGAAATGCACATCTGTAAACCATGAGGCCCACGGTGGCCTCAGTGCTAGCTGTTTTCCCCACTCACCTTACTCAAAGAAAATTGGATGTAGGGAATAATTTTGCATAATTGTGTATCTTAGGAATGGCTTTTCTAGTTTCCTTTTCTTTCATTTCTTTTACTTTCATTTCCATTAACTTCACTTCCCTGGCTCGCTCTCCAGTGAGACAAAAGAGGGAAATGAGCCAGGACAAGTGAGTTGCCACTTGGAATGTTTCTTCTCCCTAAAGGCAGTGTTTGTGAAGGGCTCATTGTCACCATTCTACCCAGAGGACTCTGAGCTTCTCTTTTCTGGAGAATCAGACTGACTTTCAGGATATGCAGTATGTTTGCTCACCACCCACCCCTCCCTGCCCCAAAGCATCATCTCTTTATAAAACTGGCCTTGGCCTTACCTGTATTTCCAGTGCCATCCTGTTTGTTGCTTCTCATCCACACTTGGGGAAAAAGTGGGTATGTAGCAAATTTGTTTAAAATTGTCATCAACCAGCCCCTCATACAAATAAAGATCCTTGAAAATCAAGCTGGCTATAATGATATGGCAAACTATTTAGCTTGCGTTTTTTGACCCAATGTTCATTTTTCATTACGCCTCAGCCTGCTTTCCTTTGAGCCTCGTTCTGATCTATGGGACTGTGCTTATATTCATGGCTGTTTTCCAGAGCATTGCTGGGCTGCTTGAGTTTTTTTTTTTTTTTTCTTTTTTGTGGTACGCGGGCCTCTCACTGTTGTGGCCTCGCCCGTTGCGGAGCACCGGCTGCGGACGCACAAGCTCAGCGGCCATGGCTCACGGGCCCAGCCGCTCCGTGGCATGTGGGATCTTCCCGGACCGGGGCACGAACCTGCGTCCCCTGCATCGGCAGGCGGACTCTCAACCACTGCACCACCAGGGAAGCCCCTGGGCTGCTTGAGTTTTAAAGCTCCTGTCTAAATAATGGCTAGGTTTCTGAGATGTCATCACCCACCCCCTCCAAAGAATCTGGCACACTTTGAATTCTCTAGCAGCACCTGCAAAATGCTAAATCATACAGTCCAAGGAGGTCAGTCATCCTCCAAGAAGCAAGGAGAGAGTACTAATAGAAAGGGGGAAAGATGCCCTAGTGAGCCGACTCAGCATCATACACACGCTCCCTGGTTGAACTCATTGTCCATAGAGTTAGGTGGTTGGGTTCTGCCTCAGACCTTTCAACTCTGGAAGCTACTAAATAGAATAAAACGTGCTGTTATTAGAGAACTTTAAGAAGACCAGTTTATATATGTGTGTGTGTGTGTGTGTGTACACATGTATATGTGTGTATATACATGTGTACGCACATGCCTATTTTTACATATATACACACATATGTATTGTATCTATAAGTATGCGTGTGTTGATATATGCATACACAAGTAAAATACATGTTCATGCATACACTCACACATACTCACACACACTTAAAGAATTCTAATTTAGGGTAGATTTAACCTTTTGACAGTTCAAAGGGAAAAGTTAAAGTCTATGAAGTGATTATTATGGAAACCCAACTGAGCCTTTCCTGGAAATGCCAGAACCACAGACATTTTTTAGCATTTGAAAAGATGACAAATGCTGATTTATGCAGACCTCAGGACTCCATTCCTAGGGCACTGTCATTTATTACTTCCATCAGCAGGAATGGTTTCTTTTAACAGCAGATTGGGTGTGTACACTGATGACAATTAAGGATGGTGAAATAATTCCAATAAAACAAGCACCAGACCAGCATGGGGAGTAAAACTAGTCTGTCCCCAAATATCCTCTCTCCTTACTTGCCTTCCTCTTTCCTTCTTTTCTCTACCTGGTTTCTCTCTTCACTCCCTTTCCAACCTTCCTTCTTTGCCAGGGAAGGCTGAGCAGGTTTGAAAAGCACAATTCATGGAATTTCTGGCTCAGATAAGACATTCAAATCCAGAAATACCATACTAGGATCTAGTTTTAAAATGTTTCTTCCCAGGGAAGGTAAAACATTCCTTGCCGTCTTAAGAAATAAGTATGCTCTCTGATATTCCAAGCCAAAAAAATTCATTTTAAGCTGGAGTATTTATCTTTACATGTGACAGGATAATAGTTCTTTCTTTGTTTTTCTTTTTTTCAATCAGAAGGAAGGTTTGGTTTTGTTTTTTAAAGGAAGACAAGTTGTCAACATTGCATATTCCAAAACAGGCACTTCCTATGTCCTGGGAAGGTAGGTAGACTATGCCTTAACAGGTATTCCAAATTCTTTATTCGGTTCCTGATTTTATTAGTTTAACATTTACTCAACACATACTTAAAGAACTTTTTCCCAGAACTGTGCAACTAACACATGGACATTCATAAGCCGCAGCGGTGTCCGTGAAGGTATCCACTCTTAGGTGGGAGAGAGGCAGGTCCTCAGCTCTAAGTGGCAGGCATACTACAAGAAAGATAAATCATCTCCATAACTCTGAGATGACATTAGCCCCATTTAGAACTAAAGGAATAGAGGCTTTGGGATACATGTCTTCTCAATCTTCTCCTGTGTATATGTATAATCTCTTGTTGTTATTAATACACAAATGGTAACCTAATAGGGTGTAATGTTTATCCCCCTGATATTTTTATGAACAATGTATCTTTTCATTTTGTTAACTACTGTTCTACATCTGTTTTTGATCCATTCCATGGGTACACAGTAATGCAGGTAACTAATCTCTAATTACTACATGTTTAAATTCTGTCCAGTTTTTCATCTTGGTGTTCATTAAATGTTTTCGAATTCCTTAGAACATCATCTTGGAGATGGAATGGAAATTTTGGAAGGCTTTGGTAGTCTTTTTTTTTTTTTTTTTTTAAAGAAGATGTTGGGGGTAGGAGTTTATTAATTAATTTATTTATTTTTGCTGTGCTGGGTCTTTGTTTCCGTGCGAGGGCTTTTCTCCAGTCGCGGCAAGCGGGGGCCCCTCTTCATCGCGGTGTGCGGGCCTCTCACTATCGCGGCCTCTCTTGTTGCGGAGCACAGGCTCCAGACGCGCAGGCTCAGTAGTTGTGGCTCACGGGCCCAGTTGATCCGTGGCATGCGGGATCCTCCCCGACCAGGGCTCGGACCCGTGTCCCCCGCACTAGCAGGCAGACCCTCACCCACTGCGCCACCAGGGAAGCCCTGGTAGTCTTATTTTTTTAACTGCTCTTAAATAAATATTACATTTATAGGAAGAATTCTTTATTTAAATGGAGATATTTATGCAGATGAAATATCCAAGTGTTATGGTTTGCTATTTATTATTCTCCTGTAACTCATCAGATATTTGTATAATGAATTATGCTTTTCAAACATTTTCATCCCTGTGTTCCACATATCTTGCTACCCATGTGCTCTGAATTCTGTACTTAAACAAAAGAGCTCTAATGACACTTTTTCCTAAAAACTTTCTAAGACTCTCCCAGCCTCTTTGAGCTCTTCTTTCTTTGGCATCTAATAGTCCTCTTGTAGCCTATTCATCTCACTTGTCAATTAACTGTCTTATAGGTTATCTTTTTATGATTAGGATTTTATTTCTTTTAGTAGATTATAAACGAAGAACCAGAGACCATGCCTTGGACTTTTTATCTATACATGGCTAGAAGAGCATCTTACATATCATAGGAATGGAATATATTTTAATAATTATTATTTATCATATATACATGTTTTCTTTTTGTGTCAGTAGGGTCCATGGAAGGGTACAGCCAAGTTCATGGTATTCGTATGCCTTTGAATATCATGTTGGCCGTTGCCTTCCTCATTTTGATGTGGAAAGAGGGAAGATTGGCTCACCGAGAAAGCACTGCATTTGTCTACGTGAGAAAAAAAAATGAACTTAGAGTTTAAACTGCCTAGCACCTAGTGGGCATTCAATAAATAGAAGGCTTTTTTTTTTTTTAAAGACTCAGAAGTGAAGTTTGCCTCTTACTGTACGATGCCAGGTAGGTATGATACCTTCCGCTTCTCTCCGTTTCCTCGTCTGTGGGAGGCGGATTGGATTCATTCTTACTGGACTCTTCGATAACATTTAATAACTCTCTTTGGTTCTAGGCATGCATATATTGGAGGCAGAAGCAGAACTGGTCATATAAATGCTGGCTAACGTTCAACCTTGTTTTAAGTAAATAAGATATTCTTGGATTGGTTTGGATAATTCTTGATGACAGATTGCTAAAGAAAAATTTCATTTCGCTCGATTTGAGCTCATATCCAACTAGCAATGGTGCTACTGTAGATAGAGTGTTACTTCTTTTCTCTGTAGTTCAGTTTAAACATCCTGTGTAAGTGTAGAAAGATTCTAGGAAAGCTTATTATAAAAAGGATCAATAGAAATTTAAAAAATTAACTGACTAATATTATTTCTTTTCTAAGACACTATCAACAAAGAAAGGACATTTGGTGAAAGGATAACTGGATCAGTGTTTCCCCCCAATATGTTCCTTTTCTGCCCTGAATCTCCCACTTTATTCTTCAGAAGAGATGGTCAGTTCCATCACCCAGTGAGATACAAATATTCTCACTTCCCATTAGATTTGGGGTTCACAATTACATTTATTTTGATGCCTTTAAGTATTTTGTGGTTTGATGAGGAACCGATACACTTGGTCAACTAGCACTTTATTAGTAAAAGAAATAAAACGCCATTCAAACTGAGAAGAGATTGAAAAAACAGTCCATCCATTTGCATGTGACATGTATAATGTAGATCACAGGTTCAAAGAAAATTATATTTCAGTGCCATGAGCACTAGAGACTTACAAGGTACCTGCAATTGACAGGGAACTTAAATGGTATTTTTAAATACTAGAAGTTTGTAGACTGCTTCCATTCGTGTCTGACATCAGCAAGCTCTTAATAATGCAGTGTGTACTTATTTATTGAACAGACCATTTAAGTAGTAAGACATGAGAAAGTGGACACTATTATCTGGTAATTGACCATATTGGAGAGTTAAGTGTTCTGACAAGGAACTAAGTGTGTCTAACCTTCAGATAAGATCAATTTTAAGATAATGCCTACTTTGGTAATGAACCAAAGCTGCTTAGAAACTTTGTACTCTAGATGCTTCTAAAGCAATGCTATTTTGATGACAACTATCATAGTTTTAATGACCAGCTCTGTTTCTGAGAGTTGCTGGTCTCCCAGGGCAACCTGGAGAAGGGTTACTAACTTTCATACTGTACTTAGAATAAAAGCACAAATTGAAGGGGACAGTGATTAGCAGCGTTGCCCGGGAAGTTATTCATTCATTTAGGAAACATCTGAGTACCTTCCATGTGCCAGTCATCATGTTGCAGTCTAGGGCTCCACAGTCTTGTAAGTTATCTCACTTGAAGGAACTTAGGCTCCAGCTTTGTTTTTTATGTTCAAATCTCAGTGTGTAAATCTCTGAACCAAAGCTTATGTAAGGCCCTCATTCATAAAAAGCAAAAGAATTGTACCTCAAAACCTGCCATTTTTGCCTCTGAGTCCTTTCCCTGTGGGCTCATTGAACAGAGCTTAAAACCGACTTCTCTTAGAGACAGACCCATAAGCAAATATCACAACACATTCTAAGTGATGTAACAGAAATATGAACAAAATTGACGAGAGAACATAAAGAAGGATATAGCTAAAGCTGTCTATGAGATTAGAAGGTCTTCCTAAAGAAAGTGCCTTTTCAAGCAACAAGACAGTCTTTTTGGATGAGTAGAAGCTCCCCCAGGGAGAGAGGGGAATTGAAGGTAGTGATGGCTATGGTGTTAGGGAACTAGGTACCCCTAGTTCTGTAGGGCTGCATAGAGGTATTTGTAAAGGAATATTGAGAGATAAAACAGGAAAGCAGATTAGGCTCTAAATCCTGTAGACTGCAGAGAGGTTTTTAAGCAGAAGAGTAACATAATCAGATTTGTTTTTAACTGAGTTGATGTGGACAACCTCAGGGGAATCACAGGGGCTCTTTTAGATCAGAGGTGAGGAAGCTTCACCTAGGGCAATACTAGTGATATTTGAGAAGAGGGTACATTCCAGAGAGATTTAAGGGTGGTAAATGACAGATCTGAGTGATTGGCTAAATGTGTAGAACTGGGGGGTGAAAAGGAGGAGGGAGTATACCAAACCCTGAAGACTGTGTAGATGATGATGTATAATACAGGGGAGGATGAGAATAGGGAGAAGTCCGTTCGGTTTTGGAGATGTTGACTTTGAGGAACCTGTGGGACATCTAGGTGGAGGACTTAGGCTGATAGCTGAAGATAAAGGTTGGGATTAGAAATACTGATTTATGAAATCACTCATATAAAACATAGGCTTAGGTATGCTTACTGCTGACAGCTACAAGAGGAATATGTAGCAAGGGAAATAGAGGTATTCTTTAATATTGAGAAAAGAGTGGTTTTGTAAATGAGTTTTCAGGAAGTGGAAGTAATAATATCTGATACCATAGGACAGAAAGATGTGAACCTTCTGAAGACCACTGGCTTTGCCAGCTGACCTTTCGGAAGAACTGTTTCAGTGGAATGATGAGAGTGATTCTGGGTTGGAATAGTTCAAAAAGAGAATGAAGCATAAGGTAAGAACATGAAGACAATGAATGTGTACACGATGGAAAATGAAGAGGAGGCCATGGCGTAAAGGAGAAGCAGAGTGGAAGGGTGGATGTGTGTATGAGCGTGAGTTGAATATGTTTGTAGACTGAGGACATCTATATGGTTAGGATGGTTAGGACTTTGGAATCAGACTAAGGGTCAAATCTCAGGCCTGCCATTGACTAGGTAATGACTTTCGGCAAGTTCTATGGGCCTCAGTTTCCTCATGTATAAAATGAGGTTAATAGTCTTTTTTTATATAAATTTATTTATTTTTGGCTGTATTGGGTCTTCGTTGCTGCACGCGGGCTTTCTCTAGTTGCAGCAAGTGGGGGCTACTCTTCGTTGCGGTGCGCGGGCTTCTCATTGCGGTGGCTTCTCTTGTTGCAGAGCATGGACTTTAGGCGCACGGGCTTCAGTAGTTGCAGCACGCAGGCTCAGTAGTTGTGGCTCGCAGGCTCTAGAACACAGGCTCAGTTGTGGCGCATGGGCTTAGTTGCCCTGCGGCATGTGGGGTCTTCCCGGACCAGGGCTCGAACCCATGTCCCCTGCATTGGCAGACGGATGCTCAACCACTGCGCCACCAGGGAAGCCCATGAAGTTAATACTCTTGTGTTTGTTTTTTTCTGTAAGGAGGAGGGATTAAAGACACAAGAGAGGGAGGGTATCAACTCTATACCTCAGACAAAAGAGGCAGGTGGGAGTGCAATCTGGAAGAAAATTAGAGTTAGCTTCAAAGTGAGGATTTACATGTCTTCCTGGGTAACAGAAGGGAAAGATAGTGATAAAATGGGATATTGGGCAAGGTACTTTAGGATATGCTACGGAAACAAATAGCCCTCAGATCTAAGTCTGTTCGTGTAACAAAGGTTCCTTACTCAGGCCACACATCCAACATGAATCAGGATGGGGGCTCTGTTCATCCTGATTCATGGACCCAGGCTGACGGAGGCTTCATCGCAGCATTTACACCTCAGCATTTGCTTCTACAGTTACCACAGCGCAAGTCCCATGGCTACACCCAACCTCAAAGGGCCACAAAAGTGCCTAGGACTAGGGGAGAATGAAAAATATTTGATGGACAGTGCTGATGACTAGAACAATAGGTAAAACCCATAGGTATCAGTAAGTATGGCGGTGATAAGAATGGCATAGATTTTCTTAATGACAGAGGCAGCAAACTGTGATCCACCAGGAGTAGTTAGAGTTTTGACAAGAGCGGTAAATGTTTGGAACAGCCGTTTGTTAAAATAATTATACAAGAACATAGCAGCAAAGGAAAAGGAAGTTGTTCTGGTTAAATATTTATCATTAGGGCTCCATGCAGAATGAAATGGTAATGCAGCTGCGATTCAGTTTCTTAGTTCAGCTGTAGCTTAAAATTAGAAGCTGCCCATCAATAATTTTCCCAAGGGAGTGATTTATCCTGTAACAGCACATAGCCTAGAGAAAAGGAAATGCAAACAGGCAGCTTTCTTGGAATGGAAAGGGAAACCACTGCAGAGAGAGAACATGCAAGAGAAGTTGATTGTGCACCAATCCTTGGAAATAAAAAGGACTTTTTTATCAGTCAGTCTGTAAGTACATTAGCTGCTGGCCTAGCACTTTGGCACCGTGTGGAATCAAGAGAAGTTTATGACTTTATTCTTGCTGACAAAGAGTATAGAGTTTGGTCAGAGGGACAAAGCTCATGATATGAGTTTGGGGTTTGTTTAATTTATATCATTTATTACCCTAATTAGTATAATTTTGGGGAAGAGTTTCGTGGAATATAATGCATTAAATCTAGATCTTGAAGAGTAGGTTTAACTTGGAGAGTGTAGAAGAGAGGGAGGGTTCAAGAGTGATGGTCCGATTAAAGATCTGATGGTAGAGTGAAGATGGTTTGTACGGGGGAAAGGAAGGAGAATGGCTAGAAAGAAGAGGAGAGGATTAGATGAAGGAATTATGAAACATCAGGCTGAACTGATAGATTAGAGCCTCATTACTGGGAGCTGGTGCAGTGTGGGAGGAAAGGAGCAATTGTTTAGTTACTGAACATGAACTGAGTGAGTTCAGTTAAAAGACTTCATAATAATCGCTGTGTTGTCTTTTAAGCTGCTCCACATAAAACCTTAATGACTTTCCGCTACCTTCAGAATAAAGCCCTGGTCTGTAGTCTCATTTCTACATGCCCATTTAGAAGGGACAACTGCATATCCAAAGGATATTGTGATGAGGAAGATTAGGATATGTTGAGGACCGGGTGCCAGACCCAAGAAGTACATTAGAATCAAAAGACCTTGTCAACAGGCTAGACTCAGGCTAGCCCCTCACAGGGGCTGCGACCATACCAGACAGGCCCCCAGCCCTAGTAGGAGACTGAAGGGTCTGGGAGCTGCCAGGTCAGACATCAAAGCAGAAGCCTTCTTTTCTTTTGTTTCCTTTTTTTAAAATTGTTTTTACAGCTTTATTGAGATAGAATTCACACAGTACACAATTCACCCACTTAAAGTATACACGTCAAGGGTTTTTAGTATATTCACAGAGTTTTGCATTCATCACCACCATGAATTTTAGAAGATTTTTATTACTTAAAAAAGAAACCCAGGGGCTTTCCTAGGCGTCCCAGTAGTTAAGACTCTGCGTTTCCACTGCAGGGGGCACAGGGTCAGGGAACTAAGATCCCACGTGCCGCCCGGCATGGCCAAAATATTAAAGAAAAAGAAGAAGAAGAAGAGGAAAAGAAACCCTGCACTCCTTAGTCATCATCTCCTTCCTTACACGCCCCCCACGCCCCCCTACCAGACATCTAGCCCTAGGCAGCTGCTACTCTGCTTTCTGTCTGTAGATTTGCTTGTTCTGGACATTTCAGATAAATGGAAACATACAATAAGTGGCCATTTGTGGCTGAATTTTTTCACATGGTTTTCACTTGTTTTTATGTTCATTCATGTTATGGCACATACCAATACTTCATGTCTTTATATTGCATAATAATACTCCATTGAGTGGATATACTACATTTTGTTTATCCATTCACCACTTGATGGACATTTGGATTGTTTCCATTTTTGACTATTATGAATAATTCTGCTGTGAACACTCACGTACAAGTCCTTGTGTGGACATATGTTTTCATTTCTCTTAGGCATATACCTGGTAGTGGAATTGCTGAGTCATATGGTTTAACCATTTGAGTAACTGCCAGGCTGTTTCTTAAAGCATCTGTATCGTTTCATATTTTACAACATTTATTGGTACATTACAAAATAAGGTAAAATTTACATTTACAATATCTCCACATCCTTGGCAACATTTGTTGTTATTATCTTTTTGATTATAGCCATCCTAGTGGGTGTGAAGTGGTATTTCATTGTGGTTTTAATCTGCATTTCTCTGATCAGAAGCCCTATTTTCAAAACTAACGCATTAAATACGAGGCATGTTATAGGGACTTCAGGAGAAACCTGAGAAAGAACTATCAAGAGACTGATATGAATAGAAGGATGGTTTCAGGCAGTTAAGGACTAAGTGCGAGTTGAAGGCAGCCTGTTATAGTTTGTCCAGTCTGTGGTGTTGCCACATTCCATCATAATGAATAACCAGAGGTTACTGTTCTCCGTCAGATTAGTTGTTCTCAATCCTTGCAGCACTAGACTAGAGCCGTCTGAAAAAATTTTTAAATGTATCTGTCCCGTGCCAGTTGAATCAGAATATCTGGAGATATAGCCCAGGTTATCTGTAAATATTTTTTTAAAGTCGCCCCACGTGAATCTGTTACACTGTGGGAAAACCACTGTTGTAAATAATTCAGCAGGATTAAATAGTGGAATGAGTTTATTGATTATATGTACTGTTCAGATAGCCATCTGCCTTTATTTTGACTTGTAAGCTTTTCTGAGACAACTGCTAACTGAATTTGAACAAAAAATTTGAGATATAATCGCAGTGTGTGTAGTCCTCTCTGACTAATAGCAGAGAGAAAACCCAGTGTGGAATTCATAAAATCAGCTGATTGGTTTTGCCCAATTAAAACTCTAATTTCAAAGTTTGGTCAAAGAGTTGGACTCCTTCACTTCCTTTCCATTTATAATGACGACTCTTGAGGCTTTTGTTTATTTCCAGTTACACCCGTCTCCGTCTCTTTAAGCATGCCGTGATCATGTACAATAATTATGTACCTTTTCAAGATAATGAATAATTTAAATGATAAAATGACCTATTATAATGATATATTGTCATGGGTCACTGATGGATATCTTAGTAGTTGGCTCATATGTACACACATTTCTTGTGGTTGTGTTGATTTGAACATGTGCCATTCCTATGTGCACTTTGACCTTTCTGATTGACCCGATGTATCCAGATGACAGAGAGGAGATCAATCAAGGTGATATTCCATTACCATAAGGTCAGCTATTTTTCTAGGATTAAGGTATTATTTTATTTTCTTCAGGGATTGGGGACCATTTGCGTCTTTCTATTTAATTGTAGGTCTAGTCACAAAATGGAAAAGGATGAGAACTAAAGTGGAATATTATCCCATTAGATTGGTGCCAAATTTCCAGTGCTGAAAGTATGCATTTTCCTTGTCCAGGACCTTCTTCAGAGGAATCAGATGTCCCTGTCTTAAATTTGAGTTGTACAGTTTCAGAAAGTGAAAACTCGTATTCTGTAAAGAAGAGGTAGGCAATGCAGAAATGTTGATAATCTGACTCATGTTCTAATGCCCCCCTTGTCCGGTACTGCTGTGGTTTCACTGCAGTTTGAGATTTCTTATATAATGTTTAAAGAGAGGGGAAATGGACAAGAAGGGCAGGATGAGGGAGGTGGAGGAAGATGTGCTGGAATATGTTTTCAGGGGGAACCTATATTTTTGTCATAATAGAACTGCTCAAATCTGTGCAGTAGTCCAGGCCTGTCACTTCCTCTCAAAAACAAAGCAGGTATTCCTTGTCTTTAGTCTCTTAGTTGTTTCTAGATTAAGTGAAAGAATGGCATATAGAGCCATTGGTGTGAAGTGTAGCATAGAAAAAATTGAAATGGGAAAACGATGGAGAGAATGCATTTTACAGCATCATCTCCTTTTGGCTAGCTCTCGGGCTTCCGGGCCTTTTCTCATTGTTTTTTCCTCCTTCTTTCTTTTCCTTCCTTTTTTTTTAAACCTATTTTATTTATAAACTGCAGCCTGTAAAGAAAATGCGGGGTATATTACACATCCTTAAAAACAAAGAGGAAAACAAACCAACCCTTGTTAATCACGTCCACTTTGAGTGCTTGGGCTGGTTGCAAGGCCCAGGGGACTAGTAATCTGGCCAATGTGGAAGGATATGGAACCATTTGTCCTGGGAGAACCACTACATTAAAGGAAGAGGATGAAGTCATGGGGGGAGGGGGAGGCTCTGCTGATGAAAGTAGCTGTCAAATTAGCAGGTCTGGAAGTTGGAGTGCATATTGTTATGAGCTGCTCAAGTTCACACCAGAGCTACCAGCTCCATCCGTCTTTCTCAGTTTACATTTTAATTGGCTTGTAGTTAAGTTTTTTAAACACTGTGAGATTGCTGACATACACTGTAATATCATGTGAATAATTTATGGAGGTTGCTCAAGATAAGCTTTTTCTTTGATTTGAGAATCCAAGGAGAAGGGGGAGGAGAGGATGAGGGGCCTGTGGGAGGGGCCCAGGACAGAGGAGCAGACACAATTTCATGTTGCACACTGGATGTTAAACGTTTCTGCCGGTGTAGTCAGTAGCGTTTGGGAATTCGGGAAGGTTTGTACAATACAATCTTATTAATAACAATTCTGTCAAGAGAGCACCCAATTAAGTTGAATTGGGTTTATGACTCCCTCTTGGTTTCTTAAAACGTGTGGATATAAAACCTGTTCCATGTGAGTAGTGGATAACAAGGGTGGGGTTTTTTTTGTTTGTTTTTTGTTTTTTGGTTGGTTTGAATGATTCCTCCTCCTACTGAGAATTTTCTTGTTTATAAATGCAGGAGTAGGCATTTTTCCCAAGCTATCTTTTTCTTTTCAGCTCTCATGATAATATAGAGAAGATGGAACTGGTGTCAGCGGGCAGTCGTTCTAGTTAAGAACTTGACTGCTTCTGGGAGTGGTTTGCCAGACAGCTCTGAGTCTAGAATATCATCTAATTAAGACCTGTGGGAGAACCCTCTTCTGAAATATACTTCTAAAATATACTTTTTTTCTTATTATAAAACGTGGAGGGCTTCCCTGGTGGCCCAGTGGTTGAGAGTCCGCCTGCCGATGCAGGGGACACGGGTTTGTGCCCCGGTCCGGGAAGATCCCACATGCCGTGGAGCGGCTGGGCCCGTGAGCCATGGCCGCTGAGCCTGCGTGTCCGGAGCCTGTGCTCCACAACGGGAGAGGCCACAGCGGTGAGGGGCCCGTGAAGCGCAAAAAAAAAAAAAATGTGGAGAGTATGAAGAATAAAAATCACCTATGACTCCTCCCCACATTGATAACAATTGGGATGATTTTTGTTTATATCCTTCTAGTCTTTTTTCTATTCATAACGAGGTTGTAATCATATATACTGTTTAGACTTTTTTTCTTTTTCACTAAACATTACATCGTGAGTATTTTGTCATGCATGTCATCCACAGTTCCACTTCTAATGACTACATAAGGTGTATGTGTATGTATTCTCTGTGAACTTACAGTGTTTTATCTAACCTGTCCGGCTAGTGAAATGAAGCGTTGTATGTTTTTATCCATTTTAGGCAGGGAAGCAGTTAATGTACTTCTGTTTAAATTTTGGTGTACGTTCTTGATTATTTCCTCAGGGAAGTTTTTAGAAATAGAATTTCTACAATGAAGCAGAGAGAGTCTGAGGGAAAGATCAGCAATGCCTCAAGAACAATTTTGTCCTGAAAAGTGGGATAAAACACAGATTTTTCTCATTAGTGAAATTAATAATTTTTCTATTTAAAAAATTGATAATGACATTCAATCTGAGGTTCTTTGAAATTATTGAGTTTTTTTTCCTCGTGTTTCTTAACCACAAAACCTATCTGGTAGGATTAATGTAGGCTATTTTTTCTTTACCAATTGGCATATAACTACCTAAGACTTCATGTAATCAGTTGAGATGCTACAAATATATTGCCTGTCAACTCCAATAAAAAAGAGGGCAGTTAATTAAAGGGATGTCTTGCTGTTAAACAAACTTGCAGTCCATTGCTTGTAAGTAACATTTGGTTTGATGTGTAGTCAAAGGGCAAGAAAATCAGTGTTCAGAAAGGACTAGCTTTTTTTTTTTTTTTTAGGACTAGCTTTTTAAAATTGTAAAAGGGGAGGGACTTTATTTGGGGTTGAGATGAGTAACTTATCAATTGATATGATGTTTTCCTTTTTAAAAATATATTCATATATTAAAAAGAAGGTGACAGACATGAGGCACTAAGGTCATTAAGGTCCTGTCAGTTTGGAATCTTTTCAACTTAAGATAACTAAGTCACTATCCTCATGCAGCCCTAGAAGACACTATTTTCCCCCATGATCAGCCCTGGCTTCAAGGTCATCTTTGTGTGTGTGTGTGTGTGTGTGTGTGTGTGTGTGTGTGTGCGTGTGTGTGTGTGTGTGTGTGTGCGCACGCGCATGACTGCATGGACTGTAAGTAGATGAAGCAAAAAGTCGTAAACAAATTGCTATACTCTGCAGATGGGCAACTGCCATTGGTAGACGCAGTAGAAAGGCTCCACCAGCACAGCAGCCCTCCGGAACAGCTGCTTCAAATCAGGCCTGTTCTCTGCTCCTTCCTAGGAGTGCACTAATGCTCTCTGCACCTGTGCTCAGCTCTTCCTTGATAATGTAGGTGGGAACGCACATTCTCTAAACAGTGATCTTGTAGTGAGCATGTACAGTTCTTTCAGAGGGAGGGTCTATCCTAAAGACCCCATTCCAATTAAAATTTAAGTGTTGAAATATTTGTGAAACAAAGAATGTGTAGAGAGTGGAGACCTCTTCCATCTCAAAGACACACATATTAGAGACTAGAGCTGTTGGAAGCGCGACCGGCTTTATGTTGACGCTCTGTTGGAGGTCCCTGAACTTTGGAGCCTTATTCCAGAGCCAAGAAACTTCAGATTTTGCCAGTGACCGCATTAAAATGTTTGTGTCTGGAAGGGTAAACCAGTCTCATTTACTAGCTTTCATTCTTTACGCTAACTGTTATTTCATAAACAAGAATTTATTTTTTTAGAGCCAATTGTGTGCCTAACTAGGCATTATGGAATGCAAGAGAAGGCGTAAGTTATGGTCATACCCCTCATGGGCCTTCCAATAAGGCAAAGTAAATACGTAATCCACTTACAGTCAGTCAATGGAAATATTTTTATTTGTAATGAGCCCACATTTCAGTTGCAGAAAGTATTATTCTAGGAAGAAAAACATCGGCTGAATTAATGGCAGATTCTGAATGGGTGCTGGGCTGTATTCAGAATGCACGTATTTTCAGTTAGGTGAGGTGGTTGAGGTTTGCTTTCTTTCCTGAGTGCTTATGAATTAGCAAATTCTAAACCAGCTGTTTTCAAATTACATAAAATTGGGGCCTACCTCGAGTGTCTCTTTCTCTCTGCCAAGTTTCAACTCGTAACCTATTTTAAAGCTTAGTCCTAAACCCCCCAAAACCAATGGAATGATAGCAGGCACCACCTTAAATCATAATATTTTCTCAAACATGTTCAAGCTTGAAATAATGACCAGGTTAGAGAAAGAGGAGGTAAGAAGAGAGAAGTAGACAAGTTTGTGTTTCTTATTTAAAAAAAAAACTTGCTTGAATAAAAAGTTGCTTAGATTTCTGCTGCTTTTTTCCTAGACGGCCAAAGGGGGAGAGCTTTTTGCTCATGAAAGGGGTGAATTAAAAGGATACCTCTGCATCAAATGAAGATATTTGTAGGATGACAATTGGTGATAGGGTTGGAGTTTCAAAATGTTCTCATGTGACCATTTCACAGTTCTCTCTACCCTCCTTCCTTTGGTATTGAATACGTTGCTTAATTCCTATCAAGAACATGGGTTGGCGGACTTCTTCTGTAAAGGGCCAGGGAGCAAACATTAGCCCTTGTGACCACATAGGTCTCTGTCATATAGTAGTCATCTTTGTTTTCTTCTTTTTTCTTTTAATAACACTTTTAAAATGCAAAAACTAACCTCAGTTTACAGGCAGTACAAAATCTGATTGCGGGTGAGATTTGGCCTGCAGGCTGTCGTTTCCCACCTCATGCCCTAAAGAAGTGGGGGGTGAAATGCTGGATGAGCATGCGAGTTGGATATGCCAGCATGATTCCTCTCTTTCCACTGCTTGCTTTGTCCTCTCCTGGTCACTGGCTGTCTCAGGAGCTGGTCCCTGGAGCCTTGCTCTCCTATTTGACCTAACGGTGTGAAATGGCGTTTCCACTGGAAGGCCTGCAGGGGTAAATTCTGTCTCTAATTAACCTGTTCATTTAGTGCTATTATCCTTTATCTCAAACGCAGTTCTGCTAGGGGAGGATAAGGAAAGTGCTTAATTAGAGTAACTGTTTCACGTTGTCTATGTTTGCATGATGAAGTATAAAAAGCCTGGGAGATGAAGCTGTCAGTCAATAAGTGTCTTTGGGAACCTCTTGGTTTTTAGTATTTAATAACCGTGCTCTGTTATTGAGGGTTGTTGAGTGAAACCTCAGGTCACAGAATTTGTGAAACAAAGACTCTGACCCAAGACATCTGGCATATGTAAGTTATGGCTAATGTCCGCCAACTGGATAATGTCATTGGCAAATTGTAGCTTCGTGGATGCTTGTTTATTTATTTGCTTGTTGCTTTAGAGTATTTTAAATTGTCATTTGTCTTTTTAGTTTGTTTTCTGTCTCCCTAATTGGATATTAAGTGCTTCTAGTACAGGGAAAATTCCTCATATTCTTTGAAGCTTAAAGTCTGTTGGAGTATCATTGCAGTGTTCATAGGATTTTCTAATTGTGGTAAGATATACATAACAAAATTTATCGTTTTAATATACATAGTGTAAAATTTACTGTCTTAACCATTTTCAAGTATACATTTCAGTGGCACTAAGTACATTCACATTGTTGTACAACCATCACCAATATCCATCTCCATAACTCTTCATCTTGTCAAACTCTGTACCCATTAAACAATAACTCCCCATCCCCCCTTCCCACCCACCCCTGGCAACCACCATTCTACTTTCTGCCTCTATGAATTTGACTACTCTAAGTATCTCGTATGAGTATTTGTCTTTTTCTGAATGGCCTGTCTCACTTAGCCTAATGTCCTTAAGGTTCATCCATGTTGTAGCATGTGTCAGAATTTCCTTCCTTTTTAAGGCTGAATACTATCCCGCTGTATGTGTATATACCACATTTTTTTTATCCATTCATCCATCAGTGGACACTTGGGTTGCTTCCACCTTTTGGCAATTGTGAATAATGCTGCTATGAACATGTTCGAGTCCCTGCTTTTAGTTCTTTTCTGTAGATACCCAGAAATGGTCATCACAATACTTTTCAGACTGCCAAATTGACAATTTTCTTTTAAGCTCTATGGTACTTTAAGTATTTTTACCATACTTTTCTATGTCATCTATCCTAATAAGATCAATATTATAATAAAAATAATTAGTTATTAGCTGTGATGAACAAAAAAGTTCAGTGAGCACAAACATTTATTCATCCTATGTATCAAGGCACTGGGCTTACCTTTTTAAGTGAATTAATTTACTTAAGGCCCACAGTATGTTATCTGCATGTTACAGAAGAAGAAACAAAGGCTTAGCAAGGTTAGGAAATTTGTCTGAGGTCACACAGCTCTATGTGACAGACAGGGTTCTACTTCAGAGCCAGTACTTCTAGATACCAGGAAGCCATTCAGAAGAGCGGATTACATCTGTATACTTCATTATATTCTCGGCATGGTTAGTGGAAGGCTTATTATTTTCCAAAGCCTGATGTCACTTGAATTTCAAAATCAAATTATATAAAATGACATGTAAAATTCTTTGAAAGCTCTAAAGTGCTATATAAATGTAAAGTATTAAGATTAAGCCTAGCGATGGACACATGTTAAAAGCTGTAAATATATGGACCCCAAACCATCTAGATTGTAAACTGCAGTCTAAGCGTTATGCAAACTTAACCAGGGCCGGCCTTGTGAGCGTTGCTTCATATGCCATTTTATTTTATTTTATTTTTTTATATTTTCTTTTGCGGTACGCGGGCCTCTCACTGTTGTGGCCTCTCCCATTGCGGAGCACAGGCTCTGGACGCGCAGGCTCAGCGGCCATGGCTCACGGGCCCAGCCGCTCCGCGACATGTGGGATCCTCCCGGACCGGGGCACGAACCCGCATCCCCTGCATCGGCAGGCGGACCCTCAACCACTGCGCCACCAGGGAAGCCCCATATGCCATTTTATTCAGGCTAGTTTTACTTCTTGTTAGGACTGGCACTACCTTTTCAACTGCTGTTGTGAACTTCATGTCCTTTTTGACTTAAGTTGGTGGGAATAAGCCAGGTTCTCGCATCATGTTCTTTATCACTTCCAGTAGCCTCTGAAGAGGACCTGTCCCTTCAGCCATCTTTGAAATCTCACAGCTCCCAGGCTAGGTCTAGATGCTAAATAGTTTAAGAACTATCATGGAAGAGCCACTAGGCTTACCTGTGCCATTTCAGAGGACAGAGTTAGGCCATTTGTGTGTGTAGGTTCTAGAGGGGCAGATTTCAGTTCAGGATAAAATGCATAGTGGTACAGTGGTAGACTGGATCCCTTGAAAAGTAGTAAACTCCCCGTCAGTGGAGCTATTCAGACACAGGCTAGAAAATCCCTTCTCAACAATGAGGCAAAGAGGATTCCTACACTAGGACACTCATTTCATTACTCTTCAGTCTTGGAGTATCATTACATTTACTTCAAGTGTCCTAAGAACTTCATTTTAGCTGTTATCTTATTTGGTATTGTTTTCCTCAACACAAG
Organism: Phocoena phocoena; assembly: GCF_963924675.1. Classification (NCBI taxonomy): domain Eukaryota; kingdom Metazoa; phylum Chordata; class Mammalia; order Artiodactyla; family Phocoenidae; genus Phocoena; species Phocoena phocoena. The sequence continues at coordinate 12,589,997 of NC_089233.1, forward strand.
GCAGGTGCTAAGAGAGTTGGCCTGGTTCAGTTGCTGTATGTGGAGCAAATAACTGCTGTGCTGGAGTGGCGTACAAATAAAAAATATTTAGACTAGACCCAGATCACGGTCGAGGAGATTAACAGGGTCATATTTTTAGATTCAGATTCTCCAGGGTCTGGACTGACCATGTCCAAAACAGGATCAACAGTGAGCAAAGTGTCTGAAGTACTTCAGTGAATTTATATTATTTGATTGACTTCTGTGCACAGTCTTCTTGGAACTCTTCAGCATCCAGAGCTAGAAAACTTACAGCCTTTCAGTGTAACGTTTGGCTTGAGCAAGGACGTGGGGTTGGCACAAATGACATTCTCTCCTCTTTTCTGGTTCACGTGGCTCCGGGATCACCAAAGTTAATGCAAATAGAATATTTGCTCGTATAGAGACCAAAAGTACTTAAAATTCAGTGCAGGTGGAATTGCTTGTTTAAGTATCAGGAGGACAGACTTGGTAATTTCAGTTGCTTCTTATTTTGTTTTGGTAGAATTTGAGTGTTAGAGACTTTGCCTGGAAGTCAGCCTCCAGCATTGACGTCTGACACGAACCGCAAAGGCAGCCCCCCCCCCCTTTTCCGCTGGCAGAGCCAGACCCACGTCCGTGGCTGTGATCTCAGGGGAGGGCTCTAGTCCACGGCTTGGGTTTATGACTGGGAAGCCTGCCTCTTCTAAGGTGGGAAAAACAGAGCCAAAGTGACCCCATAGAATTTGAGCTTGGGGGAACTGTCAGATCCAGAGGACCCGTCAAGGTCCGGGATGTGGCCCAGCTTGAACTGGCACCCATGGGCTTCACCAGAGCCAGGTGTCAGAAATGGGTAAATATCAAATTGTATCTGATGAAAAACAGGAGGAAGCAGAGCTCCCCTTACCTCCTTGAAGGAGCCAAAGTCAGCTGAATGGTGTTTGGGTCCAGATGATTCAAAAGCCACAGTCTCATGACCCAACCAAAGAAATATTCAAAACTAGCCTGAAAAAATAATAGAATGTTTTTAAAAAATATGCTATCAAACACATTTATCTTTGACTCAAAATGAATTAAGTATTTTTCTCTTAGAATGTCCAAATATTCATTAATATAGAAGACTATAGGTTGAATACCTCTTCTGGAGAAATATTCAGATTTAGGATTTCTCTTTTAAGTCAAAAACTTGGCAGTGATACTACATAAGTAATGTTTGATCTGGTCCAGAGCTCTTAGTTGAATTTATTGTCCATTATATGGGGGAAATACTGAAATAGTTGGAAAAAATAATACTAAAAAAAAATCAGACTTCTATGTCTGAAAATGACTGATTACATAACTATTGTGTCAATGAGATATTGATAAGATAGAGAAGGAGAATAAGGATGGCTCAAGTGGGTTCCCAAAAACGTAAAAATGAAAAAATCAAAATCACATCAACATAGAAATGTTTGATAAGAACAAAAGTTTGATAAGAAAACAAAATTTGATAAGAAGGCAGGTAAAAGTTTATACATTTGTGAAAACACAACAAACTGTACACTTCAGATTGCTACATTTCACTGTGTGTGAATTATACTTCAGTACACAAAAGGACCAAATCTAATCAACTTATCTGTTAGCAACAATTTATGAGGAATTTACAAAATAAAGCAATTTAGGGAGAGACATTTCCGTCCTTCAGGAAACGTGCAAATCATTGGTTAAACCTAGACACAAATTTAAGAAAATTTTAATAATAAAAATTAAATAAACTAACAATGATTGAGTCATAGAATTCTGGACCTGGATGGAGCCTTCAAGATCATCATCCCTCCTATTTTAAATATATATAAGAAAATGAGACAGAAAATTTTAGAAAATTATCAAAGAAATTTAGAGACAGAATTTCACCAGATGGCAGGACTACAAGCTTCAAGCTTCTCTCCTTTCTTTTTTGTCATGTGGACTTCCTCCGCCTCCCACCTGCTATCCCTAAGGCCCTGTTTTCAGCTCTCGCTGGCTTTCCCTTTATGTTGCACTCCCATTGATTCATTAATTTCAATGTTAATATTCTGTATTCAATCAGTAAATACTTTTGAGTTCCTACCGTATGCCCAGCACTGTTTTGTGGGAGGGCAGTACAGCACTGAACCAAACAGACTAAGCGTCTTCCCTCACAGAACTTACGTTCTACCAGTGTCAGGGCACGTGGAGCCCAGATAGTAATTTCTGGGACAAGAGTTCTCACCCAGTCCAGACTCATTGCCCTAAAGCTTCTTGCACATCATGGCAGCACTGCAAGCTGAACTTGGCAATAATCTCATCTTCTCTCCAGATCATCTGCTCCTCCTGCCTTGCCTATGCCTGAAGAACGTGTTTGGTTCTTCTTACTGAGCCTCTCAGTCAACCAATTTTAATTCCCTAAACTCTAACAAATTGACATTTTCTTATATCTGTTCAGCATCTCCTTGTTACTTTGCTTCTTCCTTGGAAAGTTTCAGTACCTTTCTAACTTATCTCCTCTTGTCCCCAACTCTGATCTATCCTATATGTTACTGCCTAATTTTTCGAAAACGTACTTCCTCTATCACCCCCTTGACACACACAAACACACACACACACACACACACACACACACACACACATTTTCCTTGGATCCTGTTCGCCTTCCGAATTAAATGGAGACAGTCTTGGTCGGTAAAGACAATTAAAAGCATGGCCCCAACCTCCTTCTCAAATCTTCTTACACCCCCACTACAGGCACCTGCATTTACTCTGGCCACAGTGGTTCTCGGTTGCTCCTTTAGCCGCTCCCTTTTTCTCTCACTCTGTGGCTGCTCCCTCTGTCTCCCACCCGGACCCACCACGCAGCCTCCAGCCACCACGTCCTCAGCTTCTGCATACATCTCACCCACTGCCTTATCTAAGAGGCTTTCTGACCAACACGATTCTTCCCTCCTTTGAATGCATTTATGTCTCACTGCACCGCGTATGGTTATTATTACTTTCTGTTAAAATAATTTGATGGATTTTCATAAAATGACACATCCTTCTTGAAAAAAATTTAAATGTACAGAAAAACAATGAAAGTAAAAACCACCTGAAATCTCTTCACCCAGAGATGTCTGTTCTTGAGCATCCCTCCACACCTCTGTGTGGATATACAAGCTTGGTGAAGTCTATACATTTTCCCATAAATGAAATCAAATTTTACCTGGTTTCTGTTCTCCCTGTTGATATATTCTGGTGCTCTTTTATTGTTACTCAATATAAAAGACAGAACTAATTTTCACCGGCCACAAGATATTGTGTTTGGCTTTGCCATAATCTAACAACCACTGCTTGTTTTTCTGGTTTTGGTTTTGGTTTTAAGCTTGCCTTCATCTGTTTATTAGGAGGTACAGGGAGGAGGTTGTTATGTGTTCTGGCCCATGTGCTTAACACAGCCGTGTAAAATGCAAGTGAGCAGTCTGTCATGGACCTTGACAAGAACTGTTTGTGACACACCACTCCATGTGGTTCGGGACCTGAAAAAATGTTTGAAAATCTTGGAAAGAGGTTAGAGAGGATTGACCTAAAATCCCGAGTAAAATTGTAACCTTTTTAAACATTTTTTATTACTGCTTTGAACGGCATTGTGCCTCCATCGCCTGCAAGAAAGCCATTCATTGTTCCTTGTTACATAATCTGCAGAGAGCTTATTCGCTTCGAAAGCAACGCGTTCATCACCGTCCCTCTCTTACGAGGAGCTAAAAGCAGAATCTGTTCTGTGTCTCTGAGGCATTCTTCACAGCACAGACCTCATGCTATCGCTAATTAGCCAGAGCATTCCCAGCCAAAAGCCCCAGTGCCTGGACTTAACAAAAGTCTGTTTTTTTTTTCCGTGGAAAGGTGAAGCCTGCCTCTCTGTCGAGGGGCACCTCCGTAAGACAATCAACAGCAGTGTGGTGGCGGGCTCTCAGGTCAGCCAACGCGGGGAAGCATGCTGCAGCCCCCGGAGGACCGGCTGTTTGCCACCTCCCTGCCCCTGCGAGGTGGGATCTCCACCAGGCTGTGCCTTTGTACTCTAACTGAATACCTAACCACCACGAGGCAAGCCACTCTGGCATTATGCCGAGCGTTATTCCTATCTATTCCCCGTTTCTGGCTTTAGACACCGGTCTACCCAACATCCCTTAGCCAACTTCCAGCCACTTGTGTTAAATGATGTATGCGATTAGCAGCCTCTGCGAGTTCGTTAGGAAAATAAAAGAAAAAAAAAAAAAAGAAAGGAAAACCGTGAGATTGTTTGTCCGTCACTGTGAAGTGGAGCTTGACTGGAACATCCTCACCTGTCCCTCCCCACCGCCCCTCCCGCCATGTGTCTGTGGTCTTCGGTGCGCACGCGCTGGCGGCTGCCGGTGTTCTGTGGCTCTGCCATTTGCTCAGTGGGGGGACGTTTTCTTAGCCGAGCAGTGCATTGCTCTGCCTGAGGGATTGAGAACATATTGCTTGGCAGGTGGGCCTGCTCAGATGCACTGACTGTTGTTTCAGCACTGACAGGGAACATACATCATGCGGGCCCATTATGCCAGCATAAATCCATGGTAACCTGTTCAAAGGGCTGCAACCAGCAAACCAAGTGTTTGGGTCTTAATAGGTGATATTTTTAAAACATATAATTGGGATCTGAGAAATAATTCTGGGTGACAGGCCACTCCTTCTGCCGTCTTAGCAGAAGCTGGGCCTACGGCACAATACCACTCCTGTCATACTGCACAAAGACGACTGCCATTCCAGCTCGGCTCCAGGCAGCTGTGCACGGCGCCAGCCATGCCAAGAGATCGTCTGTGCAGGGAAAAGAGCCTTCAGTTTCGAGGTCTTTCCTTCCTGCCTTGGTGCTCAGTACTACTTGCAAAAACTGCTCCTGGCAATGTCAGTGGAAAACGTCAGAGCTCCTCTCCTTAGCCTACTAATACGAGCTTAAAGGGAGCTAGAGTTTGCTGTGGTGTTGGGTGGAGGACAGATAAGCCTCTGAGCAGGGGTCCCTGATGTTTCTCACGAAGATAAGCTGCTTCTTATTTCCCCGCTGGACGCCAGCAGGAGAATGAGATATTGACGAAGTCCCTGGGCAGTGCGTGAAGGGACTCGATGTCACAGCCTGGCTGCTGCCCCACGGGGAACGTGGACAAGTGGCTGCCGGCGCCTTGGGGACACAGCGGGTAAAGGTTGGCACAGCACTGGTTTCCGGCCACATTTCCGGAGTTCCGGAAACTAGGCGGACGGAAGGGCCCTTTACGCAGGTTGTCTCCTTCCGGAGTCCTGGTGCGCGCTCCTCGTGGCGCGCAGCCTGTGCTCCTACCTTCCCACGGCACAGGCTGCTCACAAGACTCGCCTCCCTACACTTCGTCGTCAGTTACTTTCTATGTCTTCCCTAACCTGCATTCTCCTTGAGGATTCGTGCTTAGCTGGGTGCTGGATTCGTGGCGGGTGCCCAAAGAATGAACAAAGGAAGATGGTCATTTGTAAAAAGAAAAGCCGTCGTTGGGTCATTGTGGAGTTGTTGGCTTTTCTTTTACCTTCTTGATTTCCAAGGAGTCATAACTCTGGTATTTCAGTATGACTTGCCAATCAAATAAAAACTGGGCAGCAATATTGTATTATTTAATTTTCATCCTGCCAAACAACTAAAACAGTATCAGCACTACAGCATCTGTGTTCTCTCTTGCTTCAACGGAGTTTATTTCCCTAAAGCAAACTAGAAAACGTCCTCGTGAGATCAAGGACCTTCTAAATTTTAAGGACCGGGGGAAGACTGTTATGAATGTAAGCAGTAGCAGTCAGTATTTAGAAACGTGTTTCTGGTAGTCTGGCATAGAATGGTAATTGTGAGAGACATGGGCCTCATCAAGCCCTAGCAATGGCCCAGCCAGCACTTTGCCAGTTTCACTCTTTGCTTTTGCTTCTACTCAGCAGTGTGGTCAGCCACAACACAGCTGTGTGCCAACACAGAAAGTTTCCTAAAAACAGACTTAGGGGCCTTCCCTGGTGGCGCAGTGGTTGAGAGTCCGCCTGCCGATGCAGGGGACCCGGGTTCGTGCCCCGGTCTGGGAAGATCCCACATGCCGCGGAACGGCTGGGCCCGTGAGCCATGGCCGCTGAGCCTGCGCGTCCGGAGCCTGTGCTCCGCAACGGGAGAGGCCACAACAGTGAGAGGCCCGCGTACCGCAAAAAAAAAAAACAAAAAAAACAGACTTAGGCGCTCTGTCCCCAGACATTCTAGGTTAGGAGGCCTGTAGTGAAGCCTGGGAATTTGTACCTTTGAAATGTTCCCCAGATGGTTTACCTGCAACCAGTCTGTGGGCTTTGGTTTGGGAAGGACACAACACTGCAAACCTCAGCATTTCCCTCAGTCTTACTGCTGCCTTGGGCAAATACTGATACGTTCTTCCTAGGTCATCTTTCAAAAAAAAATCATGATGTCTTAGACAGATGCTCTGAGGAGACTCAAAAACTCCTTGCAAAACATAAAACCAGGAGGGTTTAAGTATGCAATGGAAACATCATTTGGAAAGTACATTTCCAAACCCATCATCAGTTCTACCTCTGAAATATTCTTTTTTTAAATGACTTAATTTTTAAAATTTTAATTAATTGATTTTCATTGATGTATAATTGACTTGCAGTGTCATTAATTTCAGGTGTACAACATAGCAATTCAATTTTTTTTTATTGAACTGTAGTTGACTTAAAATATTATATTAGTTTTAGGTGTACAGCATAGTGATTCAATATTTTTATACATTATGAAATGATCACCACAATGAGTCTAGTTACCATCTGTCACCATACAAAGTTATTACAATATTATTGACTATATTCCCAATGCTGTCACAGGAATGTAACGTACAGCATGACTTGATTTTTTAAAATAAAAAAGCATTGTTGTGATGTGATTCACATAAAGTTGACCCCCTTAACATATACAATTCAGTGATTTTTAGCATGTTTACGACCATTTAGTATATTGTGCAACCATCACCACTATCTAATTCCAGATTATTTTCATCACCCCAGGAAGAAACACCATACCCACTCCTTTCTGCCTCTAGCCCATGGCAACCACTCATCTGCTTTCCGTCTCTGTGGATTTGCCTACTCTGGGTATTTAACCTTTGAAATATTAAAAGCTGACTGGACACGAGTCCAGTTATTTTCTTAGGTATCTCCAAAGAAGAATTTTCTAACACTCCAGTGATGGCTCCTGAGTCTGCCATGTTTTATGGTCAGAAAGGTATCGCTCATGTCTAACTTTTACTTCCTTCTGTAGTATTAGCTCCAATAGTATGAACTCATATTCCCTTGTTTATCTTCTCTGCCTCTCTTTGATCATTTCAGCAACCCTCAAATTCTTTATAGATTCAAACATCAAGTCGCCTCCACTTAGCTGCAGGATGAATGATGTCAGCATTCCTATGCCTCTACTCAGATTTACCCGATATTTCCTCCTGTTTCCTCTTCTCAGTCATCTAAATAAATAAGTATCCACCCTTTTCTCTAAGGTGAATGCCATTGTTTCTGCCCTCTGTTTCGATTCCTCCCTCCTCCTCCAGAAACTGGCTTCTGAATATCTTCATCTTCTTTCTTCAACCTACAGAAATACTCAAAAGTTCACACTTTTTAAAAAAAAAAATTGCTTCGATCCTGCTGCCCCCTCAAGCTACCATTCTATTTTTCTCATTCCCTTCACTGTCAAACCTTTTGAAAGCACAGCTTGCTCTCACTGTTGGTGCTTATTTTCCACCCACTCCCTCCTCACTTTTTGCACTCGTGATTCTACCTTCATTCCTTTACTGAAATGTCTTTCTTCATGGTTCATGGTGTCATCTTATTTGCCAAGTCCAATAACCTTTTCTGATTCCTATCCTCATGACCTTTAGGTGCCGTACAACCATGTTGACTGTCTCTCCATCCTGAAACATTCTTTTGCCTTTGGCTTCTTGTAATATTCCACATTCTCCTTCTAACTTTGGCTCCAATGCTCAACGCCTTCCTAAATACGGATGCCCCCTCTTATATCTGTTTCTTTACTTTTTCCGTTTCCAATCTCATAACACCATCTGGATCCTAACTATGTGGATAACTTCCAAACCTATCTTCACCACTTGGATGTCCTGCCAGCTTCTTAGACTCATTGCTCAAAACAGAACTCATACCCTGGAAGGCTTTCTGACTTCCCTAATTCTAGCCATGGTGTGACCCAGGGTTGAAAACTTGACTTCTTTCTTTCAACTCCTTGGTTGCCATAGATGACAGCCATCATGTGTATAATAGCCCATTTGTTCTATCTAGGCTGTATTTCTTCATCTCTTGTCCTACCAGTCAGTGTCATTGTCCAGATCCAGGTCTTCATTGCCTCTTACCAAGACTATCACCAAGCCCCTTTTATCTCTGCCACACTCATTCGTACGCATTGCTGCCAGATACCAATCCTCCGTCAGCACAGATCTCATTATATCATTTCCTTAGGCAACTATCTTTCAAATTCCTTTAATCCTACTGAATACATTCTGTACTCCTTAACCTAACTTGCGAGGCCTTCTACAACTTGAACCTTGTCTTCCATTCCAAGTGTATTTTATACTCTTCTACTTCCTATTCTCTGTGTTCTAGCCTAAGCAAAACACTGATCATTCTTTCTTTTACCTTCACAAGTTCTCATTTCTATGCCCTTGCTTCTTCTGTATCTTTTATCTGAAATGATGTTCTTTATTTCTGCCATTTCTGTTGAAATCCTCTCATTCTTCAAATCCCTTCTCTTCCATGAAATCTTCTTGTAATAGGATTCTCTCCCCTTTGGAGTTCCAGAATTCCGTGTGTGTGTGTGTGTGTGTGTGTGTGCGCGCACGTGCGTGCGTGTGCACATGCGTGTAGGGGGTGGGAAAGGACTTCTTAGCACTTTGTCTTGTATTTCAATTATTTATGTGCTTGTCTTATCCAGCCCCCGAAAGATAGGAGCCTTGCATTTTCATTGTTGTAACTCCTATAACAGCTGATAGAATATCTTAAATGTAGTATATTATGAATAAATATTTCTTCAGTGGATGAATTTATGTATATATATTTTTTAATTTATTTATTTGTTGTGGGGTTTTTTTGACTGCATTGGGTCTTCGTCGTTGTGTGCGGGCTTTTCTCTAGTTGGGGCGAGCAGGGGCTACTCTTTGTTGCGGTGCGCGGGCTTCTCATTGTGGTGGCTTCTCTTGTTGCAGAGCACGGGCTCTAGGTGTGGGCTCAGTAGTTGTGGCGCACAAGCTTAGTTGCTCCGCAGCATGTGGAAACTTCCTGAACCAGGGCTCGAACCCGTGTCCCCTGCATTGGCAGGCAGATTCTTAACCGCTGCACCACCAAGGAAGTCCAGTGAATGAATTTTTTAACCTCTGTAAAAGATAGGAGATATGAAAAAAACTAAACTTATGACAGGCTTTATGTCAGTGTCAAGAGAGTTCTCAGTAGTTTCTGAACTATTATTTTGAATCAATCCAGGTGCAAGACTTAGTTGAAGGAAGCTTGAGAGAATTGTAGCAAACCTGCCATCTTCTTCATTGCCATGTCTTACAATTGCATAATATTTTATACCATTTGAAAGTACCTTCACGTCTTATCTGACCCTCTGTATATTTATGTACGTTGAGGAAGGGATAGCTATTCTAACATCTATCAGTTCACAAATGAAGGAAATGTGGTCTGGGGAGTTTTAATGTCTTAACCAATGTTTGGTTATTATATAGTGGCATTGCATAGACAAAGGGACATGTAGACTGTCTGTAAATATTTGAAGAACTATCATGTAAAAGAAGATTCAATCTTATTTTTTATTCGTTATTTCCTCAGAGGACAGAAAAAGTATAAGCAATTTCAGCTCAATTAAAGAGAAAAATCATTTAACAGATCACTTCCAAGGTGGGGTTGACTGCCTCTGTTGTTCAAGAGGAGCTCAGGACAGCAGCCTGGCCAACCAGGTCTAGGACATTTTGTTGCAAAGAGCCACTCAAAAGGTGCAAGTTAGCCAAGGTCCCTTCTTATTCTGCAATTCTCTGATTCCTTTTTAGGTTAACACTGTGCTCCTATACTCCATAATCTAAGTCTTGACTTCTGACTTTCTTTAGAATTTGATCTTAAGCAAATGTAGCTATGTGTGGGATGATCCAGATCCTACATCTTTCACAAAACAGAGACCCCCACTTTACCCTAGCCACTCTTTATAACTGTCAGTGCACCGCCTGCAGGTGGGAACATACCAGAACACATTTTCACCCAGTCCTTCCGTGCCTAGAGTTGCCAGCCCAGGAAGAAATGAAGTTTGCAGAAAATCTCACAGATGCCCGCATCACATGTAGCTGGCCCAGTCTGGCGGCTCCATACACCTGTCTGGTGTCCCAGGCATGGCGGGCAAGCTCAACATTCTCTCCGAATGGCATATTCTTTTGGAAGGAGGTAGGTGACTCTAATGAGCTCCAAACTCTTCCTTGAAATGGGGAGTTGCCTAAAAAGGCAATTGCTGCAAAACAAGCACATGGAAATCATGATATTTCACTGAACTCAGAACCAAATCTGCCTTTTTTTTTCTTTATAGAAACATTTTGTGTGCCATGTGCCTTGGGAGCCAAAAAGAAATCATACTTTGGCTCCCTGTTCCATTTCACTAAGCTCAGATACTGTAAATACCCTCCTCTCCTCTCATAACATTAAATTTTTCATGAATTCATCATAAAGGAGCCACTTTGTAGGTTTGGCTGGTACCAGTGAAAGACTTCATTTTCTATTTCACAGTAACTTTTTCAGTGCAAAAAAATTATGGGTGCAATGTTGAAAGACTAGAATTATTCATCAAGTCTTCAGCGCCTGCAAATTAAGAGAATTTTTCTGAAACCTATCTGGGAGAATGCAGACATAGACATGCATATTTTAGATGGTGCTACATCTCAGCTATAGCCACCTAATCTTTCTCAGGGGAATTAGGGGTAACAGAGGCCATGTGCTTTCTCACTGCTTTATGGATTCATTCAAGAGTCCACACCAGCTCACAAATCTTCCCCTGCCTTTCAGTGTTCCTGTAACTCATCAATGCACTAAAGGATAGAATCTTTCATTGTATTACACATGCATGCAAATACAGTAGCTTCATAGCTGGATGCAAAAGGCAGCGTAGTGAAATGCAGTGGTGCGTCAGAATCCCCTGGAAGGCTTGTTAAAGCCCATGCTAGACCCCACTTCAGGAGCTTCCGATTCAGTAGATCTGGGGTGGGGCCCAAGAATTTGCCTTTTGACAAGTTTCCAGGGGATGCTGATGCTGCTGTCTTAGGACTACACTTTGAGAAACACTGATGTACTGAATGTCAAGTTCAGAAGTCAGCAAACCTTGGTTCTAGTACTGAGTCCACTCTCAACCAACCATGGGTCTGTGGACAAGTCCCTGGGTCTCAGTTTCCTCATCCATAAAAGAAGAGTAATGATTCCTGCTCTAGGTGACCTAGGGTTGCTTTGAGAATAAAATCTGAGAATCCACAGGAAAATGCTTAGCGCTTTTGCAAGGACTCGAAGCATACAATTCCTGTAGTGAGAAGAGTTAAAGGAAAGCCACTTGGAGAAGTTTTAAGATGCAGACGTTCTGTCAAACAGGCACACAGGTAGCACTACTCCCATGCTAAGAAGGGCCAGCAAAGAAGAGGTGGAAAGATTTTAGGGAATTCCTCTCCTCTGAGACCTGAAAAGGTCAGATACCCTGCTTTATTCACAATATAGCCAGGCTGTGTTTTGTGTTAGAGCCGTGTTTCTCAGACTTTCCCGTGATTCAGAATTCCCTGGGACACTTACAAGTATACAAAAGCCAGGCCCCGGCCTACTTCAAGGAGCCTGGGCCTTCAGGCGATTCTTAATACACTCCAGAGTTTGAGAACCACCGTGTCTGGGCCGATAACACTCAAACCATTTCATGACAACTTATAAAGGAACTCTAGACAACGGTTCTCAACCTGTCTGCACATTGGCATCAACCCGAGGGGCCTTTAAATCCCACACGCACGGGCCACCGTCCAGTCCAGTTGAATGAGAATTTCTGGGGGTGGGATCTGAACATCAACACCATCTTAAAAGGCTCCTCAGTAATTCAGATCTGCCGCCGAGGCTGAGAACCACTGACTCCGAAAGAGTCCTCTGTCATTACATCAGCAAACATACTGTTTGTGTTTGTTTGCTTGTCTCTTTCCCACCCCATACGGTGAGAATATTGAGGGCAGCTCTGGTGCCCAGAAAGCAGCCCAGTGCCTTCCACTGCTTGAGATGCTCCAAGTGTGTTGGTTAGAATTTTGAATGAATGAACCACTCTGTTTATATACAAATGAAGCGCCAAGAGAACTCATACCAAAAAGCCCCCACATTTAAATATCTTACACAAACACGGCCCTTTGTGGAGCTCAGGCCCTCACAGCGAGAGGGTGTTTATTGAATAATTCTCAGAATCACCATCACAGGGTGTCAGTTGAACAATTTCTAGAACTGGAGTCAACCCCAGCTGTAAGTTATTCTTCCAGGTGAGATCAGGCATCAGGGAACTTTTGCCTTGCAGAGCTCTGAGAACGCTAAGGAAGGAAGCAAATGAACACCTACTGTGTGCCAGACATTTTCATGTGCTCTCACTTCACGACAAACTTGCATTCTCCCTGGTTTTTTCCTAGGGGAGAAAGAAATGGCAGCAGATTGCCCACAATGAGAAGCATGAGGGGGCTTGTTTGATCCCAGAGGCCGAATTCCTTCCCCATATTTATTTATTTATTGATTGATTGATTGATTTTTATTTTTAGCTATGTTGGGTCTTTGTTGCTATGCGTGGGCTTTCTCTAGTGGCGGCAAGCGGGGGCTACTCTTTGTTGCGGTGCACGGGCTTCTCATTGCGGTGGCTTCTCTTATTGCAGAGCATGGGCTCTAGGCACGCAGGCTTCAGTATTTGTGGCTCACGGGCTCTAGAGCACAGGCTCAGTAGTTGTGGCGCATGGGCTTAGTTGCTTCGTGGCTTGTGGGATCTTCCCGGACCAGGGCTTGAACCCGTGTCCCCTGCGTTGCAGACGGATTCTTAACCACTGTGCCACCAGAGAGGCCCCCCCATATTTATTTTGCTGCCACTCAGATTTTCCCCAGCCACCCCTGCCCCCTCCCTGCCTTGTCTGCCCCTGTGGGCTCCTCGCTGGATACCTTGTCCCTCCCAGCCATGCAGGACTCCACCCAGAGCTTCCTGACTTCTCTAACGAAGCTTCCTCTGGGAAATTCTTACTGACCCACGACTTGATTAATTGCCCGATAACCTTCACAACAGGTCAGGTACCCTCTTCCCTCCTGGTATCCTGTGCCAGGTGGTCTAGAGCTCATCCCTAGAGCTTTGTAAGTGTCCATTGAAGCGGTCTGTGTAGACAGGAGGCTCGTTGAGAGCACCGTTTCTTGCTCATCTCTGTGTTCCCTTAGCCTCGTGTACTTCCTGGCCCTTTGGAGGCACCCAGTACGTTTTTTGAAAGAACGAGTGACAGCAGAAACTCATCTGTGAGCAAAGATCTCCAGAAACACTTCAGCATGTGTGCATGTGTTGTGCTTCAGAATATTTTAGAAACATTTTCCAGATTTAACTGAGGCTTCTGGGAAGCCTTGCTGTGTTCTTCCTTGCAAAAAATAGAAGGCTGTTACCAGGAAGTCTCAGTGTACCATATTTATCTGGTGAGTTTTGAAAATACTGAGTAATGGGACTAATGACTCAACATAGCAGTTTCCAAACTGTGAGGTAATCTTTGGACTTCGCAGGACTATTATATTAAGTGTACTCTTTAGTCTGTCGGGAAAAAGTAAAAAGCCTGTATTTTCACATTAGAATTCAAAGAACATCTGCTGCGTGTTGTAAATAACACATTTTGAAAACCAACTGATGCGTATACTCAGCCTGCCTCCGCCTGCTAACCATAGTTGGTCCTTAAGATGGGCTTCAGTTCGCCATCGGTACGGCTCTTGCCATGACACCCCACCGTCTTCCGCGAACCTTCGGAAGCCGTTCGCCCCCTAGACACACTCAGCCGTGTGAGGTTTTCATTTTCCTCTTTTCTAGTGGGATCAGAAAGGGACTGGATTCCTGCATGATTGAGAGCCGTGGAGACAGCTTTTTCAAGGAGTGAAGCTTAAAGAGGCTTTCTGCCGGGGCCCTTCCTTACCCCTAAGGATATGAAACCTCAGAGAGCCACCACTTGTCTGGGGCAAGTGACCACTCCCACTCCTGACAGGAGGGTGTATTGCTTTGCCGGTCTGCCTGCTAGGAGGAAGCGCAAGCAGCAGTGCTCAGGGGCTCCTCCGTCTGGGCCAGGCCTTTGCACTGGTAGCACCGTTAAGTCCTCCAGCCCGAGTCTCACCTCCTCGTGGGACTGAAAAACTCAGTCAGCTTTCTCCCTTGTTCCTTCTCAGTTTGTCTTGTTAGCACTCTTTGCTAGCAAGTAAGCACCATATGTCTTCCTGGGGAGCTTGTTTTCAGGAGATTCCCAGCACATGTGTGCTGGCTTGGAAGGGTGGAGGAGGGTGTTTGGTGAACCAGCAGTCCTCACCAGAATGTAGCTTTTGGGGGTTGCCCATCTGCCCCCAGACAGACGGGCTGGTTTGTTCTGAAGCATGCACACGGCATTTCCCTGGAACTCCCTGGGGTCACAGAAAATAGCCTGGCTCCCAAGCGGGTTTTCGGAGCCAAAGAGAGAGCCTGGGCCCACTCTCTCCAGTGGTTCCTCATTATCTCGGGCAGGTTCTGTCCCGCAAACACCTCTTCATTGATCTTGTTCTCCTCTCGTGGAGAGGATAGCACAGACTGATTATACAAGAGGGACCCCGTGGGTTCTTCCGCCTCCTTTGCTCTTAACCAGTCACTGGCGCCACAGCATGCAACTGCTACGTTCTGCTTTTGAAATGATTTGGCTTCCGTGACGTGGAGTCCAGCATTCCTCTTCTAACCTTTAATGCCTGTCTCCTTTGAAAGCCAGTTTGTTGAGCATCCAGCTTGTCCTTTTCCTTCTTCACTTTCCCCGTTTTTCCGTGTGCTCAGGCTGTCTTTTATCAAAAACCAGACAGAGGGTGAGCCGTTGACACCGCATGGCAAGCGGCAGCTTGAAGCTTTTTCTTCATTCACCTTTAACATATTCTCGGCAAAGAAAAAGCAAGGGTTGGGAACCCGTTCTATTCATTTGGGCTGCCACAAGAGCTCCCTCTTAGAAAGCAGCTTCACAAATAGCCTTGCTGGTTGTCACTGCTTGATACCTGTCTCCCTGGAGGTCTCACCAGTTGTTTCGAAAGGCTGGTTATTTTCCATTCCTTTGAGAATTCACCTTACCTAGGCCTCTTCATTGCTTTTATTCCCCCCTACAGAATCAAAGTAATATTAATAATTATCAGACCTTATTTTGAGTTTCCTATGTGCCAGCGGCTTGGCGTGGTTTCATGTCATTCTTACAACCTTTTGAGGTACTGCCCATTTTATAGATGGGGAGACTGAGGCATTAGAGGTTATGTCCCTTGCTGGAGCTAAGACATGAACCCAAGCATTGGGACTTGAATGCCCAGGCTATTCACAAATCAGCTAAACTGCCTGGGTCTGATATGCTATCCGTCACCCATTTGAATTTTGCTGACCATGGTCCTGTGTTTATCCTTGGAAGGACTAGATCTCAGCAAAGATGAGGTGAATGAAGGATAATCTACGTTCTGAAGTTCTAAGGGATACGACAATCTCCCACCAATCTCTGTGGCCCATTAGATCAGTGATTCTCAGTGGCCTATTAAATCAGCGATTCTCAGTAGTGTAGAGGATGTTAACCAGTGTGGTGGGGAAAGTGTGGTAAAGACCGTGGGAGAGAAAGTGGGGACCCTAGTTCTGATACAGCCCAGGGTGACAGAGGAGTTGTGGTAATCACTGGATAGTCACAGTTCTAAGACCACCTAGCTACAATAGCTGCCACTGGTTGAACATTCAGGTTACATGTCAGCCTGGACACTTTATGTTTTCATTTAATCATCATTCATAATCCTATAAGATGGGTATTATAAAGGAGAAGTGTAGGTTCAGGGAGGTTACCTTGGTCCAAATTTGCTCAGATCTTAAATGAAAAAAACTGAGACTTGATCCCAAAGCTGTCTGTCTTCAAAGTCTGTCCTCCGTTCCTCCTTCCTTGCCAGCCTCTACCCATTTTGAGATTTAATCAGAGTCATTATCACCATGAGTAGGTCTTCCTACTGATAAAGGAAAGAAATAATAGACGGATCTTATGTTTGTGGACCAGAAAGTGTGTCTGAGCTGAGTATGCAAAGGTTTGTACCCCTGGTCCCATAGATGAGCTCATCACGTTCAAGTGGTCACAGCAGTCAGCTGCCATGTTTTTAATGTAGGTGGAATTGTAGTTGACAACTTTGCTTCACTGAGGATTGTTTCTAGAATTATAAGTGGTTGCCAAACTTTGTAGATGAACACAGATTACAGGATCAGTGAGCCATCAGAAGTCAGGGGAGCTGGGAATGTGCACCCAGCTCTGCTCTTTAATTGGCTGTATGGACCTGGGAACCTCACTTAACTCTCTTCAACCTCAGCTTTTTAATCTGTACATCATATTAGATAATTCCAAGGTTTGTTTTAGCTCTAAATGATGATTGCTCTCCACTCTCAGGCCATTTACATTACACACAGAGGAAGAGCCCTGTTAACCAATGATGTATGTAGTTAGTTAATTGAGAAAGTCATTTAAAGGAGGAAGTCATAAAAAGGGAAGCATGTTATCAACATTTTTTTTAAAACAGCTTTATTGTAGTGTAATTGATGTACAATAAACTATACATACTTACAGTATACAATTTGATAGGTTTTCACATATGTACCATCCATGATGTCCCCACTACAATCAAGATAGTGACCATATCTGTCACCCCAAAGTTTCCTCCTGCCGCTTCGTGCCCCCGTCACCACCACCCCCAAAGCAGCCACTGGTCTGCTTTCTGTCACTACAGATTACTTTACATGTTTATAGTATTATATAGTGTGTATTCTTTTTTTTTTGTCTTTCATTCTGAATAATTATTTTGAGATTTATCTATGTTGTTGTGTGTATCAACCCAGGAACAAAGTATTTTTCCATTTTTTTAGGTTGTCTTTAATTTTATTTAGGGATATTTTATATTTTTCAATGCACAGGTCTTTCAGATTTTTTTGTAGAATTATCCCTAAATATTTCATTTTTGGGGAAACTATTGTAAAAGACACAATTTTTAAAATTTCAATTCAATTCAGTTTCTGATTGTTGCTGTTATAATTGGTTAGTACAATTAATTTTTGTATGATGATTTTCAATTATGTATGTTATATTTGGTATTGTAATTATATATTCTGCAATTATGCTAAATTCACTTACTAGTTCTAGTAACTATTTTATAGATTCCATTTGGTTTTTGAACATAGATGTCAGCAAACATTATTATGTCTGCAAACAAAGACAATTTACCTCTTTCTTTCCAATCTGGATTTTTCTACTTATTTTTCTTGGTGATTGCACTGTTAGTGGTGAGAGTGGACATTCCTGTCTCATTTCTGATCTTAAGGTGAAAGCATTCAGTCTGTCAGCATAAGTATGCTGTAGCTTTAGGTTTTTCATATGGTTTTTTAGTTTGTTAATATGGTGAATCACACTGATTGATTTTCAGCATCATACCATTCCGTGTACGTGGCCAGAGTCTTTCACTCATTCATGGGTTTGCTTAGTAGAGTTCTGTACCATCTTTCTTGCATAATTCACATCCCTAATGCATCCTCTACAGTGGAGGGAGATCTTAGACATTTGTAAAGTGTGGAATCCTTCTAGATTTAAGAGCGTTTGCTTTTGTCAATTTTTTTTAAAGTTCCCTTGCCCATACCTAAATGAAGAACAGTTTGTCCTTAAGTCTTCTGCCTTTAGTGAGTGTTTCTAGAACATTCTTCTTGGGTTTTAGAGCCATAACAATTCCTCTTCCATGTTTCTATTTCATCAGCGTAGATAATAGTTAAATACTAACGGTATAACCAGAACACCCAGCAAAACTGGTGTAAAAAGAGTTGGAACTGGTTACAGCAGCGTGTTGCTGAGGATACAGCTCCGCTGAGGAGAGCAGAAGTGTGTGGGCAAACTAGAGACTAGCCAACCGGATGCAGAGATGTAGGGTGTGTGGTATCACCCAGTAAGCTGCATGGAGGGCATAACAGAAAGGATTGGTTACTCCAGGAAATAAGGGAGACGGAAGTTGATTGAGAGTTTCTAGAGCTCTTTCATTGTATAAACAGTACTCCTAACCTTCAGCCTCCAGTGGGCAAAATGAGCTTTTGGTCACAAGGCCTACTATGTAAGGAACACAAATAAGTCACCTCTGATTTATCTTCACAGGTTGAAAAGTAACCATGACCTAGGGTAGCTCCTTACATCAGATTTAACTACAATGATAGCAAATATCATGTAGTTGAGAGAACCCTGGATTTAGGGTCAGATGAGTCTGATTATCAGCTACTCTCTCTGTGTTGTTGAGCAACCTTGGGTAAGTTAATGTTTCAGAAGGTCATCTTGAAAAATAAATGAGCATTTATTTTGTGTCAGTGTAGGTATCCCTTCTTTGTGACTTAGATCTCCATTCCAAGATGTACGATGGTGCATTGTACCCAACCGTGCGATCTTTCGGTCTGAAAGTCCCCCACCTCCAGCCCTTCAACAGTGTTTGTTGCAAGTGAAGAAGGCAGAACATCCAAGGCACGGGAAGCAGCTCGAGCAGGTTAGGAGGCAAGGAAGTAAAAAGCTTGCATGGGAAGATGCGAGCAGTCAGGAGTCGGCATGGTGGGACGGTGGTTCATGTTGAGGTAGAGTGGAGGCAATGTTGAAAGGCACACCGGGGCGTGAACATGCCAAGCCTTAAAGACTGAAGGAGATTGGTAGGCAGTGGAGAGCCTTTGCAACTTACTTCTGAAGGGAGCGCCGTGGTGAGAGCTGTGCCAGAGATTCTCCAGCCTTGGTTGCATCACAGCCACCTGGGAGCTTGTTAAAAACACATATACCTCGGGCCCCGCCCAGACCTGCTCAGTCCTAGTCTATAGGTTGGGGTCAAGGCATCTATATGTTTAACAAGCTCCCCAGGTGATTCTAATGCAGGCCAGAATTTAGAAGCCACTGCTTTAGAAGGTTAATCTGGCAGCAGTGGGCAAGATGGATTGGAGCCGAGAGAGCCTGGAGGTTCGGAGACGGGCTAGCAAAAGCGGTTGCAGCAACAATCCCGGCAGCAGGTAATGGGGTTGGGGGTGTGGGATGGACAGGAAGAATCAGATAGGGGAGGTGTTTTTGAGAGGCAGTCGGCAAGGACTGGGTGGCCAGTTTGATGAGGAACGTGAGAGAGAAATGGGACTTACCAAATAACGCTGAGGTTGAGAGAAGCGTTCTCCGTGGTGCGAGGGGAGCGGTAACAGAATCCCTGGGGACCTGATTCAGATTACACACACCTGCTCCCCCTTCCACCCTCACCTTCCACACCTCTCTCCTCTCCCACAGCCCCTAAGGCATAGGTGGGGAGGGGCCGCATCAGTCACTCGCAGGGCGGCACTGGTGTCCGGTGGGGAAAAGAAGCTCCTCCAGGTGACCCCTCTGAGTCTCTGTGACCATGAGACGAGGAGTGGTGAGGCCAGGAGGGAGGGGCAGGGGGTGAGCTCCACGTGGAAGGACAGGGCTAGAACTGACAGCACAGTGGGGTGTAGCTCTAGGAGCTGGGGCGCAGGAGCTCTGCTAGGGCTGCAGATGCGACGGGCCACCCCCTGGAGGCCACAGGAGAGACAGGTGAGACTGCAGAGAGAAGAGAGGAAAGGGATCCAGAGAGAAAGCTTCCGTTCAGTGGTCACGTGCAGGTGAAGGTCAAAGAAGAGCTGGTGGGAGGGGTACGGGGACAGGGCTCTCTCTCCTTGCATCCGGGAGAGGCAGAGCTCTGGGTCCTCCAGTCGTCCCACCAGGCATGGTCGCGTGCACGGAGCAGTTCTGTTCCCCAGGGCTGGTGGCACGTTCGTGTAAAAGGATCAGTACTCCATAGAAACACACAATGAAAATTTTCCTTTCCACACACCAGTGTCTGAGCTGATATACCAGACAAAGAGACTGACAGGTTTTTTACTATGATAACATTGCCCCCAGGTTTCTAATCAACTCATGACCCTTCTGTACACATTTTTGGCCCAGCACAGCCAAATATGAGGTATTATAAATCATTATAGTGCTTTGGGGGTCCTTGCTCCCCCCCCCAAAGTTCCAGACATTCTGCCTGTATTTTGTGATCTCACGCTGTGAAAATAGGATGTTGTGTTTTGGAGGCACCTCTAGGGTGCCTGGCAATTGGCACACCTTAACTAAGAGAGAATATATTGACTGAATGACAATAGAGAGGAAGAACGTTTGTATCAACCCAGGAAGTAGAGAATTACAGAGAAGATGCTATTTATGGAGCTGTGAAGCTGCGGTTCTTGACATGACCGTCATAAAGACTGGCCGCTCCTGGCATTGGCCGGCCTCAGCTGGGACTCATAAAGACTGGCCGCTCCTGGCATTGGCTGGCCGGGGACATAGGTCAGGTGTCTCAGAGCGCTCTGTGAGGCCGGTGCTGCACCACATTTGACTGTGAAAAGGGCCGACACATGTAAAACTTCACAGTTTATCTTTGAATAGCCTTGGTACTTATCTCACTTTCTGAGCGAGGAAACTGAGGCATCAACTAATGAAGAAATGATTCCCTGGCCACACAGCTCATGGGTTACTGGGAAGGAGATTTAACCTAGTGTTTTGGTATGCAGAGTACAGCACACTTTTCCAGAGGGGCTTTTTTATGGGACCCCTTTTAGGTGAAGGCTTTGAAATTAGAGAAAGCCTTGCATATGTCGAAGGAGCAATGCGTGAAGAGTCACTGGGCTTGGGTATAACTTTCATCCCACTTCCTAACTGTATGACCTCGGGCAATTTATTTGACCTTCAGTTTCTGTGCTTCAATTTCAGTTGTTAAAGGAAGGTAGTCATATTCATCTCCTGAGAGTAGTTTTGGGAATTAAATAGGATGGGACCATTACAGTGCCTGGTGCATAGTTGAACCCCCATAATTAGTAACTGTTATAATAATTACCGGGTTTTTCCACTATCATCAGTTAGAGACCTCATGCACTTCCCTGGATGCACCTGAAGAGAGAGTACCTTTTTCATTGTTGGCATTCCTAGTTTGAACTTTAAATATTTTTTCCCGTAGAAGTGTTATAGCTAGATGGAGCTTGGGTATAGGTGAAATAATCCTGTTAGTGAATTGTGTCCTTTAAGGCATTTGTATGCTGACTAGGGCATTTTGGATGGGCCTGGGCGCCATAATTTCCCAGGAAAGGTGCCCCGGGAAAGTTC
Organism: Phocoena phocoena; assembly: GCF_963924675.1. Taxonomy (NCBI): domain Eukaryota; kingdom Metazoa; phylum Chordata; class Mammalia; order Artiodactyla; family Phocoenidae; genus Phocoena; species Phocoena phocoena. The sequence goes on from NC_089233.1 coordinate 12,611,446, forward strand.
ATTTGTAAACCCCTTGTTTACAAATGAACTTTCACTGAGTCACCTGCTCAAAAGTTGCAGCATTGCTAAAACACTGCCTTGGGCAGGGTATGTGATCCCAAAATGAATAAGAGACAGCAGGATGTGCGGATTTCCACAGCACCGGGAAGGGCACTCTGCAGTTTCTTGCCAGCACCATCCCAGGCAAAAATGCAGCCAACCAAACCAGCCAAGTCAGTACTTGGAATTATGTCAGGAGGCTCGGCCAGGGTCCCCCCCCCCCCACCGCCCCATCCCACACCTTGGGTCCCACTGCTGCTCTCAGGGGTGATAGCTAATGTGAATGCCATCCCCTGGCACTTCACGTTGAAACAAACTGAAAAAAAGCAGGGTCTTTCTGTCATCAGATCATCGGCCGCCTGCCTCGCGTCTGTCTGACTGCCTGCCATGGCCAAGGATCTGCTTTCCAGTGAGCATCCTCAAATGTAAATATATCCCAACACCCCGACTCTGGGGTTTCAAGGCTCCCAGCCATTTTCCTCCTCTCACTCTCTCAACAAAAGAAATTGCTCAAGAAGGGGTGAAGGACCAGCCCTCTCTCTAGCTCCCTATGGGGTCTTATTTCCCGAAGAAACTGAGCAGAGCCACAAAAGAATAAATAAGGAAGGCTTGGCAGTATGTTCTGATGCAGAATTCATTACAGCTTTGTGTATGTGCTAGACGGGTTGGGTCCTCTTAAACTTGTGTAGATACTGTAGTCCTTTCTGTTCAACCTTTGTGTTTAGAGAGAGGTTTTGGAAGGAGATCAAAGATGTCACATTACCAGCCTGATTCTTAAAGAATTGGTTGGCGGAAAAGCTTGAAAATATTCACACCCAGGTTCAAAAACAAGAAGCAGGAATGAGTCCAGAAAGCTTGGTGACATGGACAGCAGTTGTAATATTTTTTAAGAGAACGAGAATTTGAATATCTTCTGAATATCCTCTCTCTCCTTAATCTCCACATGCATTTTCTCTCTCTTTCTGAGGGCTTCCATATCCCAGCCTGTATTTTTTCTTGTTTTATAACACCTGCTAGGCCTCAAGTGTATAATCCATCATTTGTCACTCTACCCTCACCCTTCTGTGGGCAGAGGGTATCGTAGGGGTGATTGGATTCCGTCAGGATCGGAGCCTAAGTATAAGTCCTAGCTTCTGCGCTCAATTGTTGTGTGACCCTCAGACAGACCACTTATGCTCTGAGTCTTAGTTTTCTCATATGTAAATTACAGACAATGAAACTTATCTCAAAGAATCGTCAGGAAGAGCAAATGCATTTCAGACATATTTTGCAAGCTTATCACCCGCCGGGGACATAAGTCACATCCTAGCCCAGCACAGCCAGCCCATGGCACAAGCTTATAACAGTTCACTTCTTTCTTCTCCAGCAATGGTCATCTTATAAGGAGTTTTCTTCAGGTGTGGTTTGTGGGCACATGTACTGCATTTTTAATGTACTTAGAGCAGTGTTTATCAATCTTTTTCCTTATAACCCTCTCCCCTCCAAAAAACCTTTTTAGACATTTTAAAACATGACACCTCCACCGGGACTTCCCTGGCGGTCCAGTGGTTAAGACTCTGCACTTCCACTGCAGGGGGCACGGGTTCAGTCCCTGGTTGGGGAACTAAGATCCTGTCTGCTGTGCAGCACTGGCAAAAAAGAAAAACAAGACACCCCTCCGCCACCCCCACCATGGAGGTAAATACTAGGGGTGACATTTGTAGGCTAGGACTGAACTTCAAAGGGCCAGAGTGTTTGTCATACATGATTTTTTCACTCCCGAGAACTTTTTTTTTGCCCCCTTTGAGGGCTTTATAGTGCCCCTGTTGGGATATGTATAAAGATTTTGAAAATGCATGGGGGACTTCGTCTTCCTTCTTCTGTATCTTCCCTTCCCTCCTCACAGTAAACCATCAGTAGAGCTTGTTGGTTTGTCATCCAGTTTCCTACATCTCCTGACCTCTCCCTTACGTGGCCTTTATTCCTGCCCAGCTCTCTCTGGCCTCCAGGTGATGAAGGTGCTCCCATTTTCCTAGGAAATACTCAGTTCATTCTCTTTGTTTTGAAGGATCCTTAGTCTCTTCCACTCAAGGGGGAATTTTCAGGGATAATTAGTATCAGTGAACTGCGAAGCATATCAGGTTGCCTTTTCAAATCAGGGTTTACTTTCAGCTTTTAAAGCATTTTTTAAAAACATGTATGGTTCAGGCACAGCGAGCAGGGATTATTTGAACACTAAGAGTGACTTGGCTGTGCTACCCACTACCTTTTAATCTCAAGTGCCTCGTTACAGGGGTCTGGCCATATGCAGAGAAAATAGGAGGCCCTGTTAGCCTTTGGTGTGTCTTTTAACAGTTGTATGTTGCCTACTTGTCATTGTTATATACTTCAGGGTAATTTGCTTTATCATCTTTTCCATCTAAGACGATATAGGAAGAAAAGACAGTGCCACCGTAACCCAAACCCAGTGAACTGAGTTCCGTGAATGTTGTCTCTAACAGCTGCTTCTACCCAAATGCAGTAGGAATTGGAGGGCAGCAGCATAGTTTAAAACCGGAGCAGTAGTTCCTGCTGTAGTTTAAACATCCATAGACTGGCCTTGGAACCAATAGAAACCCTCTCCCTTTATGCCAGCAGCTTCCTGAGGAAGTCAAGAAATGAGTATAGTTCAGGGGAGATGCAGATACCAGCTCCATCCCACCCGCAGCAGGAAATTAGAAACCTCTTTGGTTAACGCAAATGGATTATGATTTTTTTTTTCTGCAAGAGAAAAAGGGAGAGAGGAAAGATGGTTGAGGGGGCACTGTATACCATAAAGCTATATTTTTGTGCTAAGACAAGCAGTTGATGTTGCTCTATAAAATATAGTAAACACCTCCTCCCTGCCCTTTTGAATGTCAGTCAGAATTCAGAATCATGAAATTTTATAGTATTACTGGTTAGAAGGGCTTCCCACTGGGAGCAGATGCCATCTCTGTCTTCATAGACTCAGAGAAAGCCCTGACATGTTTCATGGCGTTCATACGTGGAAGTCTGTGAAATGGAAAGGAAAACAGCTTTTTCTGTCAACCTGTCACTGATATAAGCTTTTACATTCCATCAGAATGACTAAACTTTAAAGCTGTTTTTCTTCAGTGCTGAGTATCTCTCAGAACTCCCAAGTGTTATCAGATTGATAGAGTCCCAGCATATGATAGAAGACCAAAGCATTTTGTGGCATGATATTAAAAATTCATTCAGATACCCGATAAAGCGTGGTTGACAAAAGTGTGAAATGGAATAAGGTAGAGTGCATTTCTTCATGGTTTATTGCCCTTGATTTCTCTACACAAAATAAATAGACAGAATGGACTAAAATCTCTTTTTTATGAAGGTGGGATCCTGGCAGCTGAAGGCCTGCTCATAAAAATCCTCTCTGTGCCACATACCTTGGCAGTGTTCAGAGTTGGAGGCAATGGAAATTTATTGCTGTTGTGTGTATTCATATCTCAGACCGAGTGAATATGTAGAGGCTGCTTTTATGAGATTGCTGAGACTCTGTTAAGAACAGAAAGAAAACACTTTGTTTTCTTTTCTGGAGCTTTTTTCTGGAGGGGGAGGGGACAGGTGGAAGGACTTGATGGTTTTAGTGGTGTTAATGGTGGTGGCAGTGGCTTTGGTGGCAGTGGCGGTTCTTCCCCTGAAGGTATTTAAGAGAAAACACTCTTTTCATCTTTTCCCTTCCCCCTTATCTGCCTGCCATCTTGTTTTAAAAGCCATATAGAAAAGCAAAGCCTTTAAAGCTGCTGCAAGCCTAGTCCATGTTTTCATCTGTGTCCCTCCCTTTCCAGGCCTCCCTCTGCCTCTCTGACCCACCACCCCTTCCTTTCTTCTGTCCCTCCCTCCTCTCAGAGGACACAGTTAGTGAGAGGCTTCCCCCTGCTTCCCTGCAGCGGTGGGACAGGATGCCTCATTGGCTTCAGATATTAACTTCTGTGCTGAAAACCCGGTTGGAGCTGGTGTGACAAATGGATTTTACCTGCTGCTGGAAAACACAGGCCTGTCCCACCCCCTGCACACGGCACACACAAGCCCTTTTCTCCATCTTGCCGAGCCCAACCCAGGGAGCAGGGAACAGAGACCTGCCCCGCGGCACCATCTGTTCCCGGCAGCATCTATGTTGGGCCCTGGTGGTTACATCTGTTGAGAAGAACAGTGCACTTGATGAGTTGTTGGAAAGAAGTGTTTGGTCTCCCCCATCATCTCCGTTAGTCATTACTGGGCTGCTGGGCTCACGTGGGTATATCTGTGTGTGCCGCCTCTCAGGCCTCATCTGTATCAATTGGAAATCAGTCACTGGGAGTTAGTTGCAGTCAGCAGGGACCCAGGGCATTTTCCAGTGACATCAATTCTTCTGTTGCAGAAATTCAGGAAACAATTAAAATTCTGATGCGTTCCAGGGAGGATTTCAAATAAATCAGCCGAGAGCTGATCCCTTGTAACTCTTGGTAGCAGAGCAAAATTAACAACCCAGCCACATCTGTGTACTGTATGCTAAAATAAATAAATTATTTATAAATAACAAATTTATTTATAAATAAATAAATGAATTAGCCATGCATCACCTCCAATAGAGGAAGCAGCCGGCTTGTTCTCAGCCTTTCCATAAGTACCCAAGAGCTGCTGATTTGTTAAGTTGTCATTCTCCTTATGGACATCTAGGACTCTCTGCATTTGCCAAAATGGGGCTGTGGCCAAATACCAGTAAGTTACGGGAAATCCAGGCACCGATGAAACTCAGTTATAGCTCCTAACTTAACAGCTCCGAACAGAGAGCAAAGCTGACGTTGTGAGCCACGCTCAGTGAGGAGGACATATAAGATACAAGTAGATTTGGCAGACAGTTTAGGTAGAATTTGTCTGAACTTGAGGATTTTAGAGTATTAATCAGAGAGTCAGTATTTCTTCCTCTCCCCGTAGGCTAAATGCCATGTGGAAGAACTTGTGTTAATCATCCCTGTTAATCACAGTGCTACCCACCTAGGCTTTTCCAGGCTCCTTTTTGCAGCTATCTCTGCAGGGATTCTGTATCCTCCTGCTTGCTGGCTTCTTTTTACCGACGGCATAACAAGGGACAATGGACCCTTGAAAAATGAAGATCTCAGAATCACCCCAAAATAAAAGCTATGCACTCTACTGAAATTCTAAATCCATATCGTGTATGTGCCCGCTTGCCAATACGTTTATAGATGTGATTGTTTATCAGCATTCAGTGTTATTTGTTTTTCCTACAAAGATGCATGAAATTTTAAAATATAAAGAATATAGTGGCTGGAAAGCAAAACAGCACATAAAAATTGCCCGCCTTTCAAATTCACAGCATTGGGAAAGAAGGGGCAAGTCTGGTGTTCATCAGAGTGGCAGCTGAGAAAATGATTCATGGGATGGTCTCAAGATGAAGATGAGAGTAAAACCATTAGGCAGAACCACAGTGAGGGCATTTAAGATGGGTGGAGAGTGAATGCCATCCCTAGACTCTCCCTGTAGGAGGACACACTATGGGAAAGGTCAAAATAAATAAGGAATGGAAGAAGATAGGAAGGCCTAACCAAGGCAGAGAGGACGGGAAAGTACCCACTTGGCTGTTGCAGTGCTTACAGCGCCTGGCGCATTCTGGGCTCAGGGTACAGTCACTGATAATCATCACAGTCTTGCCGAGAGAGTACAGCTGTAAATGATTCGCCCCCACCTCCCCAGTCAGCAGGAAGCTGTTTGCGTTTAGTAATGAGTGGAAATATTCAGGTACTATTACACCCAGGGATCAGCGGAGAAGCCAGTTAGGGGGCCAGTGTCCGCTGGGGTAGGAAGCTCTCGCACACACCTTGCCGGGAGCTTCCTTTGCCCACCGTGCTGGTTACATCAGGCATGCTTGGTGCTCTGCAGCCTTCCTATTTAGACACGTGCCCCCCAAAATTTCACAGCAAGCACAAGAATTAAGCAATCCCCACAACCTAAGGAGAATTATCTGCTGTCCCTAGACGATTGTCAAAAATATGCCGATAGCAATGCGCGAGGCGTTATAAATCCTTCCAGGTTGGTTCTGACCATGTTGTAGAAGTAATTTCAGCTGGCAAGTCACATGAAAGAACAGATTTGAAAACAGTGGTGTGCACAGCCCTGAAGGTTTCAACTGGGCTAATGTTCTAACTACCTTATGGCACTAGTTTGGATTGTAGCAAAGGTACCAAAGAAAATGTCTGAAGTCTGGATTTACCGTGTGTGTGTGTGTGTGTGTGTGTGTGTGTGTGTGCGCACGCAGGTGCGTGTGCATGCAGTCGTGCATCTACGTGTATACGCTCACCTCTGAAAAACAGAAAGTATCTTAAATATAACCATATATCACTCTACTTGTACACCCTTGTTATAAGTCCAGAGGAAGACTGACCACTCAGTACACGTAAGGATGTTGGTACACACATGTACAAGTCAGGAATACCGTGTGTACTGATATGTGTACATGTCTGTTATCACTTGGTGTACATGTATTTATGTATGTACAGTAACTCATAGGAGGAAAATGACTTACACCTGGTCAGTACATATACGGGCCCAGACAAGAATGTAGACTATCAGTTTGGAGGAAGGTTTGTCACTCTGTGGACATTTGCACGTGCAAAAATTCCCAAGATTTATCATATGGTGTATGTGCTCGTGGGCGTGTATTTACCTGTAAACGTGTGTTCTCACAAAGTCTTCTAGAGGCATGTAGGGTGCTGCTGCTTTGGGGAAGTGGCCGTTGCTTGCATAGGGAGCCATGTTGTCTTGGTTAGAATTTAATGAGAGAGTAAAGCCTATTTTAGGACAAACACAGCTGTTAAATCAGAACAGCCTTAGCCTTTGATTCTGAGCTAATACTTATATTAAAACTTCTATGAAAAGTTATATTAAAACTTCTAAAATAATATGTGTTATTTTTCATATATTCTACTAATGAAAATACTGCCTGGTGTTTCCTAGTGTGTGGGGACAGGGGGTTAGGACCGTTGGTAGACCTTCCATTCAATACACCTTTCATAAATTATCCCTTTAACCATAAAGGGCATTCAGGAGCGGATCCAACAGGGAAATCAGACTCCAGTGCGAGGAACTCGGGGACCTTTTCCTGACTCATCAACGCTAGTACTGCTCAGGGTGGGAAAAGCTTGAATTGAATGCCTTTTAAGTTAGACCCACTTCAGGAAGTTAGAAGCAGTTTGAAGCCATTATTTTCCCCTTGGCTGGGATGTGGGTGAATGCTTTACCTCTTGCCCTTTATTTTTACAATTATGTCGTACGGAACCATATAATTGGTTTTTGTGTCTATTTTAATTATTTTTACCCATCATCTGGTGTATCATTTGAGATTACTTTTGGCTGAAAGCAACAGTGTCATGGTTGATTTGTCTCTTATAAAAAGAGACCTGGGGCTTCCCTGGTGGCGCAGTGGTTGAGAGTCCGCCTGCCGATGCAGGGGACACGGGTTCGTGCCCCGGTCCGGGAAGATCCCACATGCCGCGGAGCGGCTGGGCCCGTGAGCCATGGCCACTGGGCCTGCACGTCTGGAGCCTGTGCTCCGCAACGGGAGAGGCCACAACAGTGAGAGACCCGCGTACCGCAAAAAAAAAAAAAAAAAAGAGGCCTGGAGTTAGGCCACAGTCAAAGATGCCACAGGAACCTGTGTGCCTCCATGGAGAATGCAGTCTTTGCGTTTGTCACCTCACAGTCATAAGATGACTGCTACAACTTCAGACCTCACATCCTGAATCTGGGAAGGACAAAAAGCTTTCTCTTACGAGACCTCGCCTTTTTATTCAGGAAGCAACACCCTCTCCAGCGACTTCCAACTATATCATCATTGCCCAGAGTTATATCAAATGGTCCCCCTACATGCAAAGAAACTAAGGAAATAATTATTTTTATTAAACGTATTGCTGCCCTGAACAAAATGAGGTTCTGCAAAAGATTATTGATGGACAGTGTATACCCATGGCCTCTCAAAGTTTGCAGTATCAGGCCAGCCTTCATTATTTCTAGTGTAGCAGAGATATGCACAACTCACCATCAGACCTCGAGAAAATCCTAACAGAGCAAGTCTCAAGAAAGGTAACTGAAATGATCCTCAGAAGGGTTTACTACCAAATATGGATTTTTAGTCTGGAAACAAGTACCTAGAAAATGGCCCAAAGATAATGTCCATGCAAACAGTAAAAGAGCACAGCCTGGGTAAACATGTTGCTTACCAAGTCCTGTAATAACTAGAATTGTGAAAACCTGCCAGGACATACTGAAAAACATTGTCATACTAGTAAGAGAATTTTCAGTATAACATGCAGTCAACCTGTAAAACTCGTAATACCAAAAGTAATATAGCCAGTAAATATAACCGTAGATTCAGAAGTCTTCATAGTCAATGGCTGACACCAGTGCTCAGTCAATTAAATAATTATTGGGAACCTATCATGTGCTCACATGAGTAGTGAGAGGAGTATAGACTATATGAACAGGTAGCTACATACAACGTGACAAGCACTAAAGTGAGGCATGAATAAGATGGTATTAGGGAGCACAGAGGACAGCCAGCCAGCACTGCCAAGGGCTACTGATGAACAAGATTATTCTCTTTCCTTTGATGTTTATATCCAAGAAGACAGTTTGGGCCTTGTCCCCCTGATAACCATCCCAGCATGTCTGGAATGGACAAGGGTGGAAGTTCGTATATGCTTACGTTCTTATTTTTAGCTTCCAGGTAATTCCAGTTAGGGACAGCAAAGAGTACTTGGTTTAATAACATAAGAACAAGTTAACTCTAGGTTTCATATCCTTCCGTTAATAAGTACATCCTTTTCATGGGTCTTTGTGTGCAAGGAATCTTTGTGTTGTTCTGTGCATCTATAGAACAACACTATTCTGAATAATGAAACCGTTTAACCTGACACAGGTTTTGGTAGACATGACTTTTAAAGATGGGACCATTCTGAAGTGAGCTGCTTATTTTCATACAGGTTTTTCATGCTGTTTTGATAGTGGGAGTTTGAAATCATTCTGGCAGCTCACCAGATGTTTCCTTTGCATCTTCATTACTGTGTGGGTACAGATTTTCTGTATAATTATTAAAAGTAATTTATGTCCAAGCCACACCCCTGCCCTCTCTTAACACTGCTGCCAGTCCTGGGGAGTTGGGAGGAGAGCTCAAGAGAAGCTTGAGGCTTCTGCAGGCTCCTCCCCCTTCACTGATTGACATGTCCAAGGAGTCCTGTTCCTAGCAGAGGTTCCAGCATGAGTGAAGATCGAATCTATGCTCATCCTCAGACAGCCTTTGCACATTTAGGCAATTGTGAATGTTCCAGATGCCTGAAACTGACTCTATGACCAATACAGGGTATAAATTATTCTGGGCAGGTAGCACCTGTGTCTTACTCATTTCTCCATCCTAAAACGGAAGAGGTATTTGGTAAATGACTGTTCAAGCAGAGATAAACAAGGTCTAGATTAGAGCCGGCGGTCACTCTGGGACAAGCCAGCCTGTATAGAGATCTTGGTAAAAAAGTCTTGGGGAGCTTAGTGAAATAAGTCAGACGGAGAAAGACAAATACTCTATGATATCACTTAGATGTGGAATCTAAAAAAAATTTTTTTTAACTAGTGAATATAACAAAAAAGAAACAGACTCACAGATATAGACAGTGAATTAGCGGTTACCAGTGGGGAGAGGGGCAAGGTAGGGATAGAGGATTAAGAGGTACAAACTACTACATATAAAATAAATAAGCTATAAGGATATATCGTACAAGTACAGGGAATATAGCCAGTATTTTATAATAACTATAAATGAATTATAACCTTTAAAACTTGTGAATCACTATGTTGTACACTTGAAACATATAATATTGTACATCAGCTATACCTCAATAAAAAAAAAGTCTTGGGGAGCCAACAACTATATGAAAACTAGTAAAGGGAGTTAGAAAAGACATCTAAAGTATATCAGTGTTTCCTACTTTGTATTTTTACAAAGGACCTGCGTTTATTGGGTTTACTGCAGGAAACGTGATACACTTTGGAGGGTAGTCATGAGAGAGGATGCAAGAGCAAGGGTTGTCTTGGGTACAAACCTGCAGTGTTTTCTTCTCCATGCGTCTTCCTCATTTCTCTATAAAGTCACCTATGGCCAATTTCTTTTTTTTAATTAATTAAATTTTCCTCAATTTTATAAAGGAATAATTGACAAGTATAATTGTATATATTTAAAGTATACAACTTGATGATTTGACAAACATGTGCATTGTGTAATGATTACCAAGATCAAGATTATTTACACATGCCTCACCTCACATAGTTAACTCTGTGTGTGTGTGTGTGTGTGTGTGTGGTAAGAATGCTTAAGATCTACCACGAGCAACTTTCAAGCATACAATACCATATTATTTACTATAGTCGCCATGCTGTGCATTAGAATCGCAGAATTTATTCTTTTTAACAACTGAGAGTCTGTACCCTTTGACCTACATCTCCTCATTTCTGCCTTCCCCCAATCCTGACAACCACCATTCTGTTCTCTGTTTCTAGGAAACTGGCTTTTTTTCTTACATATTTATATTGATATCTATTGAATATATGGACATATTTATGTTGATATTATTTATATGGTATTACATATAAGTGATATATAATATTTGTCTTTCTCTGTCTGGCTTGTTTTACTTAGCATAATGTCCTCCAGGTTCATCCATGTTGTTGCAAGTAGCAGAATTTCCTTCTTTTTATGACTAAATAATATTGCATTGCATATATATCACATTTTCCTTATCCATTTGTTCGTACAAGGACATTTAGGTCGTTTTCATGTCTTGGCGATTATGAATAGTGCTGCAGTGAACATGGGAGTGCAGATATCTCTTCGAGATACTGATTTTATTTCCTTCAGGTATATACTCAGGAGTGGTATGGCTGGTAAATAGAACTTTTTCTGGTAATTTTTTGAGGAACTGGTAAATATGTTAGTAAATAGAACTCTTGCTGGTAATTTTTTGAGGAACCTCCATACCGTTTTCCATAATGGCTGTACCAGTTCACAGCCATTGAACCTTTTCTTTACATCCTCACCAACGTTTGTTATCTCTTGTCTTTTTGATAATAGCCATCCTTACAGCTGTGAGGTGATAGCCCATTTTGATTTTGACTTGCATTTCCCTGATGATTGGTAACGTTGAACACCTTTTCATGTATCTGTTGGCCATTCGTATGTTGTCTTTTGAAATATGCCCATTTGGGTCCTTTTCCCATTTTTCAATTAGATTATTTGCTTTTTTTTGCTGTTGAGTTGTATGTCATTTATATATTTTGCAGATTAACCCCTCATCAGGTATATGGTTTGCAAATATTTTCTCCCATTCTGTAGGTTGTGTTTTTAAATTTATTGTTTCTTTTATACAAAAGTGTTTTAAACTAAGTGTTTTAGTTTGATGTAGTCTCACTTGTTAATTTTAGCTTTTGTTGCTTGTGCTTTTGGTCTTATCCAAGAAATCATTGCCAAGACCAATGTCAAGCTTTTTCTCTATGTTTTCGCCTAAGAGTTTTATAGTTTCAGTTCTTATATTTACGTCTTTAATGTTTTTCAAGTAAATGTTTATGAGTAGTGTAAGATAGAGGTCTGTTTTCATTCTTTTGCATGTGGATATCCAGTTTTCCCAACACCATATATTGAAGTGTGTTCTTGGTGTCCTTGTCAAAATTAGTTGGCCACATATGAATGGGTTTATTATAGGCTTTCTATTCTGATCCACTGGTAACTGTTTTCTACTGTTCTGATTACTATAGTTTTATAATATAGTTTGAAATCAGGAAGTGTGATGCCTCTAGCTTTGTTCTTCTTTCTTAATATTGCTTTGACTATTTGGCATCTTTTGTAGTTCCATACAAATTTGGGGATTATTTTTTTCTATTTCAGTGAAAAATGCTATTGGAATTTTGATAGGTACTGCATTGAGTCTGTAGATCCGTTTGGGTAGTGTGGACCATTTCACAGTATTAATTCTTCCAATTCAAGACATGGAACATCTTTCCATTCATTTGTGTCATTTTCAATTTCTTTTATCAGTGTCTTATAGTTTTCAGTGTATGGAACTTTCATCTCCTTGGTTAAATTTATTCTTGAGTATTTTTTGTTTTTGATGTTATTGTAAATGAGATTGCTTTCTTATTTTCTCTTTCACACAGTTTGTTGTTAGTGTATAGAAATGCAACTGATTTTTTATTGTTAATTTTTTTTATTATTATTATTTTTTTGCGGTACGCAGGCCTCTTACTGTTGTGGGCTCTCCCGTTGCGGAGCACAGGCTTCGGACGTGCAGCCTCAGTGGCCATGGCTCACGGGCCCAGCCGCTCCGTGGCATGTGGGATCTTCCCAGACCGGGGCACGAACCCGGGTCCCCTGCATCGGCAGGCGGACTCTCAACCACTGCACCACCAGGGAAGCCCTATTGTTAATTTTTTGTCTTGCAACTTTTGAATTCATTTATTAGTTCTAACAGTGTTTTGGTGGAGTCCTTAGGGTTTTCTATATATAAGATTGTATCATCTGCAAACAGAGATAATTTTACTTCTTCCTTTTCAATTTATATGCTTTTCATTTCTTTTACTTGCCTGATTGCTCTGGCCAGGACTTCCAGTACTATGAGGAATAGGAGTGGTAAGAGTCGGCATCCTCTTCTTGTTCGTGATCTTAGAGGACAATCTTTTAACTTTTCACCATTGAGTATGATGTTAGCTGTGGCTTTGTTGTATATGGGCTTTATTATGTTGAGGTACATTCCTTCTCTAATTTATTGAGAGTTTTTATCATGAAAGGGTGTTGAATTTTGTTAAATGCTTTTTCTACATCTATTGAGATCATATGACTTTTATCTTTCATTCTATTACCGTGTCATATGTATTGATTTGCTTATATTAAACCATCTTTTCATCCCAGGGATAAATCCCACTTGAGCAAGGTATATGATTCTTTTAATGTGCTGTTGAATTTGGTTTGCTAGTATTTTGTTGGGGATTTTTGCATCTGTGTTCAACAAAGATATTAGTCTGTAATTTTCTTTTCTTTTCTTGTAGTGTCCTTGCCAGGCTTTGGTGTCAGGGTAATGCTTGCCTCGTAAAATGAATTTGAGGTGTTCTCTCCTCTTCAGTTTTTTGGAAGAGTTTGAGAAGGATTGGTATTAATTTCAATTAATTCATTAATTTTAATTAATTTCAATGTTTGGTAGAATTCACCAATAAAGCCGTACGGTTCCTGGGCTTTTATTTGTTAGGAGAGTTTTGATTACTGATTCAACTTCCTTGCTTTTTATTGGCCTGTTCAGATTTTCTATTACTTCATGATTCAGTCTCGGGAAGTTGTATGTTTCTGGGAATTTATCCATTTCTTCTCAGTTATCTAATTTGTTGGCATATGCTTGTTCGTGGTCTACAATTTCTTTTTAAACATTTTTGTTCTTACACAATGCTTTTCAAGTGAAAAGAACATGGAGTCTTCTGTCATATTCTCCCAGATTTGAATTTGAAGGAGCTGAGTAACCTTTCTAAAATTTTTCCACGTTTGTTAATAAGAGTAATATTATTCAACCTGTAGGGTTAAAATAAAGATGAAATGAGGTAGCATAGAGCAGTTAGCCCAGACAAGCACCCACAGGCTCTCGTCACATGTTACCTTCCCTCTGCCCAACGCTCCCTAAGTTCAGTGGCCCATCGTGTAGAGCAGCAGGTCCAGAGGCTGTGAATTATTTGTGATGTTTTTCCAAGGCCTGAATGGGGAGAGACATTTTAATCACAGCACCGGCAAAACTCACGTAGAGACGAACATATAATTAGTGGCCTCTTCCTACGAGGGATAATCCACGGGGGGCCTGACGGAATTGGAGTTTGCACATAAGCAGTCGGGGCATGTATATCCGTCAGCTCTGTGTCCCTGAAAAGTGGGAAGCAAGAGGCCTTTGTGGCTTGGTCACAGACTCGTTGTCAGACACATTACGCCTGCATTCGTCGGACAGGCCTTCAGAATGAAATGTCAGGAGGGAGGTTTAGCGGTAGGGGAGACAATTATGAGAATCTCAGAGGTGAGAAATAGAGAATTCTGCTCACTGCCCAGGAAGGAGAGAATATGGCACAGAAGGAGGGCAGGGAAATGTGTTTCCTGACACGTGCAAAAAAGGCCTGTCATTTACCGAGTTCCCTCTTTTGCTCTCTCAGGCTAAGACTGAGTGAGAAGATGCTTTCAGGAGAAAAGAAGTATAGCTTAACCCCAGTGGATACTGAGGAAAAACCCCAGGGCTCACGGCACTACTAGAGTTAGCCTGTCGTTTAGTTCACCAGCTTTCTGGCCCGTCTGATTTCTTTAGAGGCTGTAACGGGTGCTACCAAGTCTCCCAATGCAGTGGGTCCAAAGTGGTGGGCTTCTTCACTTTGGGAGCAAAGAGCTCACCATTTGGGACTGTGCTGTCACTGTCATTGTTCTCTTATGGCTGCAAGTTACCACAGAGTAAACGGGTTTTCTCCAGGGAGCTCACTTATGCCCGTAGAGAAGAGTGTGGACTCCTTAGAGAGAGGTCTGCTTCACCTGACCCTCCAGTCCTCAGAGAGCATCAGCTCAGCCCCCTGTTAGCTTTTCTTCTGGCCTTCTTGGGTCTGTTTGTCCCATATCCTGATGATGCCTTTCTTACAAAGGTGAAGCTAGGCAAGCAGCCTAGGCTCCGGTCCCGGTTCTGCTACCACGAGCTGTGGAGCCTCGCCAGGTCCTGCGCCCTTTCGGAATTTCCAGGCATTTCCGCTGTAAAATGCAGTCAGGCTGCCTGCCCTGCTCGCCTGCAGCCTAGTCTTGAGCGTGGGATGATGTAACACACGTGCAAGTTATTGCGTAGTTCAAGGCGGTAGTCAAATGTGTGATGTTAGCAGACCTGTTGAGACTTGCCTTTTCCCGTGAACGTGCAAAGTAGACCATCTCAAGTCATTGAACTAGGAAAAGCTACATACGGTATTTTAAATTAGTTTTGCTTCCGCTGACAAAAAAATGTTTCGGTTCAACCGTTGATGGTCTGGTCATCTACTACGTTTGTCCACCTAGCTGCTCCCCAAGGAGGCCTCCACTTGCTGGATTGTCTTAAGGTCACAGCAACTTCGAAGTCCCAGCCACCTTCTTCCTTTCTTCTGTTTAGGGGGGAGAAATGTCTGTATTATGCCTGTGTCAAAGTTACAGAGAAAGTGAGTCAACCCAGTAGCTTTGTGTGGGTAGATCAGACCACTCAGAAGGCTCTTGAAACTTTTGCATGCACGCACACACGCAGGCATGCACACACAGACACACGTACATAAACCAATGCATATACATAAAGCAGTCCACAGATGAGTGGTGCTGTCCTCATCCAACCCTGCCTGCTGAGTTCTTCCCTGCTATTTGCAGGCTTCTCTGAAGGCTGACTTTGAAATCCCCTTTCCCTCGCACTCTACGTGTGTGTTACAGAAGCCTTTTTTTTGTTCAAGTAGTTCTACAGTTTCACTGGATCTGCACACCTTTTGCCCGGGATGGTTTCTTCATATGTTATTGCAGGATTTTAGTTTGTGCTGTCATGGAGGTGCCATGTTTGTTTGTTTACTCATATTTTCTTTCAGACAGTAATATATAATTTATGGTACAGGAGCAAATTTTTAGAAAGGAATGTGTGAACTTAAAACATTTGTCATTTTCCAGCCTGATTGCATATGATTTCACCTAATACCCAACACCTTCAGTAGCATAACTACTACAACCCATCACACTTTGGAAGGAAATTTGTTTCATATTTTATATTGTTTGGTGTCTCTTTTGTTGTAACAAACTAGCCTCCAGGAAACGGGAAGTCCCCAATTGTGAGCATTTCTAATATGAGTGACTACACACTCAGGCCCTTTTGCTGAACAAGAACAAGTAACTTGCTCTAGGTGGGCTCTTTTGAAAGAGTCTTACCCAAGCTAGCTGCTTTCCCCTTTCTGTTGGCTCCTGGCAGCTGGCAGCAGAAGCAGACATGCTTGCTGGAAAAGCAGCTGTCCTTGGCTTTCCTTGCTTCTTGGAACAGAGACCTTAATTCACTAGCTCCCTAACTACAGGGAGAAACAATGATTCTTCATCCCCATGAATCCCGTTCAGCATCCCTCAGAGGCCCACGAGAGAGGTTCTCTGTCCTACAGCCTTGTCCCAGCTGCAAAGACAGCCCCGCCAGCACAGCGCCTGCTCCGGTCACGGTCTGCTCCCAAGGGACAGTGCCTCCTGTCAGCAGGCCCCTTCTTGAGTCCCTGGTGCTGGGAAGATGTGCCTGCAGCCTCCTGCGCCCTTGCCCCCCACCTCTGACACACACACACACTTTGAGCCCGGGAGACGCAGCAGCCCACTGAAACTCTAGTTACAAGTACCAAGTTGCTGGAATGCCCAGGGAAGTGAGAATGAGCGGGCCTCACACAGGGAAGATTTGAAGCAAGCCTCGTGGCTTTTTAATAGCGTGCCAAAGCGGTCTCGGTGGTGGGCCAGCAGGGCCCCCAGTCTATCTTCTGTGAAAGGAGAAGGCCCAGCAGGCCCTGCCTAATGCAGACGGCCCCTCCACTCTGCTGGAGGAGACAGACTCCGAGATGGCAATCAAGGCTGGATTTGCCAACACATTTCCAATGATTAAAATGTAATTAGCACAACTGAGTGCCTCCTCCCCAGCTAATTTTAATACATGCTGTGACAGGCAGGCAGCCGGCTGTGCCTTTAGCCCAGCAGCAGATGGAGGCAGAGGCAGCGGGAGAGGAAAACCATTTTGCAATGTGACTATTCGCATCACAAAACCATCAGGGCGCTCAGCTCTTAGAAGGCCCTTGATGGCAGCACATCAAATTGGCGCTGTCATAGCTGACCGTGGCAATGGCAGTCATCCTTCATACTGTCCCAGAAGCACAGCGAGGCAATTTCTAGGCGTAACCCTTTAAGATCTAGAAGGGGAGAGAGAGAGACGTGGAGAGCACACTTATCGTCGCGCAGTGACAGGCGTGAGCTTTGCAATGTGCGCTGTGAAACCCACGCTCTTGGCAGCTTGCAAACCGTTACTTACATGTTCCTTTTCCAAGACACAGTGGAGTATGGTTCAGAAGCTTTGGAAATAGCTGTTTCTCCAAAAGGGAGACAGGCGTGAGCTGCCTTCTGTGTACTTTCTCCGAGCTGGGAAGGATAAGCTTTGCAGCCTGGGGTGGTGGGCAGGTTGGAGGTTTCCTCTTCTATTCCTTTGATCCCATGGAAACCTTTGAGCCGGGGGCCTCTCCTCACGACCATCTGTTTCTGTCGTATCTTGAAGGGCACATTAGGCAAGCTGCAATGCCCGAAGGACCCTGAGGCCATGCTTTTCCTCTCTCACCTGCTAGCTCAAACACCTGGCCTTCGCCACCACTGTTTAGCCTGTAAAGGAAACGGTCTCCTTGGAGGCTGAAGATCATTTGGTCTTCCTGGGTGTGGATTGTACAGGAGAGGTGCGGGGGGTACTTGTGTTGATTGGGATCTGTCACCCAAACGTGGTGGCACACGACCTTCACGGCAGCACAGTCATCTCCCACCGCAGGACAAAAGGAGCCAGGCTGAATATTAGAGAGGTGATTTGATGATGGTGAAGACGACATTCACCACCATTTATTGGACATTTACTGTGGCCTAGCACTATGTTAAATGCCTAAAATACATTAATTTTTCTCCTTTAACACTCACATAAATCTAAGAGCTACCCGTTATTTTTCCCATTTTATGGATGAGGAGACAAAGCCACAGCAAGTTTGAATAATTTACCCAATTACTTCTGTTAACGTCAGAATCTAAATCCAAACACACATGATGAGCTGGACAGTAAAAGTCCTCACCTAGACATGCTGGACCACAAAAATGCAGGAAAACCCTCTGAACAGAGAAATCCTTGGCTCTGAAAAACAATGACATTATTCTTTGCCATCTAATGACCCCTGGAGACCAGCACCCATCAGGCTCTCAGGGACTCTATCACATGGGTGACATTTTGTACGTCTCTCTGTGTGTATCTTTTTCTCCTTTAACTAAAAAATAACATCACTAAAGAGATTTTTTTTAATTACCAAGATTTAAACGTGAAAATAATGCAAACTCTTTATCACTCAGACATAGACACTGTTAACACTCGGTGCATCTTTTTCCAGTCTTTTTTTCTTTCTACGTGTGTTTAGCAATTTCAAAGTAATATCGTGCATATAATGAAATGCATTTTGCTTCTTCTTTTAAAGTAAATTTATTTTATTATTTTTTTTTGGCCACATTGGGTCTTCCTTGCTGCTCACGGGCTTTCTTTAGTTGCGGCGAGCGGGGGCTACTCTTCGTTGCGGTGCGCAGGCTTCTCATTGTGGTGGCTTTCTTGTTGTGGAGCACGGGCTCTAGGCTCTCGGGCTTCAGTAGTTGTGGCACACGGGCTCAGCAGTTGTGGCTCACGGGCTCTAGAGAGCAGGCTCAGTAATTGTGGTGCACGGGCTTAGTTGCTCCGCAGCGTGTGGGATCTTCCCAGACCAGGGCTCGAACCTGTGTCCCCTGCATTGGCAGGCGGATTCTTAACCACTGCGCCACCAGGGAAGCCCACATTTTGCTTCTTTAATTGCAGTAGTAACAATAAAAGCAGTACTTTTCGTGGATTATGTTCTTACCTCTGCCTTAAGAGACAGATACTATTACCCTATTTTATTCATGAAAAAACAAAATTGAACCTGAGAGAGGATATGTAATTCACCCAAGATCACTTCTAGGATTTTTCTTTTAACTTTTCTATGACCATGATCATTTTTTCCTTTTTAGTAAAATTCCTTAGGAACATTATTTTTATGGGTAAACACTACACAGGTGCATCAGTCTGTTCCTCAATTTGGGGACATTTAGGTTCATGAAGTCTGTGTACTGGATTCATCCAGAGATTTAGAAAAACCCGGGTTCAAATGCTTGGGGCCTCTTTTCACAACTCTCTGACTCTTGGTGAGTTACTTCATGTCTGCAGTCCTAACTCTCTCACTGTAAATTGGAATACTAAACCCCACACCGTGGGGGTGGGGAGGGGTTCAGGAGGAGGTGTAAGGTTAAAAAAGGGAGTATATGTAAGTGTGTCATAGCGTATTTCCTGTCCCTTCCTATGTGCTGACAGTAGCCATGTAAAGAACATATTATCGGGTTGTTTCCTAACTGCATGATGAAATTTGCAGACAAATGCATATATACGTTTTTGTTCCATTTCGAATAGATAGAAAGAGAAAAGTTGAGCTAAACAATATGAAAAACATTAAGGCTCTTTATGCACACTGCAGAATTATTTTGCAGAGAGAAAACTGACATTCCTCCACAAGTGGATGAGTGTCTGCATAACTACAACCTTGCCAAAACTGTGTATCAGCATTTACATTTTTCTTCTAGTTTGGTAGATGAAAAAGAAATATATCTCTTTTTACTCTGCATTTCTTTGATTACCAGTGAAGTTGAACATTTTTCCCCCATATGTTTATTAGCCATTTATAGTTCCTCTCCCATGAATTGACCTCTCTGCTTTTGAAAGGAAGGATGAGTCTCCAAGGGCTAGCTAGAGAAAAGGTGCTCCAGTGATCATTACCACAGAGCCCTGGGGCCAGGAGTTGCAGGAAAGAGAATTAAGAGCCTCCTGGGACTGCCAGGCGACTATCAAGTACGCTTCTTCCTAAACCAGAGCACGGCTTTCTACACAGCCAGCCCGCAATCAGTATTTGTTCTCTACCATTTCATTTGTTCCGTTAAGAAATATTTTGGATTTTTGAGAGCGGCTCTTCACATTCCACTCAAGCCAGTGCTTATAATTCTTTCCGGGGAGATGACCAGCAAGCATGCCTGTTCAGTTGGGATTTTTGCTCTGAGAGTCCCATCAGTTCACAGTGCATTGCTGTAGATCTTGCCTGAGTCTTTTACGACCCCTGCCATCCAGCCAGGGGCTGTGACTGCTCTGTAACCTTCCTAGATTTAAACCCGGTGCTTGCGTTCTCCTCGTAGGTTACAGAGCAGCAGAGCCCATCCATACTGATGTCTTTCTCTCCTCCTTGGATTTAGAGGGTAAAATAAACCCTCTGCCATAGAAGTGCTTATTGATTACTGAAGTACATAATAAAGCCTAAGAATAAACTAAGACCAAGTAATCGGGCCTGTTCCTGGGAGATGACAGTAAAACCCTGGCCAAGGCAGTCTCTGAGGGCTGCCTTCCACGTTGGAGCTAGGAGGCCCCCCTTTTAATTAGGCGTCCAAATGGTAAGCAGTGAATGATAGAAACCAGACGAAAAGAGTACATACTTAAAGCAATTATACTCCAATAAAGATGTTTAAGAAAAAAAAAAAGAGTACGTACTGTATGATTCCATTTATATAAAACTCTAGAAAATACACGAACTAATCTATAGTGACAGAAAGCAGATCAATGGTTGCAAGGAGAGGCATAGGTGGTTCAGGGAGGGAGAGGATGGGGGGATTAACAAAGGAGCACCAAGGAAGCTTTTGAGCGCAGTGGATGTGTTCACTCTCCTAATTGCGGTGATGGTTTCACAGGTGTATACATGTGTGTATCAAATAGTGCACTTTAAATATGGACAGGTTATTCATGTCAATTATATCTCAATAATGCCACTAAAAACATAGTAAGCAGTACAAAGAGACAATCCTTGGCTCACCTTGTGTTGGAAATTTTCTTTTCCATAAGAAGCTATATTTTAAGGAACATTTAGGAGGACTTGTGAGACTAAATTTTACCTTCACATTTGAATAAACAGGGGTTTCAGAAGACTGAAGGGTACCAGTCAAACATAAAATAAAAAGGCATTCCAAAGGCAAGATAGCCCTCTTTCTTCATCCCTTTTCCTTTCTTACATCCGAACCTTAAAGGTGACTTTCTATATAATTATTTGCTAAAACAAAAGAAGCTGAGCCCTTTAGAAAATAGTATTAGTTCCCTTCTCCCCCTACTCCTTCTGCCGTTATATTTCCCCCACCCAGAGGAGAGGTCCTATAATGAAGAAATAAAGACCACTCCAAAATGTTGGCAGTCTAAAAGGGGACAGGCATTTTCAACACAAAGAGATGTTTGTTTTCCTTGCATTTTAACTCTTAATTTTTGACACAGTGGGGAACTCCAGCATGGCTGCCATTTAAAATGTAACAATGCCTTGGTGTTCTGATTGCTTCTGTCACAGGGGTGTTGTGACTGAAGGCCAGGAGACAAAGCAAATGAGGCCAAAGACAGTGCCTGCTGCTGAGGTACTGGTCCATTTCTCTGCATCTGAATGTGTCTTTTCTCTGGCCCAACGAGGAGTCACTCAGGGAGACTGAAGCTGGAATTTGTACAACCTCTTTTCAGTCCCCTTGATTTTAATCAGAAATACACAATTATTCTTTTCCTCCAAATAGAGAAACTCAATCCCCATTTTAAATTCAATTATTGTAATTGCAGCATTCAGAAAAATAGCACATTCATTTTCTAATAAGAGATTGTGGATACCAAATTACTGCATATAGTATGTCAAAACAGGAAACTTGAGACTGGCAGGCCAGTGGGTGTTTTTATCTTGGCAATTTGTATTTTCTTGCAGACAATTTATAGTAATCCTACCCTTCCTTGTTTATGACATAGAAGACGGGCTTTTCAAGCCACCCTAAAATAAAGACTGTTGTTAGGTACAATTCAGTTTAAAATCCCAGTTATGAAAATAATGAATTCTAAGAGGGGCAAAAGTGAAGTACCTAATAAAGAGAAGAAGAAAAGGAATCAGGATTTGGGTCCTATGGGATGGCAGTCCAACACGTCTTCAGATCTCCTTGAACTACGTTCTAATGTTTGTACATCAGTTTGCCCCAAACCATATTTCTATTCCTTTCACCGTCTTGCATTTTAAAAATAAAACAGAAAATCTGATTGGTGGGAAGTTGATAATGTGGCCGTTATGTTTCAGCAATATGAGAGCACCCTGTTCCCTTTTCCTGTTTAATTCCAGTTGCTTTCGTTGGCTTGAAGTGAGTCGAATGTAAGAAGAAATACTTTAGGATTTTGAGTTTCCTGATTTCCTTAAAAGAATAACCTTAAAATCGGATTTTTACAAGTGTACAGTGTTACTCTTTTAGGATTTACTTTTAACCTCAAAATTATGTTCATGTTTTTCTCATAGACACTCTCAGACACCCACCATCTTCAAACACCTTAACATCCATTCCATCAACTACTGTTTATTTATTGATCTCCTTCATTAGACACTTCTTGTGACACTTTCCCTGAGATTTTTTTTTTTTTTTTTTTTTTTTGCGGTACGCGGGCCTCTCACTGTTGTGGCCTCTCCCGTTGCGGAGCAACAGGCTCTGGAACCGCAGAATCAGCGGCCATGGCTCATGGGCACAGCCGCTCCGCGGCACATGGGATCTTCCCGGACCGGGGCACGAACCCGCGTCCCCTGTATCGGCAGGCGGACTCTCAACCACTGCGCCACCAGGGAAGCCCTCCCTGAGATGTTTGGCTCCTGTAGTTTATGAATGCATTCTTTCACACACATTTATTGAGCACCTACTAGGTGCCAGGTTTAGGAAGAGCAAGATGCAGGCAAACTCTGAGATATGTTTGGGGAAACTGACATAGTGTTGGAGGTACTGGAAACCAGGAGCTAAAATAATGGCCAGAGAAGTCCATACATATGGAAGAGAGAACAGACATGTCCACGTGTCCCAGAGAGGTAGACCTCCTCTGCTGAACTGCTGAGTGCCTACTAAGTGACAAGCACTTCAGTTATATTCTCTCAACTAATCTCCATTTTTGTAGTTACCAGAGTTAATGTTTTCAGAAGTGTGATCTCTTCCCAGGGTTACTCGGTTGGCTCATTTTGTTAGCTCCATCCTTAAATAGGCCTTGCATATAAATAAATCTGTGCAGAGGGCTATCCAAGTAGCTCCTAATTCTGATTGGTCAGGATCTCTGGACAAATTCCAAAACGGCTGGCTTCCTAGTTGGACCAATAGTGCCTCTTGATGTTTTTGATGTTTATTCTGTGTATCTGTCCATTTATTTACTTTTCCAGTTTGAATTTCAATGAACATCTTAATAACGTCAAAGCCCATAAGACATAGTTTGCACTATGCATAACCTACAAGTTTAGATTCAAAATCTTAGATCTATGCATTTTACTTTAGTCCCTATACACAGAGTTACTGACTACCGTTTGACTGAAGAATAAGTCCAAACTATATTAACCTCCCAAACTGTGCATCAAGAACCGACAGGAATGCTTAGAAAATTGAATTCTAAAGGGTCTTTCCTTGTTGGTACTTTATCCATGAAATAAAGCCATTCATTCCAGTTGTTCTCTTCTTTGAGCGGGAATGATAGTTTCTGCTTTTGTTTGTTTGGGTTATTGTTTCTGTTTTTGTGTAGCATAGTATCAAGTCTTCAGACGCCTCCCAAGCAGAAATCCTTCCAGAATATGATTTCCCCTCTGGCAATAAAATGATGGAAAAATCCAACCCAACGTTTAAATGACTATTAAGTTACCTCATTTCTGTGTGTGATATAACATATCTTTCAGGAAGGAGTTGGAAAAAACTATTAGAATTTCTCTCTGGCTACTTTCACATGCTTGAACTTACTTAATTCTCAAAAAAATCTTCTGGAGTATGCATCATCCACCTTTACAGGTTGAAAAAAAAAGGTAGGCTCCAAGCTGTAAGTACCTTTTCCAAGACTGCATGACTCCTAAATTGAGGGCTCAGAACCTGAACTGAGGTCAGCGTGAGATTTAATAAGCACGTGCTGTGTGCGGGTTCTGTGCTAGGTCCTGCGCTTAAGGGAGAGCCATCTCAGGGAGAGTGGAAACATGGCTGATGGGCTGCATTCACTGTTGCTTACGTCATCGAAACGTCTTTAGTTTCAGCTTGCCTCTACTTACCCTCCGCCAAGCCATCAGTCAGGAAGATACTTGCTGGGAACATGAACTTTGGAGGACAGAACTGGGTTCCAGTACTACCTCTGCCCTTGGAAGCCTTCACTTCTCATCTTGAAAATGGAGGGCTCATCATACTTCCCTTCCAGGGCTGTTGTTGGGACATCCTTTTTTAATGACTGATAGCTGTGGGTTGGCATTTTTGGGGGAAAATGCTTTGAGATAGTGCCTAGTGAGAATCCCTCCCCAGAAAGAGCTATGCTGCAGAGATAGGAACCAGGCTTTTCCGGAATCGGCAGCTCAGAGCTGCTCTGCTGTTGTGGCTCTGCCTCTTTTTCCCTTTTTTTAAATTTTTTTGCCAGAGGTGGACGTTGTCCGTTTGACAGGGAATTGAATCGTGTAGGCACCGCTTAGCATGGAAAGCAGGAGTTTACATTCAGTGCCTCACAACCTTAGGGGCTTGAAGGAAGAATGGTTTGCAGCAGCTTCATTACCTAGGGAAAAAGAACTTGGAGTTACAAGCACTTTAAGAAAGATGCTTTTACTTTGCGTTTTGGAGAAAATAGAACAATTACCTACTGAAGGTGCAGTGGATGAAAAAACACGTCTGTTCCTACCACCCTGATCATCTAATCTGTTCAGATTTATTCTGCCTTCCTGAAGGTGATTCAAGCCAGGCTGTCCTTGCAGAGTGGCTGCACCAGTCCTTCCCCTGGCTGGGACACATGGTGATCGCCTGAGGCTCCCAGTGAAAGACAGACATTTCCTACTGCTGATAGGAGCTTCCTCTGAGGGCGGGAGCACCACAGGAAGTATCTGATATGTGGAATGCGTTGAAGGAGGGAGGGAGGGAGTCCATAAATCATCAAATCGTTGTTGAGCATCTTTTAGGATCCTTAAAACTGCACTAAGCCCTGTGATGATTCCTAGGACACCAGACTACTCTCTGAGGAACTCACCGTCTGCCAGGGAACGAGACATATATGTGAAATCAGTGGAGGATTATATTCTATCTAAACTAGAGGCAGTTAGATTTCCAGCACCTGACACACATACTCTTTTTTTTAAATGAATTTATTTATTCATTCATTTATTTTTGGCTGCGTTGGGTCTTTGTTGCTGCGCACGGACTTTCTCTAGTTGCAGCGAGTGGGGCTACCCTTCGTTTTGGTGCACGGGGCTTCTCATTGCTGTGGCTTCTCTTGCTGGGGAGCACAGGCTCTAGGTGCGTGGGCTTCAGTAGTTGTGGCAGGCGGGCTCAGTAGTTGTGGCTCGCAAGCTCTAAAGCTCAGTCTCAGTAGTTGTGGCGCATGGACTTAGGTGCTCTGCGGCATGTGGGATCGTCCCAGACCGGGGCTCAAACCCCCGTCCCCTGCATTGGCAAGCAGATTCTTAACCACTACGCCACCAGGGAAGTCCCAACACACATACTCTTAAAAACATCTTTTTTAAATTAAAACCTCACTCTTTGTTGAATAATGAATGAACAAATGATCTCTAACACCTCTTGAGCTCTTCCTATGTGTCAGGCACTGTTCTAGTCCCTTGTATGTGTACTACCTATATATTTATTATATATATTATTACTATATGTTTATGAATGCAGTGAATGCCCTCAACAACTTCATGAGGTTGATGCTGTCAATAGCCGCATTTGATAGCTAATGAAACCGAGGCGCAGAAAGGCAGCTTGTTTGTCCAAAGTCCTACAGACAAATCACAGGTGGTAGAGGCAGGATTTGAACCTAGGCCAATTGGCTCCACAGTCACAGATGAAGGAGAGTAAGGTGGCCTTTTCAAGAGCTTGTTGGCATTTTGGTTCAGACGAAGAGCAGCCAGGCTTTGTTATTAGCTCATCTGGCTCTGGCTTCCCTAGGACTTAAGCACCCTCCCCCTTTCTAGAACTCAGACCAGTGCCGGCCAACCCTGTGTGGTCCCACCCCACCGCTCCCCTGGCCCCGCCAGGCCTCTCCTTTGTCGTTTCTCTTACCGAGCACATTTCTAAATGAGGAAGGTTGCTCTGCTTTAAGGACATACAAATGGCTTGCCCTCACCTGTCAAGCACGATCCTTGTATTTTACCAGACCCATTATGAACGCAATCTTTCTGTCGAAAATTTGCATACCTCCTTTCTTGAAAAGTAATGACAGCAATTTCTTTCCCTCCGCTCACTTTCTGAGTGTCTCATTTAACGGCACCTGTGAAACCGACAGGCGCAGAGATGAGAAGTGAAAGAGAGCAGTTGATTAAATCATCATCAAGTCGGGCCTCAGAAAGTCAATTCTGCTTGCCGTCTGCAATGATATCCTTTTATCTTAAAGTAATGAGCTATGGCACTTTTGCATCGGGTAATGCGATAAGTTCTATTAGCATGTTCCATTTGCCTCACAAGCAAGGGCAAGTCATTTTAGCTAGCTCATATCACTGCAATCAAAGCAATTGGCTTCCCAGGCAGAGAAGAAAGGGAAAAGGCTCAGGATGATTTCTATGGATCACACACAACACAGTGGAAAAAATAGACTCTTGTATTATTTTAACCCATAACATGCTTTTCCTTTTTCCTCATCAGCAAATTTGGGTTTTATTAGCTCACACGGGACTCTGAAGAGAACCAAGCTTTAGTTGAAGCAAACCTAGGGGGCTCAGGCCCCACCCAAAGGAACCAGCAACTATGATCTAGAAAGGGAAAATCGCAGCATTACAGGGGGTCACAAATAGAATCCTGCCAAAGAAGATAACAGAGAAGGTCTCCCTGGTAATAACACTGTGGTCTCATAATCAACTCTTCCTTCACACCATCTGCAAAGTCATTTGTAATAGGTCCCCAGGCAGGTATGGATTAATGCTATTGATGACTTAGAATCAGTAAATCAATGACAGAGAGGCAAAGGATCCGTTGCTTAAGCCTAAAAGAGATGGTTTACAAATCACTGGGCCCTACACTGTCTGTTTTACCTTTGGATAGGAAACTCATTTTTCTCATCTTGGCGATCACTGAGGCTTGTGAGCTCTGGGTTTTAAGTACATTTCATCTTTGGGGTTTATGTATGTTTATACCTGGCAAAACGTGACTTCCTTTCCTCTAAGGAAAAAGAAAAGTGCTGAACACTTCAGAAGTTTGCGAAATATCCATTTCTTCCCCTATTTCCAGAAACCCCACAGTATTTTAATGAGCTAAGTGGAAATTTACAGCATATAAATTGTTTTTTTTTTTTTTACTATACCTGGATTTCCAGGTGACAAAAAGGAAAAAATGATTGAAAATTAATTTGTGAGCTGGAGTACTTCAGGCTGGACGACTGGATTTCTGGCAGGATGTGCGCGCTTCTAATCAGTGCTCAGAATGAGCCTGGCGCACAGTAGTCACTTTAAAATTATTTACTGAGAGAAAATGTGTGATCATTTGAGAGACCCTGGAGGGAAAGTGAGTTTTCTCTTAGCCCCCTCAGATCACAATGGCTGTTTGAACTCTGGCCAGTTCAAGCTGAGAACTTGAAAAGATGCCAGATTCTGAGGAGTCCCCATATAGGAATGATAAGGTTACCAGCACAAAATTCCAGAAGCTTCTGAAAGTTCTCCATTTTACCTCCCGAACAGCTGAAGACTGACCTTAATAATATATAGACCTTATATTATTTTCAAATGTGCTCATTTTGCGACTGTCAGAAGTTTTGTTCTTATCTTTTAAACTATTGTTGGGAACACACATCTTTTTTTTTTTTTTTTTTTTTTTTTTTTTTTTTTTTTGTGCAGTACGCGGGCCTCCCACTGTTGTGGCCTCTCCCGTTGCGGGGCACAGGCTCCGGACGCGCGGGCTCAGCAGCCACAGCTCACGGGCCCAGCAGCTCCGCAACATGTGGGATCCTCCCGGACCGGGGCACGAACCCGTGTCCCCTGCATCGGCAGGCGGACTCTCAACCACTGCGCCACCAGGGAAGCCCGGGAACACACATCTTTTGATTAGGCTTTCTTTTCATTTTTTTTAAAGAGATTTTTGATGTGGACCATTTTTAAAGTCTTTATTGAATTTGTTAACAGTATTGCTTCTGTTTTATGTTTTGTATTTTTGGCCACGAGGCATGTGGGATCTTAGCTCCCCGACCAGGGATCGAACCCGCACCCCCTGCGTTGGAAGGCGAAGTCTTAACCACTGGACCGCTAGGGAAGTCCCCTACTTTCATTTTTTTTTGAGCTATTTTATTTGATCAGACGTAGTTATTGTGGAAATACAGGGGAAGAGGAACCAATGACATCATTTTACAGTGAGAAAACCCAAACCATTTTCAGAGTTAAAATATTCTTTTTATTTCTAGGGCCCCAATAGCTTTAAATTTCACTTACAGTCCAAAGCCAGTATGAGAACAACGTAAACAATGTGAGGGACTTCTCTGGTGGCGCAGTGGCTAAGAATCTGCCTGCCAACGCAGGGGACACAGGTTCGAGCCCTGGTCTGGGAAGAGCCCACATGCCGTGGAGCAACTAAGCCTGTGCACCACAACTACTGAGCCTGCGCTCTAGAGCCCGCGAGTCACAACTACTGAAGCCTGCTCGCCTAGAGCCCGTGCTCCACAACAAGAGAAGCCCACACACCGCAACGAAGAGTAGCCCCCGCTCACTGCAACTAGAGAAAGCCCTTGTGCAGCAATGAAGACCCAATGCAGCCAAAAATAAAAAATAAATTAATTTTTAAAAAACAATGTGAAAGGAGGGCTTTGCGGAGTGATAAAAGACAGACAGCATCAGAGTTGCCATATGTGGTACAAAATACTGCCCGGTTTTTGCATGTACAAGGAACTCGGCAGATGGGAAGATGGTGGTGTACATGTTTTTAGTCACCATGCTGCTACCTCACTTCTTTAAATAAGAAAGTAAGTGTCATGTTTTCTGCAGGTGGCTTCTTCTGAAATTGCTTTTAGGTGAGGGATGTCTTTACCATCTTAGGGAAACCGCCTGCCCCAAAGGGGAATCGATTCATTTTGTCACTGGCAAAGTGAAATTGTACTTGATGTTAGGTGCTATAGTTTACAAGTTGGGGTTCTCCCTCATTTTCCTCTCATTTCCTTTAGGCAGAAAGAAGAATAAAATAACTTTGTTCAGCCGTGGTGTTCAGCCCTGACATCTTTGGTGGCAATGATAAATGGATTTGAGATACGAAATAACTGTTCCAGCAAGGTCCATTGAGCAGAATAGAGAGCAGTGCCCTCCTCAATGTCATTGTGTGTGATATATTCAATGATTGCCACTTTCTGCTTAAGAATGCATTCCATCACAAGGTCCCTGGAATTCCATCTCGTTCCCTCATTCTGAGTGAGGCAGAGAGGTGTCGCAGACCTTAGCTTATTTCTATATGTATCAGAGTGTTAAAACACAGATGTTGAGATTCCCAAATGGAAATGAGAAATGTTTGCTTTTGAAGAAGTACAATAAAATCCTAATTATGTCTTGTCTGGGCCTTTTAATGGAAGATATTTTCTTCTGGGCCCCAACTCCTTTGGTTCTGCAGATAACTTTAGGTCTGCGCATTGTGTTCAAACATACATCCCGTTGTATTACGCAGTCAGTGTTGGCTGTGCCTTCTTTCTTTGGAATTACTTGTCTTTTAAATCATAGTTAGCTTATGCTGCATGAAATCAGGAATTCTTAAGATGAGTGAGAGGGATCTATCGATATGATTGAGCATCTGCTGTATCTCAAGGCCTGGAGAAAGATGAACAAGGCACTGCCCTTTACCTACACAGAGCGCACGCTGTAGCAGGGAAGACTGTTGTGGCCAACAGTGAAAATACAGTTTTGTAAGGGATGGAGACAGAAGCGGTTAATTCTAAGAAGAGTACTGGAATTCTAAGAATTCCTCTTTATTTTTTGGCTGCATTGGGTCTTCGTTGCTACGTGCAGGCTTTCTCTAGTTGGGGCGAGCTGGGGCTACTCTTCGTTGCAATGCGCGGGCCTCTCATTGTGGTTGCCTCTCTCGTTGCGGAGCACAGGCTCTAGGCACACGGGCTTCAGTAGTTGTGGCTCACGGGCTTCAGTAGTTGTGTCTCACGGGCTCTAGAGCGCAGGCTCAGTAGTGGTGGCACATGGGCTTAGTTGCTCCTCAGCATGTGGTATCTTCCTGCACCAGGGTTCGAACCCGTGTCCCCTGCATTGACAGGTGGATTCCCAACCACTGCGCCACCGGGGAAGCCCTCTAAGAATTCTTAAATTCTAGGAAGAGTATTGGAAGATTCAGAGGAAACTCTGTTTTTAAAGGTAAATTACAAGTTTTTAGGTAGAAACTTGGAAGAATAGAATTCCAGGCAGAGGGCATTGTTAAGTGCAAAGATGGAAGGGCCAGAGGGTGTGACCGAGTGTGCTGGGGTGTGACTGGAGCAAGGGATGTGTTAGGGTGATACCACTAAAAGAGTGGATGCAGACCAAGGCCAGTCTGTGAGCTGTTTGTAACTAATCCACTGTGAGGTTAGTATAGCACTTGAGAGTAAGCATTTGGGAACTTTTATAGCAATTCAGTAGAATAATTTTGTATCTCTTAAATCTAACAGTAACATATTTTTACGTGTCTTTGCTTTTTCACTTTTCTAGCAATTTATTTTTTATTATATCTTACAAAGTATTGGTCTAAAACGTATTGGAAATTAGAACAAAAACAAATGGTCCTTCTCCAAAGAAAGCCCGAGAAGCCCTGTGTTGGAGGAGCAGTGGGGAGTGGGAGAGTTGGAAACAGCGTGAAGAGTTTTCATTGCCTTCTCGGCCATGGGAAGTGTCATGATCAAATTGGAATTTAGGAAATCCACTCCTGTCAGTAAGGACTTGGATTCGAAATGAAAGAGACTGTAGGCCCTGGAAAGCAGTCATTAGCCTCTTGTAATGATAAAATAAAAGCCTGAACTAAAGCAGCGGCCATGGCCATGAAGATGGAGAGGATTTAGAAAGTTGAATCAGTAATGTGGGGTGAGAGAGAAAGATAGGTCTGCTCAAGAACGGATTCAAGGAGGCTGACAAGACTCTTCACTCGGGCAGTTGAGTGATTGCATGGTGACGTCATTACCAGGAACAGCACGGGAGGGGGCAGGTGTGGGGTGAGTAGAAGATGGTGCGTCGGGATTTAGATGGATACTTGAGCCTGAGGTGTTTATAGGGCTTCAGGAAGTGGGTATAGCAAACAAAAACATCTGTTAGTGCTGGCTAACATTAATTGTCTGCACTTACTCTGTACTACGTCTAAGTTGTTTACATGTATTAACTCACTTTATTCTCATCTCCTTAGGAGGGAAATGCCATTATTACCCACACTTTACAGATAAGTAAACTGAAACTCAGAGAGTTTAAATAACTTTCTCAAAGTCACATAGCTGGCAAATGGTAGGCATAGAGATTTTTTTTAGTCCCAACATATACATGGTAGCTGGAACCAAGGGAATCTTTAAGGACTCCCGTGGAAATCATATAGAAACGATAGACCTGCAAATGCAACTCTAGGGAAACAATGACATTAAAGAATATGCAGAAAAGGAAGGGCTGTGAGCAGATACTAGGAAAGCGCAATATTGGCGAATGTGTACAAGGGGAAAATTCCAGCGTGTTCAATGGACACATTCCAAATTTCCAGCACTAGGGAATTTGTTTTCTAGATTACTTACAATCCATTACAGTGCAGCCTTTTCAAAAACGTGATGCTACTGGCAAGTATTACTCATTCAACTAAAATATTTGACATATTAGGTAAAAACAAAGCAGGTTACCAAATACTAGGACTTTATTTTCATTTCTTAACATTTGTGAGTGAAGGATGTAGAGAATGGAGGAAAGACAGGAATGAATTATACAAATGTGTTAACAGTGTTTATTTGTAGAGGGTAGGCTGATGGGTGATTTTTTAAAAATCTATTTAATACGTACATATTAATTTTCAAAAGGAGAAGATATTGGGGAGGGGGTTGGTTGGTTATTTGCACAGTTTAAGAGGTGGGGCTTGTCTGGGAAAGGAAGAAGGTACCTCCAAAGGTTTGGTTCTAATTTGGGAAACTAGAGGGAAGAGGAGGTGGAGAGGAAGTTGAGTGTGATGGGTTGGAATGACCGGAGGTACTCAGGTCAGGAGCTGGTCTCTTTCTGATTCTGCATTCGAGGCATGTGGCTTGGATTTCATGCCTCCTCTTTCCCTCTCTTGTCTTTGGTGGGTTGGGGGTCATGTCTTTGTGTGAAGGCTGAGTGATCGAGAATTCCTCCCTGTCCGGCTTTTAAAATGGAGGAAAATATTTTCAGCTGTTCACAAAGGGCTTTGAAATCTAGTCCTGGAGAGCACTCTGTCATGTCAAGCTGGTCGTTAGCGTGCAACCCGTTTGCTAATAAACCAGTACAGGACCCCGATGTCAAAATGCTTAAAATGGTCAAATCAGCTGGGACCCCGTTTCTGCATTTGACATGCCTTTTCCATTTCCGGGCCTCATGCAGAACATAAACCTGACTCAGGAGGTGGCTGTATGAGAGCTCTCATGAATTGGAGTGGGTATCTAGGGAGTGAGGAGCAGACACTTCTTCTTTTAACCTTTCAAGACCAAGAATCATTTGGCCAGAAATCCACAACGTATTGAACTTGGGGTGTGAAAGCCGTACAGTGTATTAAATGTGAATTTGAGGCCATGAATTTTACCCACACCGACTCTATAAAACAGCCTCCCTTTTTCATAAAGCAGGCCAGCGAAGCAGAAAGACTCCTTAGGACTGTGGCTCGCTTTCCGTCTGGGCTTGTCAACAAACCCCCTTTATGAGTGGAATAGACCTCTCGTATGTGTCGAGCTTCTGGCTTTTGCAGAGCGTGTTAGGAGCCAGGCTAGGCAAACGTTGGGCGCTGTTTGCTGAGTGCCTTTATTGCCTTTGCATAATTTATGAGCTGGAGGGGTTGACCATCATTCGTCTCTGCCAGGGGCTGGCACTCGAGGCTCCAGAGAGCGGAGCTGTAAATTGGATGGTGCGTTCCTGCTGAGCTCACGGCAAAGTCCTCGGGTCAGTATGGGAATTTAATACCAGAAATGGAACTGTTTTCTCAGCGCACCATGTGGGCCCCAGTACAGCACAGACTGTTTCGGCAGACTCTGACTGGCCTTGTCGAGGGGCTGTCACTCACCCGGCATGTTGTGTGGGGAGCCTGAGCATTTTTAATCGGCTTGGCATCCGTGCCGCTTCCATAATGGATACCAGTAGGTCTCAGTTCTTCACCATATGCTTAACTCTGGAGACAAGGTGCTTCTGGGTATATCAGTAATTACTTGATGCAGAATTAAGTGGACCTTGAAATTAGAACTGGACTGTTGGAAAGCAGGCAGCTTGACACTTTGATAGAAATAACCATTCCCAGGGACATGCTGCTGTTAGGGTGGGGGGAGGGGCGTGGACAGTGGTGATTCTTTGCCCCTGCTGTCCTCCCCACTGCTTCTATCCCCTGCACACCAGTCCTTGGGGGTGCGGGCAAATCCTCTGCCTCGGCCTCCAGCTGCCATTGAGTACCTCACAAGGCGGGCTGTGAACATCTGGGGAAATGAGCCTGCCTGGCAAAATCCTCTTTTCTCTTGCACACCCCTCCTGATTCATGCTTTGTCACTCTCGAAAATGTGCCGGAACTTAGGAACCTCAAGTTGATTCAAGGCAATGGAGAAACTACACAGGAGAACGGCTGCTCTTCATCCGTCTGCTGTTGGAGGCCTTCAAGGTCTTCATCTCACCCATTTTCTTTCTCAGCTGGCCTGACTTATTGTAACAGAGCAATCGCTCATCAGGCAGAAGAAAGTAAGTTAAGACGATCTGAGGTTGGGAGCCTGGTTGAAGACAATGCAGTGGTTAAAGCACTGTCACCAAACCTCTGATAAACCCGTGGTATTGAGGAACCAGTGGGAAGAGCAGAAAATATTACAGCTCTCCAGGCCATGAGGTTGCTGTGTGAGTTCCTGATGCTGATTGTACAGACAGCTTAGGCTGGAAAGAAGTAGCCCCCAAATTGAATCTTAATACAGCAAGATGTCCATTTGGATGGAGGTTTTGTTACTTTGCACTGAAAACACCCTAATGGTGGTTTAAACAATAAGGTGACTTATTGTCGTCTGAACGAAAAAGTCGGGAGGCAGGCTGCTCTGAGGTTGGTTCACGTGTCTCACTTGTGCCAGATTTTTCTTCCCTTGTTCTGTACTTCAGCCTTTGGCTTCATTTTTGCAAGATGGCTGCCACAGATCTGGACATCACGTCCTCATGCAGTGGTGTTCAGAGGAAAGAGGCAGTGCTTCCTGCTTTTCTCCTTTTTTTTTGAGGAGAAAGGGGTTTTCCAGAACCTTCAGCAGACATTTCCTCAAGTCCCAAAAGTGGGTCTTACGGCCACCCTTAGCTGCAAGGAAAGCTGGGAAAGAGAGAATATCTGGCTTTTTCAATCTTGAAATGTCAGGACAAGGTACAGACTAGGGAGAAGGGGGTTGTGAATGGCTGTGGGTGTGCAGCCAGCAGTGGCTGCCGTATAGCACATTTATTTCCTGTCTCTGTTCATAGCTACATCAGCTCCCTTGTCCAGGTGGCCACACTAAAAAACCTTGGCATCGCCGTAAACTCGTCCCTCCTACTTGCTTCCCACATCCATGTATTATCAAGCCCTGTTGGTTCTCCCCTCAGAACTGCTCTGCCATCTGTTCTGCCCTTTCTCAAGCCATGCACCATGCTGGTCTAGACACTGTAAGGGTTGCCAACCCGGCCTCCCCGTGACCTGGGCCTTTCCCCACGGCACACCATCTCTCCTCCACCCCACGGAAGATTCATCCTCACGGAGTAGCTATATCTCTGATCACGTCACACTGGGTACCTCGACTGTGAAACTGAAAGCTGCTCAGGGACCAGTCCTGTGTCTTGACTGAATGTCTGAGCAGCTTGCGGCGCTAATCAAGGGCTGCTGCGTGAACGAATGGATGTATTTACATGCTGAGTGTTTACTCTGACAGAACACACCCGCTTTTTAAAAATCAAATACTGGAAACAGTCGGTGTGAAAAGTGGTTTGGGGGCTATCTGCCCGGAGCCTTGAATGCCACTTGAAGGAGTTTAAACTTCATCCTCAAGAGGAAGTGTCCTGTGATGGTGAAGGGGGCAAGCTGCAGGCTCACATTTGGTTTGAGTTCAAGTTTAGTTTTACGATGGCTGCATACTCTCGTAACTCCCGCAAGTTACGTCATCTCTCTGTGCTTTAGTTGTCTCACTTCTGAAGTGGGGATGGTAAGACTCACTTTATAGGATCTGTGGAAGACTACATAAAATAATTGAGGTGAAATGCTTTGCATGGTATATAGCACATAGTAAGCACTCACAAATATTAGTTATTATCACAGAACTTGCTTCTCTGTTAAAATCATTTAGGTCTCAGTCTATTAAACTCGATTAACTAATATTAAGTCTGTCAATTCCATGAGAGCAGAATCTTTGATTCCATTTTCATTATAGCCTGTCATAAGGCTTAAGCTTTCAACACATATTGTTGGAGAAATTAGTTTGTCATCTTAATGACAATCTCACCCAACATCATTATTTTCTTTGAAAAATAAGGAAATAAGCTTAGCTGGGTGGACATACTTGGCCCAAAGATACAAAACTAGGAAGAGTAGAGAGAGGACCTTAAAAAAGAAAAAAAAAATCAAACATTAGATAACAAAACACTCTTGGTTTTTAATAAAATTTGTGTTCTTTTTTTTTTCCTTTCCTTCTAATGAGGAACCCAAAGCTTTGAGTTAACTATCATTCCCTGGTCTTCTGAAACCGAGGTCAACAGTTGGAATTTGGAATCTGTTAGATACGGTGTGAGTCTCCTGCCCTAAAACTTTTTTTTTCTTTTTTGCCCATATCATTGATTTGTTACCCTGACCTCTTGTTCTTGACATGTTTTTAATAGAGAGTATTCCCTCTTTTCTCTGGGCGATCACAAGTGGTGAGCCTTGCTGAACGTGTTCTGTTTCTTTCAAAGCCCAGATGAGAGAATGAAGTGCCCAAAGGTTTACCTCTTTTCCTCTAGAAAAGCACCAGGAGAGAGAGAGAGCGCTCCATTCACATTAGCTGAAGGTAGAACATCTCCATTAAGAAATTGATTTCGCTCTGAATCCCATTGAATAATCTTGATTTGCCTTAATCTCATGGCCCGGTTGGCTCCGCCGTGCAGCAGGGGGTGCTCACTGGTGTGACCAGCTGACCACAGAACGAGCCACGGAGCACCGGCATCAGATGAATTCAACAGAACAGCTTCTCGGCATTTTGCTTCTGTTTCTATTTACAGCACTTGAGCTGAAGAAACTTTTTAGCTCAGACAACGTTCCCTACTTCCTTTACTTGTCTTGCTTTTTTTTTTTTTCTGTAGCAATAGCAAAAACATACTCGATTTTTGCACTAATGCTTCTTCTCTTGTCTTCCTTTTCAGTGTGACAGCGATAGTGACCAGGAAGAGAAGGTAAGCCCCCCTTCATCCCCCCACTGTGGGCATAGCACACAAGTACCATGAGCACCGTGTCTCCCTCTCACAGCCTCAGGGCGGGGGGTGCCGGCTGCGTGTTGACAGCACCTCTCTTCTGCAGAGACAGGCTTTATTCACACAGTGACATTGCCTGTGATAAGAAATAACATTGAATTTGTGAGCCCCACTTTTTAAAAATAAGCCCTTTAATGTCGCGTATATGTGACACTATGTTTTCACTTTATAGAAGCTTTTAAAAGAGGAAATTGTTTATTTTAATAGCCATCTGATTTTTCTTGTCTTATCCTTGATTGGAACATTAAACCTGCTAGTATGTATGCATTTATAATGTCGTTCCTGCATTTCTTTTACTGACCCATATGCTTCTTCCTGCTTTTCTGTACACATTGGTCTTCTTGATAGAAATGGTAATCGTTTGTTTCTAGGAGCGTCTTCATGCGGGGAAGAGGTGGGCTGGGGCTGTCAGGTGGGAACCACTCTCTTCTCGTCCAGGTGGGTGGTCGGGGGGAGGGCACTTCTTCCAGCAGGTACATGCTCTGTTTCAAGGCTGATGGCCACCAGCCTCTTTGTATCCAGTTCGACACGGATCAAGAAAAGGAGCTCGATTTGGGGGCTTCCGGAAGGTAGGATCACAACCTGGTAAAGTGAGCGTTCTGCTGTCTGAGGCAAAGGGATTGTTTGTCTGTTTGGTCTTTCTTTCTAGCTGTCCCAACCCCTCAACCACATTTCTTTCCAATTTTATTCCCACTCTATGTATTTTGAAAAGAGTTCCCTGAATACCGTGGTTTCTGTATTGCCTGGCACCGAGAGGGAGGTACCAGTCCTCCCGTCCCCAGCTTCTGGATCTGTCCCGCACAGCTGGCTTTCCTGAGCCCTGTTCCCTGACCCTCACCTCCTACGTGCTGGTGGATTTGACTGGGAATCCTGTGGTTAGTATTTGGTAGGATCTTGCCGTCAAGCCTAGAATTCTCCCTCCTTCCCTGCTGCCAGCCTCCAAGAGCGATCTAAAGGCTCTTGTTCTGTGCTGTCGTTAATTTGAATTCAGCATAGGTAGCCCGTTACAAAATGCGAGACATCATCATTTGAGCAGGTCAAGCATATTCAGATGAAGACAAATGGTGCTTATTTGATTTCCTTAGAATCAGGAAATGAGAAAAATGCTCTCTGGAGAAATCATGTTCTGTCTGACTTGGGTGATAGACCAACGCATGTCCCCCAGATAAGAGCAGGCTCTCGCCCTGAGGTTTTTATCTCTGAAGGACGGCTAGGACTGTCAGCTTGCTGACATGTGCATTATCCATGTCATTTTAAACAAAGTGACCTACGGAAGGGTGCGCTGCGCTGTGACATGGTAATGGGCTGTTGGATGACAGTGAAAGTACACACTGGAAAGGGGGCTGTGG
Source organism: Phocoena phocoena (assembly GCF_963924675.1). NCBI lineage: Eukaryota > Metazoa > Chordata > Mammalia > Artiodactyla > Phocoenidae > Phocoena > Phocoena phocoena. Next base: position 12,649,341 of record NC_089233.1, read on the forward strand.
ATTATTCTTTTGTTTAACTGACAAGTAGGAGCTTCCTTTCTCCAGCCCCCAGGAGTCCTAGCTCCTTGGAAGTCAGTCCCCCAGTGCCTCAGGCAGCCAGTGGGTCGTGGGTGCCAGAGACACGTAGGGGCTCAGCATTCAGGCGAGCTCGCTGGCCCCCAGAGCCGTCCGGGCCGCATCCCACAGGGCAGTAGTCATCTCGTTCCATCAGGCATCGCAGGCATCCAGGGAGGGACCGGTACTTCTGGCCACTGCTGGAGATCTTTTACAGGTGATCGTTGATCTCACTTTCCAAGTGAGTGGCACGTCTCCAAAGGGACGAGGCTTCCTCGAGGTTTCACAGCCAAGCAGACCTTCTTTCCTTAAAAGGCAGTGTGACTTCAGGAAGTGTCACAGTCTCCAGCAGTGGCAGAAGGTGGCAAGGACGTTCAGTTTTGCGTTCCACCTAGGTGTCTTGATCAGCAGTGTCAACCTTGACTGTGCTTGCAAATGCCCCGGGAGCTGTACGAGTCCTGATGCCTGGACCGAGTCCCAGTCCAGTTGCCTCAGACTCTCTTCAGGTGTCTAGCAGCCCCTGTCTAGATGATCACTAGCTCTGGTAATGTCGAGAATTATCAGCACCGCCTGTGGTTTTCAGAGGTGTCTGGGGGCCAAGGTGTTTCCTGCATCCTGAGAGCACCACAACTAGTTGTTTGCTGGGATCTGAGTCCCCGAGTCTTTGCCGCCCGGGTTTTCGCCTCTGAGTGTGGGAAGCAGCGAAGTGTCGGCCCAGAGGAATGGGCAGTGGGAAGGTAGCCATCACCCACGGCTCCGAGTTCAGGGTGATTTCAGGACAACGAAGGAGAATAAGATGTCCATCGGCAAGTCCGCGGGAGGGGTGATGACGGGGCACAGAGGGCCGTTGGGAGTGGTCCTCTGACATGTGTGCATTTCCTGCCTCGGCCACCCCAGTCGCTTTTCCTGTGGACTGTGGTGGCCCTGCAGGTCCTCTTCTTCTTACTCGGGAGCTGCTTCACAGCTGCCCTGCCACCCGGCTCTCCTCCAGAGGGCTCCCGGCAGGAACAGTCGAGACTCTGTGATTGCAGTCGTGCCTGCTTCGCCCTGTTACAGTTAAGACTGTCAGGCTTCCCCTTTTGGACTGAGATCGTCTGGTGTTTATCATCGACTTTAACACTGCCCTCCCAGACTTCTCCTCCAAGCCGGAGCCTGGGCCCCTGTCAGCCTCCCCTGTGCCGGAGCCTCTTGCCTGGGCCCCCCTCAGAGCCCCAGACTAACCTGGGCTGCCTTCATGTGCTGCTTGGAGGATTCGCATTCAAATCTGAATTGCTAGTGGTGGAAAAGATGCCACTCCGTGTCCTGGGATGCCTTCGGCAACCCCGCCAGGGATGCTGTCAGAGGCAAAAGTGAGACTTGCAAGGACCCGCTGGGATTTCTCTCAGGAAGACCTGTCATTCTCTTACTCTGTAGGGATCTGCAGAACTGGCGGTCTAAAGTTAGGGTACTGTATTTCACACAGCTGACTGAATTAGGATAAACTCTGCTTTCCTCTGATACGAAGCTGTAATTTATAAAATGATACCCTTACTAATTAACATGGAAGGGACTGGGAAAGGGGCTAGAAAAGCAGAGCTTTCCATAAGTGCAGGAGGCATTCTTATACATGGAAGAGGCTTGATGAGACACTGGGCAAAGCATCCCTTACCCTCCCCTCACAGCCACGTGAATACACCTCACGTTAATGTCAGCGGACCTGGAGGGCTTTGGTAAAACTTGGGTGGAAGATTAGAGAAGGCTGGAAACACTGCGTCTTAGATGTGGGATCGCTCGTCTTTGCAGTTAGTGCAAAGAAAAGAGGCAGCACTTGACACCTTAATCACCCAAGTTAAGCAATTATCCCAATCCCCCACTGGAAGTGAATTGGTGTCATGAGAACAAGGAGGCAACGCGCGTATTTCCACATATTTGGCCTATGTTTTCTCTTGTTTCCTCTCTTTCTCTACCACTGGCAGCAGCCTATTGTGCTAAGAAACACCCCCCCGTTTGGTTATGAAATCAATGTGGAGATGAAAAATAATTCTCTTTCCATTTACCCGCTCCCTGTGTATTTTGTGGGCCACGTGACAGAGCTGGTTGGAAGGTGTGGTGGCCAGTGGTCAAGCCCTTGGGCCTCCGAGTCTGATGGCCTGGGCTTGTTTCTGACGGTCCCTTACTGTCCTGGAGCCATGGACAAGCCTTGGTTCTCTCATCTGCCAAATGGGGGTAACAACAGCTCCACCTAGAGTTTTGTAATAATGAAATTGGCTCAGTGCCTGGTCCGTAGTAAGTGCTCTGTAAATGTTAACTTTCACTAGTTTTCCTTGGAGCGCAGTGAGGGAGAATCGCTTGGGGAAGGAGGGAGGCTATCTTTCTCTTCCAAAAGCTCAGGATTTGCCAGAAAACCTGCCAGAGGATAAGAGGTGTGATTTTTTTTTTTTTTCCACTGGAACCCGGGGCTCCGCCTTCATCCCCCAGGGCACTTCTTCCTGACACAAGCTGAACGGAAGTGTTGTGAAATTTGGAAGGGTCCCCAAATGATGATTTTTTAAATTCCTTACCCCAAACACCAGGCTTTCCTTTGGGCCCAACCTGGAGTCAAGAGCAAGCATGCCGGCCTGGAGGGATCAGATGGTGATGAAGTGGGTTGTACAGCCCTCGTCCCACAAGCCAAACACTGTCAGTTCCCAAATACCCAGCACAGGAGAGAGGGTCTGATGCAGTCCATCTGGGGTGGGGGCCACAGCATCTGTATTTTTTTAAAAGCTTCCTGATAATTTTTATACAACTGGTTTTGAGCACTACTACCTTTTTACAGATGTCAAAGAGAAGCGTTTACTTTCCTCTGCTTCTAACATTTTGACAGCCCAAGAGAAAGTCCTGAAAGCTACAGAGGTGTTGTGTGTGTTCGCGCACCCCACGTGCATGTGTTTGTAGATGTGTGGTGCATACTGCACGCAGTACACACACACACACAACCTCTTCATAGATGTGAGCCGTTCTCCTGTTCCTCACGATTTTTTTTGTTTTCGGTACGCGGGCCTCCCACGGCCGTGGCCTCTCCCGTCGCAGAGCACAGGCTCCGGACGCGCAGGCTCAGCGGCCATGACTCACGGGCCCAGCCGCTCCGCGGCATGTGGGATCCTCCCGGACCGGGGCACGAACCCGCGTCCCCTGCATCAGCAGGCAGACCCCCAACCACTGCGCCACCAGGGAAGCCCCCCTCATGAAGATTTTAACATGACTCCTGATTGCAGTTTCCTGTCTCTGGGCTTTTAATGATTGGAATGACCACCTGGAGGAGGTTGCTTGGTCCCCGTGAGTTGCTCACCAGTACCCAGGACAGCCTGCTGGGACACTGGCTAACTGCAGATGCAGAACCACAGAGTTCCCACGTCAGCTCCCTCTCCCTTAACATGCAAACACTTTCTGGTGCATTCTAATTTTTTAATTCAAGCTAACTTTGTTGTGTTTGATCATTTTGTATTCACTCGTGTGAGAAGGGGGCAGTTTCTAAGAAAAGCAGCAGGAAAACCAACAGAGGCTTGTGTTCCTAATTCAACACAAACCACATGCCTAACTTGGCTCCTGAAGGACTGAGAAACTGCTGAGCTGTCAAAATAAAGACAGGGCATGCGGCTTGTGCTTACAGTGGAAGAGTCCCATCCCTCGATTGGCCACGTTTCACACTTGGTAAAAATTATGCACCCTCAGCAACATTCCACAAACTCAGAAGGCCTTCGTTGTTGCTTGTAGAACCCGCATCCTTGGTTTTGAAACAGGACATGTTCTGATCAGGAGACAGCTTAGAGATGCTGTCCTACACTGCAGATAGAGAAAGGAATTTTCTCCTCCCTTCCAGTTTCATAGCAGCAAAGCGTACAAGCGTTGCCCAGGAGAAGAGTAGGGACCCAAGTTCTGGTCTTTATGTCCCTAAAGTTCAGTAATGTTCATTGTTTTGCAAAATTTGCGTTTCCTTTTTTGGATACTCATCTCCCAATGGAGGGGATAAGTGAAACAACTTCAGAAAACTGGTACTCACACCTGAGTGCACCTCATATCAATCCCAGGATTTATCTTCTGGGCTCCCAACAAATTTCTTTTATAGTTTTATTTTCTCATAAGACACTTCTAAGCCATTTATGAATTTCCCACCTTACTTGGGAAATTTCTGCAGTTCTTGGCTGAGTTTCAAGGGCTGTTTTGGATGTCTGAATCCCACGATGCCCATCCAGTCGACCTCCAAGATTAGGTCTGGGTCAAAATGACACTTTATTGTCCTTCCAACATCGCCATGTTTCCGGTTGGCTTAATTCCATCCTATCCATCAAAAATTCCTATTGATACCATCCTTGGATTTAATTTCTACTGCATATTATTTTAAACGTCTCATTAAGTTTTTCTCTTTGTCCTATCGTAGCGTTTTCATGCCAAACCAAAAACTGCTTCACTCACGTTAAATGTGTATGTAGAATATCTGTCCATTACAACCATGTCATACACCTGAAAAAGACAGAGGTTTCATGTATGTATATACATATATTTATTTATATAAATATTCAGATTATTTATTAAATATAAATCAATAAAATGAATACTTGAGTTATTGGAAATTGGTCAAACATCTTCAGCTAAACTCTTGTTTCTTAGAATGAATAGTGAGAGGAACGGGTTCTGGATGTTCCCTTGTTCTCATGGGTGGGTAATGGAGAAGGACACTCAGAAGACCCGGTTTATCATTTCTCACTAACCAAGTGTATGGCCTTGGAAAAATTACCTAATGTTGCTGAGCCTTAGTTTGTCATCTATAAAATGGGGCTGGAGTCAATGATGCAGCTTTGAATATCCTCATTTTCTATGTAGCTGTTTACCTAGGACCCAACAACATGGCAGACCCAGAGGGAAATGTACATGAGTATATTTTCTCTTTGCCAAAAGGTAGAAGGAAGATTATATTAAACATGTCTCCATTTGTTCACCTCTCAGATTCCTAACAGTGAATAAACGTAGTGTGGACGGGTCCAGGCACAGCTGTGTTGACTCTTTCAAGTAACTAAAGGAAACTTACTATGGGCCTAATGTCTAAACAAAGGTCATTACCTGTTTGTTGATTCTTTCATTTAGTCATTCACAACAACTCACTTATTTTTTCTTTTTTCAAGTACCTACTGATGAACCAGCATGGACTTGACAGAGTTGCTTGACTCTGTTGGGTCTGTCACCATGCACTTGCCAATAGGCAGCAGAGCAGTTAGTTTAATCTTATTCCTCAATTACCCAAATTATTTAGGAGAGCATGGGAGCTAGTGAAGAACTAGTTGACATAGTATGTTTCAAGAACTCACTTGATTGGTGAGTTAATAATGAGTATTATTTGACCTATAAAATGAATTCTTCTGGAAACGTCCAGTATTGAATATATGATTCTACATTCCCAGAGAAAAGATCAGCTGCTTTCCCTTAGAATGAGCCATTGGCTTGGATTTTATGGCTTAGCTGAAGGGAGTGTTGCAAAGCCAAGGAGGAATTAGGTGGAGGTGGTGGCTTTCAGCCTCATGAAGTGGACCATGAATGCTGAGCCACCCGAGAGGGAGGTCCTGAGCAGAGGCGTTAGTACTGGCGATTCCTTTAACGGGCGGCTTGTCAGTAGGTATGGCCTGGGCCGCTGTTTGGTTGTCAGAAGAGTCTGTCGTACTCTACATTTGGGTTGGAGAATGTCTGTCCTCGTTAAAGATGTCTGAATTTCTTTTTGGTCATGCGCGTGTGTATTTGTGTGTGGGTGTGAGTGTCTTAGTTAATCCCCCCTTGGCAACTTCCAGATGGTGACATATAATTATGGGTGATTACTCCTTGTAACTTTGCCATACCTAGGTATGATAAAGATAATAAAATCTCTGTATTAGAATGCATTAGTAATTAGCCAAACTTTATACTTTCATAAGTCCCAAAATTCAATACATGAATATTATTTCTTCTTCTTCTTCTTTTTTTTTTTTTTCCAAAGTTACAACTGGGAAGATCAAATTGGCCTACTTCTAGAGCTTTTCCCTATTGGTTCTCATGAAGTACTGGCTGTATACCTACTAACCAGAGTAGCTTTCTCCACTGCTGTTCCAATCCCAGGTGTGGTTCATAGTCTGCCAATTATATGCATGTTTACTGAGACAGTGAAATGGAGCATTTGAAGTAAGGACTGACCAGGAGCCCCTGGCATGGGTGGTTGTGGTACCCAGGGCACTCAGTTTGGGCTTCATCTTTCCTCGTTGGGACCCTTAATGATTTTTCAACTCCCTAATTTCTTGGTAAAAAAAATGTAGATGCTCCTCATTTATTAGGGGCAGGGAACAAATGCGATTAGGATCAATAATAATAACGAAATAATAAGATGAAACACTACTTTACATTGTAGAGAACATTGTGTTATTCAGAACACTTTTACATGTGCTGTTTTATATGACCTGCTTGTGTATTGTGGGAACCTATGTGCATCCCTAGATACTTCACTGTTCATCATCTGCAATGTGCCAAAGTCGATGATAGGTCCTTTCAAGGACTTTATCTTCTCAAGCATATGTCATTTTACAAATAAAGGAAATGAAACTTAAGAGCTGAGAGGTAATGGAGCTGAGATACACAGTGTCTTAAGATTCCAGGCTCTGGGCTCTTTTTCCCTATATACGAGGATGAGTTGGAATATGCCCAGAGGTGCCATTTGAGAATCTTTGCTACCTTCCTGTCTGTGCCGCACCCTCCTTGTGCTACGGGAAACCTGGATTGTATCTACCTATCCACCCACAAACCCACCAGCTTCTAAAAATCCAAAAGTGACAGTTGCTCGATAAACATTGGATAAATACAAGTTGGTTCCACTGACAACTCAGATGTACAAGCTCTTCTGAAATGTGATTTTTTTTTTTTTTAACATGGGAAGCAGTTGTCCAAGGTAAGGAGGCAAGAACTACAAGGTATATGTTTTTACTCGTACAGGTGAGTGTCAGTGTCAGCCTGCGGGCCACCATGAGTGATGACAGGGAGGCTGTGTCAGCCCGCAGTCAAGCCTGGGCCACGTTTGGTCAAGACACTCAGTCTTCTTTTAGTGTCTATCTATGCGTAAACACTTAATACCTTCTTACATCATTGGCTCCTAGCAAGCACCGCACACCTCGTATGCGTCTGACACTTCAGTGGGTGCCCTGCAAATACTAGTTCTATACCTGGCAGTTGCTTTGTTGATTATCTGAGTCACAGAAGGGAAGAGGGTCCTGTCGCAGTCACCCAGGCAGGTGGGGAAGTGCTGGACCTTCTGGTCCAGAGCCTCTTGCATCACGTATGATCTCTCCAGACTGTTTTCTTCCTGTGACCAGCACAGAGGAGAAGGGTCATGGTGTTACCGCAGCTCCTGAACTGTGCCCCCAACGCGATTTCAGTCTGTATTGTTTGCTGCCTCAAGAAGCCTCTTGCGCACCCCTAGACACTGACTCCCATCCCCGCAGAGGGTCTCTGGATCCATCAAGGTCACAGGGCCTTTCCTTGTCTGAGGGCAAACGCTGTTTGGGGTGTTCCTGCAGCCCAAATGGTGGTAAATACCCGAAGCAGCCATCTCTGTGTTAAAGATTATGTATTTGCCACTAAGGGGAGAATATAGTGTTTATCGGCTAGAGTGCGTGCCGGCTGAGCTGATTACAGCACAGCACTCTGTCAGCCGGTGATTTGTCCTGTCCTTTATCATCTGTGTCACTCGGCAGTGTGCTGGCAAAGGGAACGGATCACCCCCTTCCCTTTTTTTGTACCCATTTCGTGTAGAAAATTTGTATTTACTTTGGGAGTGTAATTTGTTCCTCATGGATAATGTGACCCTGAGCGGAGCTGGATCATGGGTTAGTTGAAGTGATATTTTCCGCTAATGGTAGTCGTACATCATTGCTGTCAGCTCGGGTTAGGAGGCAAGCACATTACAGCTCCATTTTACCTCTGCAGGCATCTGGGATTATTTGCCATAACCGAGAATGACATGACCACGCTACAGAGTGCATTAAAATTTTACTGCCTTCTCAGGCAAGTTCCCTGGCTCCAGCCTGTGCTTCAGGCAGGCAGTCTGACGGGGAGCCCAAGGGCCCTGGCTTCCTGCACAGACGTGCTGCGGGGAGGCCGTCTGCGCAGGGGCTGCTCTCCTCATGCCCTGAGAAGGGAGCCAGGGAAAGAATTAGGGGGAGCCAGGCCGTAGGTGTGTGTCTCTGGACATCCCCAGCTGGCAGGTGAACGGCTGCCTTGTGTGTACAGGCAGGGGTTGAGCACAGTACCCACTGCACCCTGTTCCCTCTCCTTGATGCCTAACCCCCGCGTAGGTTGGCAGCAGCTCCTTCTCCGAGGAGAGCCCAGGGTAATATGCGCCAGGCCCTGCCAAGCCTTGGGCTGATCATTACTGTCCTTGTCTGCCTGTGATCAGACGAGAGGAAGGAAGCATGGGTCCTCGTATGATGGGATCCACGTCCATCCACGCAGCCCGATAGTCTCATAAACCCAGTTAGAAATGTTGACTGGGACGTTGTACACATTATTTCATACAGTCTTCACACCAACCCACCAAAATATAGGCACGATCACCCCTTTTTACTTAGAAGGAAGTGGAGGATCAAAGAGGTAAATTACCTAATATCCTAATGGTGGCAGAGGTGGGATTCTTACCTTTTATCCAGATCTCAATCACTTCAAATTTTAGAAGGTTTCTAGTGTTGCATGCTATATAGAGATAATAATAACTATTATTTAAATAGTGTGTGTGTGTGCTTTACATGTATTGACTTGTGTAATCCACACCACAGCCCTAATAGGTAGGTGCTGATGTTGTCCCCAGTTTACAGATGAGGAAACTGAGTCACGGGGAGCTTATGTAACGAGCCCAAGGTCTTGCATCAGTTGGTGGCAGAGCCAGGTTTTAAAGCCAGGTTGTCTGGCTTGCAAGGCAGCACTCCTCACCACCAAGCTCTCCCTCATGCCACATTCTAATAAGCCTGAGGACTGACAGGAAGAGGCCAGGGAGAATAGTAATATGTTGGAATAAAAGGAAACGTTCAAACAGCGTTTTATCCCTTTCAGTTGTAATTCCAACATCCAACAAAATATTGCTCAAAAAAGATGCTCTGTGATGAGCTTTAATTAAGTAATAAGTCCCATTTGCAGTTAGTACATTACTTGCGTGCAAATGGTGCTTCTAAGGTGCTTGAAAGGCATAGATTTTGTTAGGTTAAGGGCAAGCAAAATGCCTGGCAAAATGCCTCATTCTTTCATGTTGCTCAGCATCCTTTTTCTTATTCTTATTGGAAAGGCTTAATAAACTTACGTTGAATCGTGTGCTTAAAAGGACAGTTTAGGCTTGTCTCCCAGTAATGAGTGGGATGCAGATCAGGGCCCACTCTGCCAGCCAGAGTAAAATCATCACAAATTCCATATCGGTGGGTCCTGAGTGCTGGCACTAGAATGTTCACACGAGCCTGCAAGTGTGGACATTATCTTTTGTTCCACTATAGAACGACCTCTCTCCATGTCTCCAGCCCCATCATCCCTCTCTCTTTGGAGCTTGAGATGTCCGCCCTCCCAGACAGAATGGCCAAGCTGCTCTTCCCCTTGGCTGTATATGTGGTGGGGTCATAAATTCATGAACTTATTCAATAAACCACACATAAAATGAGTTATACCTTGTACCCTCAGGGCAATTTTTTAAATGCTGCAGCAGGAGAGCCATAGATACGCATGGCTTTTCTCATTGAGAAATTCGAAATTAAGTTATCGCCCTAAGAATTGTGCTCCCTGACCCCACTCCCCTCCTTGGGCTCCCAAGCACACACAGTGATCTTCCCTGTTAGTTGGCAGTAGGTCCAGGGGACTGACCTGATTTTCTCCTCTGGCCCTAGATCCAATCGCTCAAGTAGTAAAGGAGAAGAACAAAAATATTGATCCAGTCACTGAAAAGTGATTATCCCTCTGAGATGGTCTGTTTAGAACGCAGCAATAATTCTGAATAATGTATTCCCCAGAGACAGCACGGCAGCGTATGTGGACTACTTACTTTGTTTATGTAGAGTTACACCTGTACCCTTACCGCCTCCCGAACCTCTAATGGTGTGCAGTTAGGCCCTCTTTAAGACGAGTAAACATTGAAAAAAAAAATGCAGTTTACTCAACAAATCAATTACAGAGCATTTATTCATTGTATAAAGGATTCATCAACCTTCTGTAGCTAAATAAAATACGTGATTTCCACATTTTAGAGACTTACCACAGAACTCCTACAAGAGCCTTCATGAAGCCATTTGCTCATTTTAAAGCTCTTAAGATTGAACAACTTTGGCTGTGTTTATGTTAGCAGGGTTTTGTTTTGTTTTTAAGATTCTTTTTTGTTTCGAATAACAGAAATTAAATTCAAACTAAAAAATAGGGAAACGTATAGACTTTTAGGAATACAAGTAAGTGCTGAAATAACCAAGCCATCAGAAGGGCAGAGCTATGCAGCTGGGCTTCAGTAGCACAGGACAGGGGATGAAGTGCCCTCCCTGTCTTGGCTCTTCTTTCTGCGTAACCCATTTTATTCTTGACTGTTTGTGAGACTTGGTTTCTCCTACTGGTAGAAATCATGAACCATCCTCCTGAGCGTGGCACCTTCTGGCTTCAGCCAGTGGAAGAGAGACTGTCTCCTCTCCCACTGCAGTTACTAAAATCCAAGGATAGGATTCTGATCGGGTCGGGCTGGGCTGCGTTCTGGGGACGGGTTCTCTGGAAAGGACTGTGGCTTGACCTAGCTGAAAGTCAGGTGCTCGTGCCTGGATCAAGCAGCTGTAGGTAGAAAGACAGGGGCCATGTTGTCCAAAAGTGCTGCTCTGGCGGTCACTCTGTATGGAGGGGGAAGAGGGTCCAGAAAGGCGGGAGAGAACGTGTCTGTGAAGCACACCCTGACCTTCCCGCCAGGTGGGTCAGGCGCTCACGGGCACTTCTTGCCAGCCACCAAAGCTGCCTTGACCATCATCCAAAGTGAGCACTTCATACTGAACACAGGCTCTGAAATATGAATACACGTTTTCAATTATATACAATAGTTGCCTGGATCTTCATAGAATTGTCTTAAATGCCATGCACGGATTGAGTTGATCTTGCTTAAATTAAGCTATTAAAAGTTAGAGAAGAGCACAGGATTTTATAGAGTAGGGATGCATGGGTACCTGTATTCAGAATAGCCCAGAATTCATTAATACTTTAGATATAGTAGATGATGAGTTATCGCCCAAGCGTAAGACAGCCCGTGAGAGATGCAGCGGTCTTTGACGTCACTGAGACTCCAGTTAATAAACTACTTATCCAGACTACAAAATGTAACTTAACTTGTCCAAAGGAATTATGGTCATCCCAGAGTACCTAATTTGTGTCCAGTGAGGGACATCTTAAACTATAACAGGCGACCTTGCTGAAATGATTTTCCAAAGATTGGAAGTCAATAAGCTCAGTCTAGCACCTTTCCCTCATAGTTCATTCAACAAATTGAGCCTCTCTATGTGCCGAGCCAGGCACTGTCCTGGGAACTAGGAATGGAGAGATGACAAAGATACAACAAGCCTTCAGAGATAGAAGGTCTACATGAAGAGCAAGCTGTGAGGTACCTTGATGAATTATTAACCTGCCCCCCAGCCCAGTGTATGCTGAGGGATAGCATGACGTCTGAGCCATGCTGTGTAGGAGCGGAGGCATTTGACTTAGATCTTGCTGAAACACATGTTTGTGGATGATTGCTAGGTGGCAAGGATGGTGCAGACACTAGGCAAATGGGGATATCATTTGCAAAAAGCGAAGAGGTGTGAAAGTCTTGGTACATGGAGAGAAGCTTATAATGGAGCAAGGTTCATGGTAGGGGGTGGGGGGACTATACATGACTATAAACATAGGTTGATATAAAAAGCTCCATATAAACAGACCTTGTATGGCAAGAGAAGAGTTTAGACTTGATCCAGATGGGAGCCCACTGGGTACTTTTATGTAGGTAAATGACACATCAGATTTGACTTTTTGTTTTTTGTTGTTTATTTTAATAAATTTATTTATTTTATTTATTTATTTTTGGCTGCGTTGGGTCTTCGTTGCTGCACGTGGGCTTTGTCTAGTTGCAGTGAGCAGGGTCTACTCCTTGTTGCGGTGCGCGGGCTTCTCATTGTGGTGGCTTCTCTTGTTGCAGAGCACAGGCTCTAGGTGCGCGGGCTCAGTAGTTGTGGCGCACGGGCTTAGTTGCTCTGCGGCATGTGGGATCTTCCTGGACCGGGGCATGAACCCATGTCCCCTGCGTTGGCAGGTGGATTCTTAACCACTGCGCCACCAGGGAAGTCCCAGATTTGGCTTTTTGGAAGAGAATTCTGTTAGTGGTGAGAGGATGAGGTGGAAGGAAGGGAAACTTTGGCCAGATGACCGAAGAGAATGTTGTCATCGTAGGCTGCGTGAGAGGTGACAGGGGCATCTCAACTAAAGTAATGGGAAAGGGAGGAGTTAGATTTTGGAGGCGTTTCTCTTTTTTATTTATTTATTTTAATTTTTATTGGAGTGTAGTTGATTTACAATGTTGTGTTACTTTCACGTGTACAGCAAAGGGAGTCAGTTATACATATACATATATCTACTCTTTTTCAGATTCTTTTCCCATATAGGCCATGACAGAGTATTGAGTAGAGTTCCCTGTGCTATACAGTAGGCCTTATTAGTTACCTATTTTATATATAGTAGGGTATATATATCAATCCCAATCCCCCAATTTATCCCTACCCCCACTTACACCCTGGTAACCGTAGGTTTGTTTTCTACATCTGTAATTCTATTTCTGTTTTGTAGATAAGTTCATTTGTACGCTTTTTTTAGAGGAGGCGTTTCTAAAGTGGAATTGTCATGATTTTGTGACCACTCGGATGTGGGGGTCATGTTTCAAGCAGGCTGACTGGGTGGGCATTGATGGATATCACCAGTCGGAGACTGAGATGGGGGATACAGAGAGCATGAGTTTGGGGAGTGGCTTGCAGGACCCTCTGCTGCATGGGTCCAAGAGACTGTGCACTACACTGCAGAAGTGAGTAGAACGATAGGTTAGTGTCTGGGAGCCCAAGAGCCGTCTGATCTTCAGAGATAGTTGGAGCTGTGGGATTGAGTGGGAGCCCAGCCAGAGCACTGAGAGGTTGTCTGCGTGTAATTTAGGGATAAACAGACGTGATGATGATAACCATTCAGAGCAAAATAACTATATTAATCATAGCACCTGATGTTTGTGTAGGTTTCTTGTAATGATACACTGAATGACTTTTTTTTTTAGCCGTGGGAAAACATACATACATAACATAAAATTTATCATCTTAACCATTTTTAAGCATGCGTTTCAGTAATGTTTAGTACATTCACGTTGTCGTGTGACCTGTCTAGTTTTTTGTACCAAATGTGTTAAAGCACCATACAGTAGCTCATTTAAACCTTGTAACAAACACCCTGGGGGAACTTGAACAGGGGATGAACTGAGGCGAGATCTATTGTTTTAGTGATAATACGTCCATGCCTTCTCTGATCAGTATAGGAGCAACACAACATCATCGTCACTGACATAGCATCTACCTTCCATTGGACCCAGCAGTAACTCACTTGTATCCTCAGACTCCGTAGCTTTCTTTAAGAAAACCAAAGCAGACTCATTCCGGGAGCTCAGCTTCCATGCTCTGGTCTGTAGGTGAGAGAGAGCTGATTCACCTTCCTTGGACACGCAGGATTAGCCAGTCTCGAAGACCAGTGCTTTGCAGCAATCCCACCTGGGGCCACTCGTTAGGGCCTGGCTGGCCTGGCCTGTCAGAACTGGAAGGGCCCTTAAAGGCTAGAGCTCCAGCCCCCTGGCTGCCACACGCAGAGGCAGAGGAGCAAAGCGGCGGTGCTGGTGGCACAGGAAGCCATCTGCTTCGGGCTGCTTCAGACCGGAAGCAAGGTAGGGGGCTGCTTCCATTGGCTTAAGATAAGGAAAGGAAAACATACAGCTAGGAGAACCATTCCTCCTTCACACTGATCTCAGAACCCAAGAGGAGATTGTGCAGAGAGAGGAGAGCTGGGTGTCCCACCATTCTCCTTATCCTCTTTACTTGAAAGTGAAATAATCAGCCTCTAAAAGCTCAGCTGGACTTGATGCCTGCGGGGAGCCAGCTTCTCGGACTCCTCCTCTAAGTGACCCAAAGTTGTTCCGCAAAGGCAGAGCTGACCCTGGGAGCAGTACAGGGTGAGGACTCCCGAGTTCAGGATCCCTAGGCTCTAACACACGGAGCCACCTTAACCTTCAAGACCAGCTTCAAACAGCCACAACATAAGTGACTGCTTGTGTGGTAGGTACGCAGACCCCCAGAGGGCCCACCTGAGATAGCAGTTGCCACCTAAATTCTAACATTAAGGTGATCCTTTACAAAAGTACGTGGTGTGTGAGGGGTTTTTGGTTTGGGGCATTTTTTTTTAACTTTTTTAGTTTGAAATAACTTTAGACTTATGAAAATAGTGTAGGAAGTTCCCATATACCCTTCGCCCAGCTTCTCCTAATGCTGTGTCTTTTAAAACCATAGTACAGGGCATCCCTGGTGGAGCAGTGGTGGAGAGTCCACCTGCCGATGCAGGGGACGTAGGTTCGTGCCCCGGTCCGGGAAGATCCCACGTGCCGCGGAGCGGCTGGGCCCGCGAGCCATGGCCACTGAGCCTGCGCGTCCGGAGCCTGTGCTCCGCAACGGGAGAGGCCACAGCAGTGAGAGGCCTGCGTACCAGAAAATAAAAAACAAAAAACATAGTATAATGATTTAAATCAGGAAATTAACCTTCATATGCTACTGTTAGCTAAATCTACAGACCTTATTCGAAGTTCACCTGTTTCCATAGTTGTGTCCTTTTTCTGGTCCTGGGGTTCATCCAGTATCCCACACTGTATTTAGTTGTCATATGTCTCCTTAGCCTCCTTCCATGTGGGAAAGTTCCTCATTGTTTCTTTGTCCTTCATAACCTTGACATTTTTCAAGAGTCGAGGCAGGTTATTTTGTGGCCTATCCATCCTTCGATTTGGGTCTATCTGATGTTTTCTCTTGATCAGATTGAGGTTATGCCATCTTGGCAGGAAAACCATGGAAGTGATGGGCCCTTCTCAGTGCATCACGTCAGGGGGCACGTGAAGTCTTCCTGCTGGTAATTGCAACTGGGATCACTCGGTTAAAGTGACATCTACCAGGTTCCTCACTGTAAAGTTACTATTTTTTCCCTTTCAAGTTAATTAGGATCTTATGGGTAGATATTTTGAGACTATGCAAATATCTGTTTCTCACCATACTTTCACCCACAATTTCAGTGTTCATCAGTGCTGCTTGGCCTCAGTAAATAGACTGTGGTCTTTGCCTAATGGTAAGACACGTGCTTTTAAACTGGCCAAGGTATTCTGTGTCTGGTTGAGCTCTTCACGATACGATAGCTAGCCTTTTGTAGAAAGAGCATGAACTGTGCAGTCTGCAGACCCAGGCCATAGCTCCAAGAGGTTGTGGTCCTGGAGGGCCCTGTGGAAGTCAGAAAGCATGAGGTCTACAAAGCAGATGGGCAGAGGACGTGCCTAGAAAGGTAAGGTGGTGAGATCCCCATTCCACTCCCATCGAGATAGTCTCTGTGACTTGACCTTGGGAAATTTACTTAATGCCTCTGAGCTGCTAAAGTTTTTGTTTTTTAATCTGGATACAAAACCTCTAGAATGATGTGGCCTGTAATAAGTACTCAGTAAATTTCAGATTCCAGTCTCTTCCACACAGTTACCCCCACCACTCCTTCCCCAACCCCCATCCCCGCCAAAAACCAAAACCAAAAATAAACCAGGCCCTGATGCACATTAGCATTGAATCCCTTACGATCAAGCAGTCAGTCAACTCCCCAGGAGGAGATCTCTTAAGAAATAGGACCCCAAATGTGTATGTCTTGAAGAAGCAGAAGGTCAGAGAGAGATGAATCATGGCCATGTCGTCGGTCAGTGAAATTTGGAAAGGGGGGCCCTGCAGAGAGAGATTCAGCGGGAAATCACCAAGCTTTGGAGGAGCAGGAGATATGCCCCAAAAAAGCATGTGATGGGCCCCAAGCGAAGACTGATGGCAAAGGCGACCTTTATAATCTATAAGTAGATTTCACCAAGGTTCCCGCTCTACTTAAGCTCCATTTTTCCTTTTGAGGAGCCTTTTCAGTAAATTTCCGCTGAATTTGCCCCTATTGTATAGAGTAGGATTTTTTAAAAGTCTCTTCCCCAACGTCTGGGCCCTTCTCTCCCTCCCTACCTCCTCCCTATCTTGGACTCCCAACCCCAAGAGATGTTCTTTACAACGTTGCTAACACAGAACCTCATGTGTGATGTGTACCAAGGAGCTGCCACTTTCTCTGGTCCCAGCAGGTGTTCAGAGTGTACTGTGTGCTTTAGAGCTGAGGGCACTGAGGAACCTGCCTGCCAGGGTGGCTGCTCCAGTGAACGTGGGCATTGGGTGCACTGCACCTACTCACTGCCCGTGAAACAGTGATGGGGATTTTAATGGTAGGTGTGCTCTCTATAAGGTGGCAGCACCAAGGTCAGTGAGGCTGGAGTCAGGGAGATTTGCCGGCATCTGTGGGTCCCCAGAAGTCTCTCTCATGGTGAGAAACGGGAGCAGTCCCTGTGTGAGTCCTTCAAGTATGACAGAGATGGATTGAGGATGTGTTTGGTTGTAGTAACAGAACGCCTATCGGTGGCTTTGGCAGTGTATTAGTTTCCTGTGGCTGCTGTAACAAATTACCACAAACTTGGTGGCTTAAAACAGCAGAAACGTCTTCTCTCCCGGTTCTGGAGGCTAGAAGTTCAGTGTCATTTCCACGGGGCCAAATCAAGGCTTCATTAGGGCTGCAGCCCGTCCAGAGGCTCTAGAGGACAATCCGCCCTTTGCCTCTTCCAGCTTCTGGTGGCTGTTGGCTTTCCTCTGCCTGTGGCCGTGTCGCTCCAGCCTCCGCCTCTGTCTTCACATAGCTTTCTCCTCTCCTGTGTTCTGATCTCCCTCTGCCTCTGTCTTATGAAGGCACTTGGCCTGGCATTTAGGGCCCACCCCGATAATCTGAGATAATCTCCGCATCTCAGGATCTTTGCTTATGAGTCACATAAGCAAAGACCCTTTTTCCTTATAAGGTAACATTCACGGGTCCTTGCAGAACACATACAAGGCAGGCAAGAAGGAGGCGGGTGGTTAAGGGCCTTTTACGTCTCTGTGGCTAGAACAGTCCATTCCAGGGACAAAGGGAAAAGCAGGTACCTGGTAAAGAGGGCCTGGATTTCCCTGCTTCATCGTGACTGTCCCTGGGCATTGGCATCGTGCTGCCTTAAGAGTTCTGTTAGCAAGAGAGAAACGGTGGGAATAGCTTCTGGGTAAGCAAAGAACAGTGACAGTCTCAGAGGGTGTGGGTCTCCAGACCTTCTGATGTGGTCAGATTGCAAAGTCTGAATGAGTATCCCCTCTTGTTTTGTGGAGGTGACACTATTTTAACTTCTCTGTTTAAACCTTCCCTGCTCAGTCAACCAATAAACCCCCATTGTTGTTGAGTTCCTAACTCTCTACCCATCTCTGGGATCCACTGATGAGGAATGTGAGTTTAAGGTTTGGACTCAGAAGGCCTAGAATTCATGACCAACTGCTGGCGTGACTTAAAAACCATTGACCCTCTCTAGAGCCTCCGTGGAAGTGTTCCTTCCCCAGGCTGTGGTGAAGAGGTGAAATGCAGTTTACAGGAGTTACTGACATGGTAGTTGTTTTTACCGTTGTCGGTGTTAAGGGGAGCCCACTGCCGCCTCCCAGCTCTGACCAGGTTTAGGGAGTTGGATCCCCTGTTGACTCCACACTCCCTTCTCAGCCACACCCACCACAGATGCTCAGACACGTTCTGTTCACTAGCTGTTGTCCTTTTTGTTTGTTTGATTTTTGGCCGCGCCACTCAGCATGTGAGATCCTAGTTCCCGGACCAGGGATGGAGCCCATGCCCTCTGCAGTGGAAGCGCAGGGTCTCAACCACTGGACTGCCAGGGAAGTCTGTGTTGTCATTTGTTTATCTTCATTTTCAAATTTTGACTAGGAACGCGCCTTTGGTGCTGATGTTGGCACCACTCTCACTACGTCCCCGGGTGTAATTCCAGTAACAAATGGAGAATATCAGGGGAGTTGTGGGCACTAGGAAGTCCTTATCACATTCTAGACCGCGGGGAGAGGGGAAGCTCCTAATTTTGCACTTTGTTTCCGCTCGTGCTTGTGGTTAGGCCTGGGCCACCCTGTCCCCGGTGGCCTTGGTCCTGGACATGCGGATGGTGATGACAAGGACCAAAGAGGAGGAGCACAGATGCCCTTAGCATCTGTGCCAGCCCCGGCTCTTTCGTCTGATCAGATTCAAGCCCAGGGTGGCGGCCTGCAGAGCAGAAGGAGAGATGTAACACCTGGGCAGGTGGCTAGAAAGGAACGTGAGCGTGGAAGGAGGGTCCCCACCTGGCCACACACCACAGTCACCCCTGGTGCTGTGCACAGAGGGAAGCTTCAGCATTTCTGGGGATTCTGATGCCAGAGTTTCCAGGTAGGAAGTTTCCAGGCGGAGCGCAGGAAATGTCTCTATTTCCAAAAGCACCCTCAAGGCTTCTGATGCACCATTCACCCAGCAGAGACACAAGTTTCTAGGAAAGAACGACGAGCTTGGGGTCAGGCAAACCTGGTTTTGGTGACAGCTTTGTCACTTACCTCATGCCCTCTCAACCCCGGCAGCCTTAGGTTTAAAGCTGGCCTGAAACCTACCTCCCTGGGTTGTTGTGCGGATGGATAAGACACGCGAGCAGGTCGCAGGCGCTTTGACAAAACCTCGGTGTCCTTCCTCACCCAGCACGGAAAGCCCGCAGTCAGCCTGGCTTGCCTCAGCTTTGGTGCCTCCACCAGCCACTTACCACCAAGTCCATCCTCATGGAAGATTTACATAGCCCTTGGCCAAATTGTTAATTCTAATTAACAACCACTACTAAAAGCTTTTACTCTTCTTTTGGTTAAAGAGAACTCTTACTTAAAGAGAGTGTACTTCTTATCCTTGGCAAATCATTGTAAATTCTTGTGGTGCTCACTGTGATAACATCTACCCAAATGAACATGTTTGCTCTTCATGCAAGTGTCATGTGTAATTTGGGAGAAATTCTATTGTCATTGAGCATTAATTAATGCCCACTTACTGTAAAGTGTTCAGAGACACCAGCGTCAGCCAGATTTGCAAATCACAGAGAGAGGATGGGAGAACTTGGAAGGGGCAGGAGCTGCTAGCCGGGCGGGGTTGTGACTGAAGGGGTGGCCCGGGCAGAACCCTCCGCAGAAAGGGCAGGACCACCACTCCTTCCAGAGGCAGGCCTCCGCCCCCAGGCCTGGAACACTCACAGCCGGAGACGCCCACACAGCAGGGCCGCCCACCTTCCTGACCTCTCCTCCCAGTTGCAGCTGCCCTGGATGTCAGTTCTGACCCTGGTTTCACCTGGCTGCACATGGGCAGCCAGGGGACCACGGAGCATGAAGTGTGATTTGCTTAGAGCCCTGCAGCCTCGTTCCCCTGCCTTGTCCCCCTGCAGCCCACCCTGGGGACGGAGGCTGCCCGGGAGGCCTGGCAGGTGCCGCTCTAGAAGTTGTCTCCGTCCCTCGGGGAAGCTGTTAAGTCAGGCCTGTTTATTAACATCCTCAGTTTTCTTCAGATGCCTCCTCCAGAAAGGTGTGTGTGTGTGTGTGTGTGTGTGTGTGTGTGTGTGTGTGTGTGAGTGAGTGTGAGTGCTGAGCAGAGCTGTTTGGGGTGAGGAGACAGCCATATTCCCCCTTTACAGCCAGCAGCACAGCGCACTGCAAACTGCAACAGCTGTAGGCCTGTAACTTGCACCTCGGTTTTCTTATCTAGAAAAGGGGTCGTTTTACCCACCTGACAGGATCGTCTTAGTAAGTGGGAGTAAGTGCTGCATCCACATGTGTGCTTAATAGTTACCGCCTTAAGTCGGGAAGTCATGACGGTAGGCATTTCTCTTTTCTTTGTGTCCACACCTCGGCCATGTGCTCCCTCCCTGGAGCGGGCCTGGGGGGCCTTTCTGCCCGATGGGGGGCAGCTCTGAGCGCAGGACCAGGGCCAGTCACAAAACCACGCGGAAGCAGCTCTGACTTCTCTGGTCCACATCCTGGCACAGTTAACATTCAGTGAGCTGACCATCGCTTCTTTTCCTGGTGAGGAGAAGGTGTCTGGGTATCTAGTTTCTCCTCCATCAGATGGACTGGAGCGTGCGTGGGATCCGTCGTGGTGGGTGACATGCTGCTCTGTTTCATGGGGATGTGTCGCTTACAGAGATGCATATGCGTGATTTTTTTTATAAATTTATTTATTTATGATTTTATTTATGGCTGGGTTGGGTCCTCATTGGTGCGCACAGGCATTCCTCTAGTTGTGGCGAGCGGGGGCTACTCTTCGCTGCGGTGCGCGGGCTTCTCATTGCAGCGGCTTCTCTTGTTGTGGAGCACGGGCTCTAGAGCGCAGGCTCAGTAGTTGTGGCGCACGGGCTTAGTTGCTCTGCGGCATGTGGGATCTTCCCGGACCAGGGGTTGAACCCGTGTCCCCTGCACTGGCAGGTGGATTCTTACCCACTGCGCCACCAGGGAAGCCCCAGGTGCGTGATTTTAATAGATTCCAGTTAGGTATGCATAACTCAGGTTTTACTGAACGCCGTTTAATCTTTCTCTGATGATTAAAAGGCCCTTCAGAATCGTCAGCATCACTATGGGGAAGAGCCCTTTTTGTTCCGTCCCAGGTGTAAGAGGCGGTAGAGAATAGAGAGCTCTGCTAGAGCACCCACTGGACTCACCTTGTCCGCCTCTCGGTTTCTAAGGGCCCTCGGCCACACCCCTCACATTTCCAGGACACTGAGAGGAGCCTAGAAGAGGCTGAGCACAAAGCCTGCCAGCATCTGAACTGCCCCTTCGAGGGCTGCTGGTTCGTAAACACGGGCCCTGGAGCTCGCCTTGCCCTGCCTCTCCCTGAGGCTGCCGCTCCTTTGGGGGCCCGGGGCCCGGGGCGCCCAGAGCAGCACTTCAATTCACAGTGAAATGATTCCCTCTGCCTCATGTAATTTAACCTGCCCACATTGCTAAACTTCTATATTACACATTTCTGTCAGGTTGTCAGAAGGAATGATAAGCCTCCTTGAAACGGCAACCTCTGTTCCACGCTAAGAACGTCTCTCCAGGGCACCCCCCCCCAGCCCCCGGTCCTTCTGTACATTTTTGAGATTTTTAGCATGGCCTCTCAAGTATAAAGAATACCCTACTCCATGACTCCAGCCTCTTGTTAGCTGATAGATGAAATCTTTTCTTAAGCCGGCTCCCTTGTCTATTATGTTTTTGAAATTCAAGGTTTCTCTTAGATTTCTTGGGTGGCTGCCAAGTGGCCAGCCTTTGTGAGTAGGTGAATTGCTCTTCTCTTCTGCTCCTTCAACAGGAAGTCATTGTTTTTAGCGTGAAGGAAGGGGAGGTGTCTTCCACCTTTGTTGACATTTCCAAGCAATTGGTGGGAATTTATTTCTTTGCCCCTTTTCAGGAATTTCTCCTCGGGGACCGTACCGTAGGAATAAATCCAGTGGCGAGCAAGCCATCCTTGCTTGGTGGGTGCCGTGTTTTCCTGCTAGACTGTGTCACCCAGAATTGGTCTTGCAGCTTCTTGACAACGGTGCTCCTGTATCTGACTCGAGCACGGACCACTGCCGGGAAGGAGCTCGGAATTGCTGCTCTCTGCACAGCTAACAAGAGGCCATTTCAGAGTCTCGGGACAGCTGCCGTGATGGACGTAGGGGGGGACCCAGGCAGATGTGGCTGCCTGTCCCTCCGCAGCCGCTCCCAACGTGGGCTTATCGGAAACAGCATGATGTGGGCAGCTGGCAGTCCACACATCAGGCAGCTCGGGGCTCTCTCCATCAGCTGGGTTGCGTGGTCTCCCCTGAGGAGGGGGAGTTAAGACTGGCTTCCATTTAAACCTAAAAGGGCGGAAGGACAAATGCCGTACTCCTACCCTTGTTTGTAATCAAAACTCCCATTTTAAGTCATTAGCCATGTGGCTTTTTTTTTCCCTTTCCCTCATTAGATTCTGAGAGAACAGCTTTGTCCCCGCGTGGCCGTTAGTGATGGGAGGATGATGTCGACTAATCCTTCAGACGCAGTGTAGCTCCTCGTGGTCGGTCGGACAACTCTAGGTCAGGCATCCAGGAGAAACGGAAGATGTTGGGGTCTCGAAACAGGGAACCTCCACTCTGGGTGTGAACTGCGTGTGTTTCTCTGCAGAGTTCCCAGCCTGTGAGAGGACATTCGTGTACTTCACGCCCATGTCACCAGGACTGTAGCTAAGCTGTATGAGTCCAGATTCAAAACAAGCCCCGGCTCTTTTAAAACTCCAGGTGGGCTGTGTCCACAGAAGGCATTTTTACCAGCGTTCTCAGTTACTTTTTGGGCACCATCCCACCATGTAACCTGAACCTAAACTCAGACAAGGCACTGTTTGTTTCGCACAATACAGAGCCTGATCACCTGGACTTCATTACCTGCAAAACTGAAGTCATAAATGCAGTGCCTCAGGCTGCTGTACAGCCCAGTGGTGATGGGCCAGGTGTCGGAATGTGGACCTGGGAGCTTCCTCTGGGCCCACGGGGGAGGGGCCACACTGCAGGTTCAGTAAGATTCTGTGTCAGCTGCAGACAGCAGAGCAAGGCTGAGTGGCAGAGGGCCTCCTGGTCCTCCCAGGACCACTGGCCCTGCCCCCAGCGTGCCCTCACTGTTTCATGACCATGAGTCCAGTTTTTATGACAGGAAGATAAAAGCTCTAAAGGAAGGGGTGCGGGGAGAGGCTAACACTTAGCGAGCGTCTCCCCTCCCCGCCGTGGACGGACACCCTGCAGGTGTTAGTCTGTTCGATGCTTACCACAGTCATGTGAGATGCGCACGAGGGAATCGCCCCCTGACCAGTGGGGCTCAAAACCAGGATTAGAGGCAGGGCTGCCCAGCTCTGAAGCCCGCCCACTTTCCCATGTTGCTAGATCTTCTCTCAGACTCCCCAGAAGTCTCTGTGCAGTGCTGCAGGAGACCCAGGGAGGGACTGGAGAAGTGAGGAGGGCTTCCCAGCTGCAGAACCGTATCCTGAGAGGTGCTAGCCGGAGCTGGTTGTGGGGGGGGGGGGCACCCTGGCTTCTGAAGTATAGTCAGGGCCACCTGCCCGCTGGGAGCCCAGGTATAATGTGCTTCATTTCCTTGTCTGTAAAGTGGGCTCAGAGTGGCCACACCACAGGTGTGAAGACTTGGGAGAACTCTGGCTCTGTGCCTAGTGGGTGCCTGGTCAGTCCTGCATTTCTCCTCTCTGCAAAGGTGCAGACTCACAGGATGATCCAGCGTGCCCAGGAGAAATGGGGAAATCGGTACACCCGGCGGCTAGTGAGCCCTGTGCTCCTGAAGGGAAGTGGGTAAGTGGCGATGGATAAGTCTAGGAAGGTCTTTGGTGTCAGGTGAAAAATGACTTTGAAAACCCACAGGTTTCGTTCAGAGGTTTGGTTTGGTTTGGTTTGGTTTGGTTTGATTTGGTGGAGAAACGGGATGATGAGATTCTCTTTGGGGGAAGATGACGACAGTAGTTGAGGGTCAGAAGAGTCACCCTGAATGGTTTGTGTAGCTTGAAGGCAGAAAGAAGGAAGTCTTGTTCTCACGTGGCACGGGGCTGGGGGGTGGGGGCTGTTGTATAACTCCTCAGTTTCTGGAACAATGCCTCTAATAATAACAATAGGAACACTTTGAATTGCTGCAGAAATTTGCTTCTAGAATGTTTGTAATTACTCGCCCTTTTAGTCTTTAAACCACGCCTTTGAGATGGGGAGGGAGGACACAGGGATTCTTCTCAATTACATACCACTGTGAGCTTGACTAAGTTATTCACAGCGATTATGGGCTCAGCGGTGGAATCTGAGTGTCTGCATCCCCACCCCAGTCTCCCACCGTTTCCTCTCACCTGCACATCCTGTTTGAGGCTGTTCTTTTCCCTCCAAGGCCCTGTGGTGGTAATGATAACATTGATAATACTAATAATGGTCGTTTACAGAGCACTTACTTACTGTGGGCCAGGAATTTGCTGCTGGTTTTGCTTTGTTTTGTGTAATTATTATCTCCTCTTTACAACTAAGAAAATTGAAACATGACGTGATCACTGACGCAAGGACACGTAGCAAGGATGTGGTCGGATGGGGCCGCACCCCTCCTGGGTCTCAGTGACCCCTTTGTCAGGTGAGGAGTTATCTGTAATTTCACTCAGTCCTCCCTGGAGTCCGGGGACAGGTGGAGGTGGGCAGGGGTTGTCAAGACATCAGGGGCCTGACCCTGCTTCAACCACAGTAGCTTGAGTTTTTTCTTTAGAGGTCGCAATCATTACCTTTTTATAATTTAATTTAATTGTTTTTATTGAAGTACAGTTGATTTACAATGTTGGTTAGTTTCTGGTATATAGCAAAGTGATTCCATTATACATACGTATTCTTTTTCATATTCTTTTCCATTGTGGTTTATTACAAGATACTGAATATAGTTCCCTGTGCTGTACAGTAGGACCTTGTTGTTTATCTGTTTTATATATAGTAGTTTGTGTCTGCTAATCCCAAACTCCTAATTTAGCCCTCCCCCCTTTCCCCTTTGGTAACCATAAATTTGTCTTCTACATCAGAGTCTGTTTCTGTTTTGTAAGTTCATTTGTGTCATATTTTAGATTCCACATAGAAGTGATGTCATGTGGTATTTGTCTTTCTCTGTCTGACTTACTTCACTTAGTATGACAATCTCTAGGTCCATCCATGTCGCTGCAAATGACATTATTTTATTCTTTTTTATGGCTGAGTAGTATTCCATTGTGTATATATACCACATCTTCTTTATCCATTCATCTGTTGATGGACCTTTAGGTTGCTTCCATGTCTTGGCTATTGTAAATAGTGCTGCTGTGAACATTGAGGTGCACATTGAGGTGTATCTTTTCCAATTAGAGTTTTCCTTGGATATATGCCCGGGAATGGGATTGCTAGATCATATGGCAACATAGTAGCTTGATTTTTATCTGTTTCATAGATAAGCCTTTCTCCAAAGAGTTTATTTAGAAAAGTGTTCTTCAAATAGCTTTTAAAAGGTAATTTTTTAAAGCAATTAAAAAGAAGTTGGAATGATAGATAAATAATAGGCT
Organism: Phocoena phocoena; assembly: GCF_963924675.1. Lineage (NCBI taxonomy): Eukaryota > Metazoa > Chordata > Mammalia > Artiodactyla > Phocoenidae > Phocoena > Phocoena phocoena. The sequence goes on from NC_089233.1 coordinate 12,674,688, forward strand.
GGCTAGATGGAATAGATACATGATAAAGTAAGTGTAATGAAATGTTAACGGTAGAATATTGGTTTAGGGTATATGGGTGTTCACTGTAAAATTCTGTCTACTTTTCCGTATTTGAAATTTTTCATAATGTCGGGAGAAGCTGAGTAGATAATTTCTAAAGGCCCTTCCATATTTTTAAAAGATGCAGTTCCCTGTGCTCCCCTCTGTGTACCACTGTCATGTCAGCGTACAACTATGAGAATGTGGTAGGCCAGGTCATTGTTGGATTGTGCCATTAAAAAACATCTGCTGAGGAAAACAGAATCAGTCATCAGTCACTTTCTTCTCCACCTACCTACTCCCAAATTTGGAATTGACAGGTCTGGTTGGTTTCAGACACGCCCACGGGAAAGCTGTTAAGTCTGTAGTTCTCCAGATGAAAGATGGGTTTAGGTATAAACATCTCCTATTTCAGGGCAGTGAGTCATTTTGGATCTGTCCCTAGCAGAGGTTTCTTGAAGCTCTCCAGCCCCCCAAAAGGCACACTGTTCCTATTCACTCACTTTGGCAGAGCTTTAGGAAGAAAGAGGAGAGAAACACTCACCCAGTAAGATCTAGAAGCCTTGAGAAAACCCCGGCAGAGGGCAGAATCTTTATCCTTGGGGGCGTGGTCATAGCTCTTCGTTACAGTTCAGTCTTCCCACTGAAGTCTCCCTTCCGCACGCAAGGGAGTTGCATGCCCCCTCGCTAGGGCCATAGAGCACATGTTGCAATGCACAATGAATGGACTTTGTCCAGCTGGTTATTAGAATAACCTTGTCAGCACTTTGCAGGGAGTTTATCAAGGAGTTTTGCCAAACTATGATAAAGCAGCACATTGAGCAGCCTCTGATGGCTGGTAGGCTCGGAAGTGCCCGCTAATTGACAAGAACTGCACTTGTCAATCTTTTGAGGCCGTGGAAGTGGATCTCTTGTCTCTTCCTCCCTCCCGCAAGCCTTCCTCCACTGCTCTTTGGTAGATTCAGCATGGCCTTGCGTCCGCATCAAGCACACCTCCCACCTTTGTTCTCGTGTGTTCACTGAGTAATTAATCTCATTGTGCTGGTATGGAAATAGTCTATTAAAACACTCAGGCAGGAAACACGGAGAGGGAGGAAGGAGGATGAAGACTGGTAGAGGGAGGGAGGGGGGAGGGAGGGAGGGAGTAGTGTGCTGGTTTAATTGGTTCTTTCACTTAAGGATAGTTTGTCAATTAAGGAGATACTTAGAGAAAGTGATATTAATCCATATGGGTCAAAAGCAGCTATTAATTTTTAATCAAAACAAAATGTTCAGCAAATTGTAGCTCTGCTCAGTACAGATGCGAGCATGCCACCAGCCTCTTCCTGAAGGATTTGGGAGCAGTCACAAGAAAGGGCGGGTCGGGGCGCTGTTAGTTTAGAAAAGATGTGCCTCCTCATATGGCCCCTCCCACCCCCAGGTGAGCGCCTCACAGCCTCCTCCACCTTTCTTCTGCAGCATCTGTTGGCAATGCCTGACACACAGTAGGTACTCAGGGATGTTGCTTTTCTGGAACGCTTTGAATCCCTGTTATGTGTATCACTTTGAGGTATTTCAGGTAGGTTTTAGGCATGACATCTATCCTTCAAGTACTTCCAGTCTGATTGCGGAAATATCTGTGAATCTGTTGCAGAATCACAGATCAACTCTGCTAATCTCTACACTGACATAGTGCAGTAGGCATCATTTTTTTAATCCCCATTTGAGAGGAAGGTCACTGAGGCACAGGAAGTTTAGATAACTTGCCCAGAGTCTCACAGCAAGTACGGTTAGTCTGCTAGAGGCTTGCATTACCCAATATTGTAAGTGCCCCAGTGGTCCCAAGAGAGCTGGTGAGAGGCAGTGATGAAGGCTCCTGGATGGTGGTTAAAGGATGAGCTGATTTTGGAAGGTGCTAGGGAAAGATGCTCCCAGCAGGAGGAATGGTAAACAGCACAGTTTTGGGGGAAAGGAGTGAGCTTCTGGGTAACTGGAATATGAGGTTGGCCAGATTAGGCAGGTCTAGGTTAATATATTTTCGGGATCTTGAATGCCAAGGTGAGGAACTTTTGTTAGGTCACCCCGAAGTTTCTTATTGTCTGTAGGTTGTTTCCCAGTATAGGGGAAGCTCCCTTTCCCCTATTTCAGCACTTGGGCATCAAGCTCTCTTCATTATCACTCTTACCTCCTCTGCCTCCCTCCATCTGGCATCTTTCTTTTCAGTTATGGCATTCTTAGCTTCTTTTGCTTCCCGTTTAAAAAAAGACAGCAGGAAAAGAAAAAAAAAAATCAGGAAAGTACACCACCCAGCCTATTTCTACCAACTTTTATTAGAGATTGAATGAGGCTGCCTTCAGCTCCTTTCTTGTCCCCAGCCCCAGTTTGGTCCTTGGACTTTGAGAGGAAAAAACAGCAGGAGGACTTACCCTCAGGGAATGTTCTTCTGCCTCCGCCTGCTGACAAGAAGGCCGGCCGTAGGACTGTTTGGCTCCCTGACGTTTGTAGTGATGTGATTTAGGGACATCGGGAAGGACTGTATCCCAAGGGTACCTCTCCAGGCTGCTGACGACTGCCTGAAACCTGTCACTAGGGGCAAAACCTCTCATTTCTCACAGAGAGATCAGGCTGCAAATGCAGGGAGCCTGGGACGAGCAACAGGGTGCAGTCACTCAATTTCTTCCCGTTGGCTGGAAGAAGCTGGGGACAGGTCAGGAGAGGCAGCATTCTTTGGATATGCTCTTCTTTGCTTCCTCAGGGTCTTATCACCTGGCCTCCTTGAGTCACTGGGCTGATGATAACTGGTGGTAATTGGCTGGGAAACAGCAGTGGACTGTACCGTGACAACAGAGGAGATAATGGGGGAGTAGAGGCCCGTGTGAAGAGGACGTGCAGCCCTCGCATTCCGGAGCAGTTAGTAGGTGTTGCTGTAAACCAGGGAAGCGATCAGGATCCGCCCCAAGACTGCTCAGCAGTGTGAAGCTTAGATGGGCCTGGGCAGGTGTGCTGGCCGGCCTCGGGGGGGCGGGCCACGGCTGTCCGCACACCTGGGTACGGGGCGGGGCGGGAGGGGGAGTTCAAGGAAGGCTGCTTGCTGGAGGAGGCAGACTGATCAGGGCAGCGCAGTGAAGACTAAAGTCCTGGACAGGAGGTGGGAGGAAGGAGGCGGATGGTACAGGCGGTGAGCTCAGCCCGTCTTCTGGACCTGGAAGAGGATGGAGGAAACAGAAGTAGCTGACTCTGTGTGGTTCACGGTAAAGAACGGAACTTGGGTTTCTTGACCAGCACGGGCATTAGGCGCTTCAGCAGCAGTGGAGCACATCTTGTCCGGGAAAGTGAGGGTCCGTAGAGGGATGCTCACCCGAACCACGCGTCCCTTGTGCTGAGCAAGAGGAAGAACTCCTGCATTAACCACGGCACCAGGTGTCCGGGAGAAATTGTTGTGTCACAGGGAGGAGGACATTTTTGGTGCCTAGTGATGAATATTAGATGATAACGTTAATTATGTAGTACTTATAATCTTGCCTATCCATCTGGACAGGCTCAGAACATTGTAGTAGTGAAATTCAGTATCTTCTATGTGAAAGGCAGTTTAGCTAGTCACATCTGTCTTTTGTACATTCCCTTATTCTTTCTTTTGACAGATGCTGATCAAAACCTACTGTGTGCTAGATCATAAAGTGGGCTCCAGGGACACAGCCACAGACGGAATGGACATGGTCCCTCGCTTAAAATTTAGTGTGAAATACAGCCTTTAAAATCTAGACTAGTCTTGTTTATTGGTTAAGATTTTCTTTGTGGATAAATACATGATTAATTTTGTAGCTATTCCATGCACATATGAATAAAATCAATAACTTCTTTTCACAGTTAAGAAATATCTAAATATCTATTAAATAAGATGTATTGATTTTAAAAATTGGCGGGAGACAGCGACATTAAGTAACAGATGAATGTGTGCGCGTGTGTGTGTGTGTGTGTGTGTGTGTGCGCGCGTGTGCACGCACAGTCACAACCTTGAAAAGACCAGTTGGGAGTCACGGTAGCATTTGAGGCCAGGATGGACACGATCCGATTCGTCCTTCAACAAGCTGACTCTGGCTGCTGTGTAGACAGTGGACAGTGGCAGGCAGAGCGGATGCAGAAGTCACGAGGCTCCCTAATGTCCAGGTGAGAGACGATGGTGATGCAGGTGGGCAGCTGTGGAGGTTGAGAGAAGAAAAGGAACTCTGTTCATTTCCGAGATCAAATAAGCAGGACTTGATTATTTGATGGAAGATAATGGGAAACAGCTGTCTACTTCCTAGGTTGGTTGTGGGAACTAAATGAGATATTATTAGCTTCGTTTTACAGATAAGGAAATAGAGACTCCAAAGTGATTGAGACAGAAGTCTGCCTCTGAGCTCCCCATTGCACCATGTGTGAAAGTGGGGTACACAGAGGTGGGCTTACCAGGAAGCTGTGGAGTTTAAACCTCAAGCCACTTCACTTGCCAGGACCTCTTCCAAAACCTAACACCTAATCTCACATTCATAACTTTTTGTTGTTTTTCTTAAAAAGCACCCCCTATAGGTGTTTAAACTTCAGCCTCCACAAAACCTCTGTCTTCCTCTAGCTGACTAAATATGACTCGGTTGAGTAGGACTGAGACTTGATGGGATGAGACCTAGGATGGGAATCTGACATGATACTTGGGGAAAGTGTTGATTTTAGGTGGGGATCATTAGGGAGAGAAAAAGATGCCATTTCGAAGGTGTGCATTTAACATTTCTTTCATACTTTATTTATTGAATACTCCCTTTTGTCAGGCACTGTATTTGATTTTTTTAAATAATTTTTTTTGCTATTATCTGGTGTAAACCTTATATGACCCCCTGAGATGGGTGCTTTCATTATCCCCATTTGATATGTGAGGAACCTGAACCCCAGGGAGATTAAATAAATGACCAAATTATCATTACTAAGTAGGTGAGCTGGGCTGGCTTCTGTAAGGCCTGACTTAGAAGTTTGAGGCTGTCCTTAACCCCCACTGCTGGCAGGACTGTTGTCCAAAACCAGACCCTCGGATAGTCTCTAAGCTTACGTTATTAGCATTTCATCTCCTAGAGGTTAGAGGAAGCAAGGTCTAATTCTGCCCTGCTCCCCCTGAAAAAATAGTTGTTCGGTGAAATATCAGCAGGAGAAAGTAAGCTTTCCATCTTCAGATTAAAAGATTGAGACCATGTCTGACATATGCTGTAGACGAAGATAAGATTCTGAGGGTTAAGGGTTTCAAATGTTCTCTGAGGGAGAAGGGAAGCCCTGGAAGGTTTTCACCGTACAAGTAGTATAATCTGATTTGTGTTTTAAAGAATCACCATAGGGTAGTAATAGGCTGGCTCTTCAAGTACAGCACGAGACACATATGGCTTAGAGATAGCGGATGGGAAAAGTGACCTAGAGATTTTAGTGGAGACTTAACCATAATCTTGGCAAGAATGTCAGTTGCTTGAGGAAAAGCTAACAGTATTCAATGTTGTATTGTATTTTATAATGGCCAGTGAGGAATGGTTTTTACCCCATGCCCCCTCCCACCCTCCTGCATCTCTGAAGTCTGTTAGGATAAGGACCTAGTTAGTGGTCTGCCAAGCTTCCCTAGGACCTCAGCGTCTTATTGAGGTGGTCATTACCAGCCCCACCTAGCAGTCTCTAGACTGTAAACCACCCAGCAGAGAAAGAGGAATATCAGAGGACCAGCTGCCATGTTTGGCCATCCAGACTCTGCTATTGAAACACAAACCCAGGAGACAGGGCAGAAGGAAGTGGGAACATTCAGTGTAAAGAAAGCCTCATGGTTAAGATGATCACTGGATTGAAGGTCTGCTTGATGGAGGGGATTAAACTTGACCATGGTGGCTATTACTGCAACAGTTTCCTATTCCACATATAAAATATATTTCTTATGGTCAACACTGTCTCAGCATATCCTGGGCAACACAGGATCGGAAGTATGTAAACTGAGACTGGACAAGCTTTAGGTATAATTATGTAGAGATTTAAGTCAGTAAGCAGACACAATGCAGTGTCTGAAAATAGGAGAGAGGGTAGGAGTGGAGAGAATCATGAGGGTAAAAAGGGCAGAGAGGGCTTCCCTGGTGGCGCAGTGGTTGAGAGTCCACCTGCCGATGCAGGGGACACGGGTTCGTGCCCCGGTCCGGGAAGATCCCACATGCCGCGGAGCGGCTGGGCCCGTGAGCCATGGCCGATGAGCCTGTGCGTCCGGAGCCTGTGCTCCACAGCTGGAGAGGCCACAACAGTGAGAGGCCCACGTACAGCAAAAAAAAAAAAAAAAAAAAAAAAAAACAAACAAAAGGGCAGAGAAAGGGAAGCCCGTGGGTTGTGGATGTGGTCTTTATCTCTAACCCCAAAGGGAACAGCCACGTTGGCTTGGGTCTCCCCCTGTTCCCCATTTCTCTTGCCCTCCAGCCAAACCAGCAACAAACAGCATTGTATAGTAGTGTGTGTCAGAAATAAAAGCCATGGGGATGTGACCCCCGGCAGTGTGTTTTTACCCTGTGAATTTCCTGGATATCTTTACAGGGAGTCACTCCTGGGGAAGGGCAGGCTGGAAATAATATAAGGAGATCAAGAAGGAAGTCAAGCAAGTGACACCTTGAAACAGGCCAAGCGAAGCGGGCTCTTCCCCCCTGGGACAGTTAGAGTTATGCAGGGCTGTAATTAACCCAGCAGCCCACTGGATATGTCCATTTCACCTCACAAAGGCTGTTGAAAGAAGGATTCTTGAAGAAAGGGGCTCCAATTCAAATGGTATTTGAGTAAGTCCCTTGCTGGATATACTGTTTCTAGAGTTTATGGCTATAATCAACAAAACATGGCCATTCTTTCATGCAAGTTTTTCTTATGACTTTCCTAGCACTGACCTTTAAACAGAAAGAAAGAAGGCATCCAGAATTGGCTGGGGGTAGGATGGGGAGAAAAAAAGAGAGATTTATGGCTGGAATCAAATTAACGACTTGGGCTTCCTTCTCAGGATCTTGAAAATGTTAAAGGAGCAGGTGGGTCATTCTTTCATACATTGAGACTCTGATATATGTAAGAAAATTGTCAGTTTTGTATTCAAGTACCCCCAAATTACTGAATTGGCCTCCCTAACTTCAATTCATTTTTCTTTAACAAATCTTTTTTGCATGCCTCCTCTGTCGGGCACTATTACAAACACTACAGACGTGACTAGAGGTAATAGTGGGGAGAGATAGACAAAAACACATAAACATCTAGACTAATTAGTATATTAGATGATGTGTTATGATAGAAGAAAAATAGCAGGGTGGGAAACAGAGTAGGAAGGGATGTCATGTTACATACAGACAAGGAGGGCCTCACTGAGAAGGTGACGTTTAAGCAAAGATCTGAAGGAAATGAGACATGGATGTACGGGCGGGGGTTGGTTGCGAGGATTGGCAGCACCCCAGACACATTGTGCAAGAAATGCAAGGCCTCAGGTAGGAGCGTCCATGGTGTGTTAGGAATAGCAAGAAGGCCAGTGGGGTTACAGTGGAGTGAGGAAGGACAGGACCAGTGGGGGATGAGGGCAGAGTTGGTTGTTTGGGGTTCTTTGGTCTTGGCTTTGTTTTGTTTTTTTTTTTTTTGGTTTGGGGGAGTAACTATACAATCTCAAAACTTGAAGACGCATTAGGGAGGCTGTCTCCTGCCATGAGTCTCACCAGTCACTGCGAATGGTTGAATGCGGAGAAGCAGAAAGTTTGCGTGTGTGACTGACTGGTGGACGTTTTATCGGTAAGTGTTCTAAAACATCCTTTAAAATAATTACCGGCCCCTAAAAACGTGTTTGTTAGCTACAATGAGGAAAGCTTTGTTTAAAGGGGTTAGGGAAACTCACCATCCATAATCAAGATTTCAACACAGCAGTCTGCATTTTTAGGGTAATATCTCTGTAAGTAGAAACAGGCGTATCTGGAGAAAGACATTAGTTTCTGAGGTCTGGCCAGCTCCTGTTCTTACCCCTCTGTCATCTCTGATTGGATTAGACGTCACAGAAAATGCCTCAGATCCTTGTTTCATGTTAAGTTTAACCCCTCCAGTTGAATACCATCCTTGTGGAGCTGAGCGGAGAGAAATTAAATTTCTCTCACCGGAGCCATGGCACTGGCTGAGGTATCAAGGGTCTACATCAGTAAACTTGGTCAGTTACAAGATGTATGTCCTTCCCGAGGCTCTGGAGCTGTTAAGTTGGCGCTTTCCAATCACGGTCTGATCTTTCATTTTAATGTAATGCAGTTAGACAACCTAGTTATTCAGGCGTAGACTTCTCTGGTTTTCATTATCCCTGAATAACATTTGATGCTGAAATGGGGAAGACGGGAAGGAGGGGGGAGGGGAGCCCAGCATTTTTCACAGCTTGTGTGAAATGCTTAATATTTGAAAGTCTTTAAAATATACTGTACACAGACATTCCAATTTTATAAGGCTAACATAACATGTTCAAAAGTTTTATGAATTTCAGCATGTAACGAGAGTCCACGTTGGCCTATTTTAAATAAGCCATAATGGCCTGGCAGCAAACCTGCATAGTTAGCAAATGCCTCCTCTGTTTATGAGCAGCCATGCCTCAGCAGGTCACTACAAAATACTAGCTTTATCAGTTTCCGTGGCCTCTGCGAGTCAGTCTGTGTGCCGATTTCGGCGTGACTCTGGTTTTACAGGCCCGAAACCAAGGGCATCGCGATAAGGTGATACTGTGCTTGTGCTTTGATTTTAATGAAATGGTATGACTCTGAGTTGCTTGAGAATATGTTCGGGCCTCTTATATCCCATCGGGAGGCTGGGTCTCTTAAGTGCTTTTCACAGCGCAGGGCCACACAGAGCAGGCTCACCCTTTCTCCTTGGAGCCTAGTGTTGTCAGAGCCCAGAAGATGTATTTTTTACTTCCTCGGGGAAGTGATGCTTTTTTTAGGTGAGGATCTCCTTTCCATAAAAGTCAAAGCATAAAATGTGCTGGGACAAACCCAATTCTAGCCCGTCAGCCATCCTGTGTCTGATGTATCAGGTACAGTCGTGTTTCTTAAAGGTGAGGGCCCTGTGTTACGAGCTCCCGCATTTCAGGGGAATTGGCTAGCTCCCCTGATAAAATCACACCGCTTCTCCCGCAGGGCAGAGGGGGAAGATGTTCTGTGTGTTAAAAAGTGGCTCAGCCTTCGAGTGCAAACTCTCTTGCCCTTAGATTCACCTTGGCCCCGGCGATCCCTCAGGAGTCAGCAGCCACATCACAGACTGGTTTCGGGGGACACTCCAAACCCCTTTGCGCTCTGGCATCAAAAGCTCCTTTAATTACAAATAGTGCCATAGAGAACAGGCTGGAGCATTGAAATAAGACTGATCTAAAGGCTGTGGGCCAAAGAATTCTCACAGAGGGTAACATAATTAGGAAATCTGACTCACGCGATAAAGTTCACTCCCTTTCATTGCGGGGCCCCAACCAGCGTTCTAGCCTCGCAACAGCCGTCACGTTGTAAGCCCGGCCTCCCCAGGGGCCCCCGGCCCAGTCCTCATGCTTCCAGAAGCAGACTCCAGAGTCTCCCAGAGAACAGCAGAAGCTTTCTTCCTCTTTGTCTTAGAACACTGCCCCCCAAAACTTCCTTTGAATGTGATGTGCCCCCTACACATCATTGAAAGCTTGGCTTTGGTTAAGTCTCTACTCTTCCTTTTGAGATAAGGAATGTATAAGTATAACCACCCACGGCGTCATGTGAAACTCCCTTATATTTACCTCATTTATTCATCGTGTTTAGGGGAGGCACTGTTCAGGGTGGGCAGTTCACGATCATGATTTTTTTGCCTTTAGTTATATTCCCTCTCAGTCAGTGACATCCCCAGAGATGTCAGAACTCATGCAGGAAAACCCATTTAATTAGGACCCACTGCGGGGAACCAGGAAACAGATCCTAAAGTACTTTATGGCGGAAGCTGTTGATCAGGAAACGGGATATTGTCCTTTCCCACAGTATAGGTCTGGCTCGAACTCCTTTGGGGAGATCTGGGGGCCTGTCTCCATCTCCACTGAAATGGAGCCTGTAACCTTCTTCCAGTCAGGTTACCCCAGAGGGCAGTGACATCTAGATCTGCTTTTTTATTTGTTTGGCGTTCTCTTTTTGAAGATGTAAGCGGCAGGCCTTTAGCCCCTGGAATCTCTGCCCAGAGGCCGGGCATGTTGGACATTTGCCAGTCTGATGTACGCGGGGCCTCCTGTCCACACTCTGTCTGCTGCCCCTTGGCCAGATAGCGAGTTACCAGGTTTTTCTTCAAGGCAGACAAACCTTAACCTTACCTGTCCTTAATGTGCACACTCTTCATTTGGGGAAGAGGGGAACTGATTGAATGCATGTTCTCAAGTGGGATTGAATCCAGTCTTTTCTATCCTCCATCCTGGGCCCAGGTCCTGTGAAGCACCAGCCCCCCTCCCCCCGCCCCGAGCCAGAATGATCTCTCCCCGTCTCCATTAAACCATAGCGTTTTCTCTACACCTTTTTTTCCCCTTCATAACGTTGACTGCTCTTGTTTCTAGTTAGTGCTTTTCACCCTAGTGTTCCAAGCTCCATTTAAGGACCTAAATGGCTGGGACCACCTCTTCTACTTATTTCCCTCACAGCACTTACTCATTTATAACTTTGTTAATTCTCCCCGCAGCGCCTCACACACAGTGCTGTTCAATTACAGCATTTTCACTAAGTCTGTCTGAAAAGAAAGAGGCTACCAGTGGGTAAAGCGCTGTGCTGAATCCTTCGAGGGCCACAGGAAGTGTGAATGAGACTCTCAACCCTCAAGGAATGTATAGTCTCAGGGGGGATAAAGAGGATATGACAAAACTACGTGAAGAGTTAACTAATAATACGGTTCCATACAGGATCTGTGTCCAAAAACGATAAGAAAGTGCTAATGATGATCACGAGAGCTTGCACGTGTTTTGCCCATCCCCATAGCACCTCTGGGAGGTGGATGGCACTAGGCACTCTTAGTCTAATTCCCTTGTCTAGGGAGTGAGGGTAAGTGACTTCTCCGAGGAGCGGGGGTGAGGAGGGCTGGAATTCAGACAGCCTTGCGTGCCCCAGTGCAAGAGCCAAACTGTGTCTCAGAGACTCTGCCTCTCCTCTCTCTCTCACTGCCCTGCTTGACGCGTGCCTGCTTGGTGCCAACCCTGTAGATGTATTAAGGAAGTTAAACGTACTGCTCACTGCCATTAAACGAGATCACAGACAAAGAGTCTTTTGAGCAGCGATGACACTTTGCCGTTTGAACCAGAAAGGAATTGTCCAAAGACAATCAGTCCCTGGACACATGAGTAAATGAGAGTTACCACACGCTGCTTGTTTGTTATAATGGCATAAAAGTACACGCCAGCTTTTCTAAGGCATGTGCTGAGTGGACCGTTCCCAGAGACTTTAAAGTGGAGATGAGATTGCCATCTGGTTTAGGTATTCATCTTCATGAGGTCCGGAGGCCAGAGTAAATGCCCTTCTGCGGTGCTCAGACTACAATGTGTCCACCTGCATTGTCATTAACTATCTCTGTAGTAACAGACCTAGGTTCGGATTCTGGGTCTACCACTTAGGATTCTGGGTCTACCACTTAAAAGCTCGGTAGCCTGCTTAGTTAACTTCTCAGAGCCTGTCTTCTCATTGGTAAAACAAGCACGATAATGCCTATCTCAGAAAGTTATTGAAATGATTAATTATGGTGAGTGTAAACATCAGTGCCTGATAGTACTCAGTAACTATGGTCGTTGTGAGTATATGATTTTATTTTATTTTTCCCCCTTAAACGTTGCCTCTATCGTCTCCATCACCCCCATTATGTAGAAAATAACTTCCAAACCTCCAAAGGAAGCCTTCTGCCGAAATTTAAATCAAAGATAGAACTCAACACTTTGAAAAGGAGTATTTGCTAGAGGACAACCAGGCGTTTATAATTTCTGATATTTAATACCTAATTACCCATCTTCCCAAAAGTCTCCAGTTGTGGAGAATATGACAACAGATCAGGAAGTGTGGCGTGTAAGTATATTATTACATCCCTTCCTGAGCCATTGAACTTGAATTTACATTCAGAGCCGGAGACCCCAGAACTCTTCCCCAAAAGGGAGCAATTTAAGAGAGTTGAAATAGCCTCTCCTTTCAGGGAGGATGCCAAGTCTTTTCTGGGTTTCCTGTAAGTCCTAGAGGATAGACTGTTTGGATAAAATCTAGCTGCTTTGACCTGTGGAAAGAAATTGCCATGTATACTCTTTATTTTGACCTCCTAGCCCTCCTGGACAGTTCCAGACTGGCTCCAGGCGTTAGGAGAACAGTGCTATCCTCTCCTGTAGAAAATACTCCTTTTAAATGAATCAGTTTTTGATCACCTCTTCCTTTCCCAGGCATATTTTTCAGTTGCCCACAGTGGGATCAGTGAGGGGCGGAGACATAGCCGTCATGTAGATGAGTTCCAAGATATTGTCTTCTCGTTTAAAGAAAGACAGGCATACCAGATTTGCCTGCCTGTTCCCAGGGAGGGAGAAGAAACGGCAGGCAGGTGGTGTGGAGAGAAAACCACACCCAGAAGTCACTTTTCCAGCCTCCCTCAGTTACCCATGAGGAAACTAACTTTGAGTGTCTTCTTCAAGGTTAAGCTCCCTGATAGTGGATGGAACCTGGCCGGAGGCTGTGAACTTTGCACAGAGGGCATCCACAGAGTCGCCCCCTGCTCAGTGGGTCACTGCCCTCCCATTACTCTGCCAGCACGTACCTGATTTGGTTGACATTTCCATAATTAATTTAAAACATCAGTAACCCCGAGATGAGCCTATTTATAGGTTTGTGCAAGCTGGGTAAGAATATAGATTAAATCTTGGGTCATTAACATACTTTAAGTACTTGGGAGAGTTTTGTGATTGTCAGATAATACGATTAGAAGGCCTCCACGCTTGGTGTGTACTGGCAATCCACAAGTTTACTTCCCTTCCCAAGCTCAGAAACAACAAAAGAGAGAGAAAAAAAAAGTGTACACCCCTCGCAACCACCAGAGATCTTGGGTTGTCATCGGGAACAACTTTATCATTCCACCTGCCCCCGAACTTGACCCGGGTAGGCAGTGATGGCCCGAGTGAGCGCCTGACAGCTGCTGCCCCACAGCTTGAGGATCCCTGAGACTTGGTCCTGACCCTCAATAAAATAGCATGCATGTCCCCAGCAGCCCTGCCGGGAGAATTGCTGTGACCGTCCACAGCAACAGAGATGAGAGTGTGAGAAGGGCAGCCTTTATTTGAAAGGATGTTATTATGACTCGGACTGCTCTGTGGACCCAGTCTTACTTCCTTTCTTCCTTTTTATGTTCTGTTGTTCTGGTCGTTACTTTTTTGAAAAATAACATGTATTGCTTTTCTATTATAAAAGTAACATTTTCAATATCAAAAATAAAGATCAGTACAGAGAAGAAAATAAAGATCACTCATAATTCCACCACCCAGAAACAACCACCACTAAATTTCTGTGTATCCTTCTAATATAGTCTTCATTCTGACATCCCACTAGCAGAGCTGCTCTCTAGACAGGGAAGCCTCCCATTCAGATGCTTTCTTTGGCAGATGTGTTTCCTTTCGAGGATAGCATTGTATGCTCTGGGGGTCAGAGTTTTCCACCAGTAACGAATGACTAGTGCCTCCCCGTCCCACCTTCAGGAGCCTTCTCAGAAAACCACCACCCAGAGATGCGTTCCCCCCCGCATCTCCTTTCCTTTTAAATTTACTCAATCCACCCAGCCCTCCATAGCCTGTTTGCCCCGTATCTGCATCAGCAGTGACACCACACGTCATCCACCCCTTCCTTCCTCTTTAAGGCCATAATTTCTTTTAAATCTCTCATGAGTCTTTCATGTCATTCTCCAATGCATTGTTGGTGGTCCTTACTTGTTTTTTACTTTTGCTCTAGTATTTTTTAAATATCAAACTGGCTGCAAAACTCTTCAAATCAAACTGAAGTCAGTATGGATAAGATCATCATTAATGACGACACACGTACACAAATAATTACAAATTTTAGTAGTTTTTTTTTTTAATGAATTTACAAACATTGAGCTCCTTGAAAGTAAAGATTAGATATTATTTCGCCAGACCCTTAACACAGTACTTGGCATATTATAAATACTTGATTAATATTTATTCAATTAAGGTGAAAATGAAGAGGAAATTTAATTACCCAGTCTACTTTTTTATCTCAGTAGTTTAAGTGCAGACCAAAAGGAGGTCACATAAAAATGATGAAAAAACAGTATCTTAGAACAATTTTTAATGGTATATCAGTGCGTTTTTTTGTGCTAAGCTATCACTATTAACCCAAGTGAGGACCCTTTATAATGATTTTTTAAAACCTTGATGATGCCCTTTTCACTTCTTTCCTAAATGAACATTCATATAAAGCCATAAAAATCCCCTTGGAGGGCTTTATGAATTATTGCGGTATAAGATGCGGAAAAGGCCATTTGCAGCCCTTTGTTTTATAGAGCTTGATTCTGAAACCTAGCACCACGCTGACCCTCCCGGGGGCATTACTCTGAGGCATGGAGCTTTTCCTGGGGACAGTGAGCACGGACCTTCTTCCCAAACAGCCCCGAACATGTCCTACACGTGCCGTTTCCCCCAAGTCAGCAATGTCAGCCCCAGCCCTGCCCTCCGCGAGCAGCCCAGACACATGTGGGGAAGGGGAGCAGACGTTAATAGTGATACATTGAATAGCTCTTCTTCTGTAATGTAGATTGATTTTCAGTTTGTCTGCATAAATCCCTTTTGCTATATGACTCTTTGGTCATTTAGTACTTGAAAAGAATGATGCCAAAGACTAGACACCTGGCCTAGATAGGGCATTGGTTTTCAAATTCTTTTTACCTGATGAGCTGTTCTATTTCTGTTAGACGTGGGATGGGCATAGAAGCCTAATCCATTATAAACAGAGATGGGGGTTTGAGTGCCCGGAGCTTCCCCCCAAGCACTGTGCTAACCCGAAGTCAGCATCTTGGAGATCACTTTGAAAAACCCCCAGGCCTACAGAAACCAAGACAGAAGAGGCTGAAAGGGAGGCACAGGAAAGAAAGATGTCATGAAAATGATAAAAATAATTGTAGCTTACTTTTTTTTTTTTTTTGCGGTATGCAGGCCTCTCACTGTTGTGGCCTCTCCCGTTGCGGAGCACAGGCTCCGGACGTGCAGGCTTAGCAGCCATGGCTCACGGGCTCAGCGGCTCCGCGGCATGTGGGATCTTCCCGGACCGGGGCACGAACCCGTGTCCCCTGCATCGGCAGGCGGACTCTCAACCACTGCGCCACCAGGGAAGTCCGTAGCTTACTTTTTTAGAGGCCTCCTGTGTGCTAGGTATCACAGTAAGTACCGATTTGCCTCAAAAAAAAAAAAAAAGGGCAAATTGTGACGTCTAAGGCAGAGTATGGCGTTGGCTTCCTGAAAACACTTGAAAAGGATATTGGATTGTTTGCAGGCAGGCAACAGGCCAGATAATCTTGAAGCATCTCTCTCTCACTACAGTTGACTTTAGCCTCCATTGCTCTGTTAGAATAGACCTCTCTCAAGTGAGATCAAGAAAAAAAATAAGTAGAACAGAAATGTTCACTCTGTGTGTGTGTGTGTGTGTGTGTGAGATCCAGGTCGTCATGCACACTGAATTGCATGTAAGTTAACACATCCACCACAGTAGGTGTACCGTTTTACGGGTAATTCAGAACTTTGAGGTAGAAATAGCTCAGAAAAAATGATAAAACAACAAGGTATGTGCCTTTGTCAAGATAGCTGGCTGTACCCTTGAATGCACGTTTTGACAGATCATAAATTCACAGAACAGAGCAAATCCTTACGCCTCACCTAGTTCCAGTCCCCTCTTGTCACTTTGGACAAAAGGTTGTCCGAACCGACTCAGCAGGGGGGCCCACTTAGTCTCCTTTCCATCTTCATTTCCTGAGCATCTTTGGATGATGCGGTTGACCAGAACCCCAAGACCAGATGCTCCTTCTGCCTGAGGAGCACCTGATCAGCTAGTCCATGAGTCAGTCAGTCCACAGCCCCTGTTCCATTCTGGGTCCCCAGTCGGGGTCTCTGTGTGGAAGGAAAGAGGAGGAAGGAGTGGAAGCTCCAGGAACTGAGTGGAGTTGGGAGATTAGCGGGTGGGCTGCCAGGAAACGATGGGAGTGTGGGAGCTCAGAGAATATCATTTCCAGGCTGATCAGAGAAGGGTTCAAGGAGCAGGAGGGATTTAAGCAGCCTCAAAGGTTGGTGGTATTTGGGTAGCTCAGTTGGCAGCATGTACATTGCTCTTGTTGGCACCACACACATATGACGGCCCTGAGGCGTGTCTAGGGGAGTTGTGAGGTCACGCTGAGGAACCCCATGAAGGGCGTGCCCAGTGTGGACCGCAACAAGCGCTGAACGCCCGGCGACAACATTTGGAGCCTTTAAATATTCTTGAGCAGGGAAGGGACACAAGGAAAGCGGTGAATCTGGTTCAGCTATTAACAATAGCCAAATACAGAACTGAGGGCTCAGGGCTTATGTGCCCTCCGAATTGTGGATTTGCTTGGAAAGCACAGTGTGAGGAAAACCCCAAAGGAACAAGGTTCTTTCTTTTGGAGCCCTGACCGAGGGAGGCACAAGTGAGCAGTTAGTTCTCTCATCGGACCAGCATTTTCTAACATGAATAAAGCGGCGTGATGGGTTCGTGGTCATAGCAGGCTTAACAACGAGAGCGAACTGGCCGTCGGGAATTTCTCTCGCAGCGTCCTGACTTCCTGCAGAGCTGGTGCTGAAGTGGGGGGAGTAGGTCCTGCCGGGTCATCCCCCAAGCCACCTCACATTCAGCACAGTCCCTTTGGGTCCAGTTCACACATCTCACTGGGGCCCATTTAACCGAGCTGGGCCTGTTGCAGACCTTCAGATATTTAATTTGTAAACACTTAATAAAGCACTGTCAGTAGGTCGACTTGTCTTCTCCGTCGGCCACATCAAAATCAATACATCCCGTGGGTGTTCTGCCGTGATTGTCTGGGCTGGGGAATCTAATAGGATTAAGTGTTTGGGGTCCTATCTGAAGCCACAGTCCACAGTCCTAGTTAGATGAGGTTAAAGACTGGCTTGCCATTGTGGAGGCGCGACTGCTTAGGGGTCTGAAAAATCATTAAAGCTTGTCCTCTTAAACGTTGATTGTTCCCTGGTGATTTATTGACAAAACACAAAAAAGTGCTCTATACTGCACTCTAATTATATGTATGAGGCCGTAAGATCTCATGGGAAATTAAATAAAATTTACAGCTTGATGGTTTTATGCTCCTGGGAGACATACCTTCTTAATAAGATCTTATAGCTGGGAATATTTATGAGGTTAAAGTCCGTAGGCTTGAGCAAAGACCTAACCTTTCCGTGGGAGGGGGAAGGGGGTGCGTTTTGATTTCCTTTAAGATAAATGATTGTAATGAAATTTCAGGGGTTGAGGAGGAAATGTTCAGTGAGACACATCAAGCGCTCCTCCCCGAGACCTCTGGAGGACAAAGCCGAAAGGGCACGGGGACTTACTGCCACCATTTATCTCACACAAGGCTCCGGGTGGTCCTACCCACCACCTAAGCTCTCTGTGGCTTCCTCATCTGATCAGCCCCCATCACAGTCTGAAAGGGAGGGAAGATCCTAGTTAAGGGCAGTTATCTAAGAGGTCAAGGAAGGGGAAAGAACTTGAGGCAGGAAAAAGGGGAGAACCAGAGAGAGAGAGAGAATATGAAGGGGAATCACACTGATGCACTTGAAACCCTAAAAAGCAGTTTCACATCTTCAAACAGCCCCAAAGGAGTTACTGGACATTTGCTGTTTTACCAGATCCCTTTCTCTTTGTGTCAAGGGGTGGCTGGGGCCCAGACCCTGTTCCCGTAAGCGTTACAATGTGCTACTTGGACAAAAGGTCAGAATATAGTAGTGGTGAGGGTGTGGAGGGAGCTTCCGCAGGTGGCTTAAAGATGGGAGTTTCTTGACTCTGAAGAGGGTGTTTACAGAGGTGCACGTTATAAACTGTCCCCGCAATTTTTGTTACTCTCATCCCGAACTCTACCCTGGACCCAGCTTCCTCATCTGTAAAATGAAGAGCTAAGGCTAGATGATTTTAAGGTCCCTTCCAGCTCTAAAATACTATTTTATGGTTCTAGAATTTATGTAGGAGAAAAGCATTTCTCTCCATCCCGTGCTTCCGAGTGAAAGTGAGATGTCTCATCCATTTAGATAGAGCAGCTCAAGCCCCAGGTCTCAGATAAAAAGAGAAGAAAAAACACTTATTAAAGATAGCTAAGTTCCCCTGATAAGCAGCAAGTGAGAAATCCCTGATTTAATTTAAATATGATATTTCTGTCTTCATTAATTTAAAGCATGTACATGATAATGTATCCTTTTTTATTTAGTGGTCTGTCCTGGAGGGAAAGAAAGGCTTGATTGTGAAGCAGAGGGGTGAAGGTTTGGATATGTTTTAATAAAGATGAGTATCCCTAAAAATGCTTGAATTATATGGAAGTAAGATTTGTTGCAAGTTACAAATCAAAGCCTGAAATGTCACTTATCTCCTAATGATACTTCTACACAGATTATTAATTTCATTTTAGAAGCCCCATGAATGTTATATTTTATGACATTGATTAAACATCTTGCTGCCATCTACCCATCCATCCTTTTCGTTTTCAAAAATCCGTATCGGAATTTAACAAAAACAGCTCATAAATGTGTATTTTACAGCCTAGCAAAGTCGACTGGTTCCCCCACTCTGCTTACAAGCAGACCCATCTTGAATCCTGGGCTTGGGCCGTTTCTATTCTTAGCAGTCGGGCTTTTCTAAACTGACCTTGTGTTTTGTTACCAGAGTAGGATCGGGGGATTTATTTGGAAGAGCATTTGTGGCTTCTGGAGCTGCAGAGCCGCGAGGGGGGCTGTGGTGTGGCCTGGTGAGCCCCTGACTGGGAATCAGGGACTCCGCTTTCATTCTGGCTCTTAGACAAGCCAGTTACCTCCCTCTTCTGTGTCCTGGGGATAATTACAGCCTCCCCTAGTTGGCTCACGGTGTCATTGCGGGGATGAATGAGATAATAGACGCGAAAGCTCTTCCAGCCCTTCGGAGGGAAGCAGTGTGGTCGTGGATTTAAGAGCCAGTAGAGAATAGAGTGGGATGATTGGTTTTGGATCAACCTCAGGCATTTTAGGAAAGGTTTAGGATGACCCTTCTGAAAGCAGGGAGAAAAGGCGTTTGGAAATAGGTCCACTGTGTTATTATTTATGGTACTTTTATCAGTAGAAGTACCTCTGGTTCCTCCAGACTCACACCTGTGTTTCCTCAAAGCCACTGTGGCCTCATTCCTCGCCTGGATTGGCTCCAGTTAGAAGACCCCGTTTGTTCCTGTGGCATTTCCCTCACAGTGACGTTTATAGTTGCTGTCATTTTTCTCTGGAGAGGATGCTGGCACCTGGATCCCCATGCCAGGGCACAGCTGTGGCTGTTCCTTCCTCCAGGAAGGAGACATAAAAAGACATATTCTGAGGAATCTGAATCAACTCCACGTGAAAGATTAAGGGCCAGTCCCCAGAGGCTGCCACGTCCAGAAGAAATAACCTGTTACGGCTGGGGGGACTTGGGGGCGGGGAACTCGAGGATAAACAGTTCTGCAAGAGTGGATAACATCACAGGGGAAATCACTATTAAATCAGAAGCGGGCCTCTGTCCGAGGAAGCTTACCACAAATGTGCAGGAGGCTTGGGTGGTGGAAGCAAGGAGCAGGGGCGGTGAGGTTCGTGCCCCTAGGGATGAGAGGGTCAGCCCGAGAAGGAACAGGTGCTGCCAGGTCTCCCCGAGAGGGCCGGTGCATCCCGGCAACAGGGCGCAGAGGGGCAGGGTGTAGCTTGTGGAGTAACACTACCTGGACTCACTTCTTGTCTCTCCCAGTGCCCTCAGGGAAGTTACCAGACTTTGCTGATCTTTGACTTCGTCGTCAACACCAGCCCTGTCCCGTAGGGACCTCGTGAAGGTTGAGTGAACTACTAAAGTAACGCGTGTGACCTGCTGAGGGCAAGAGCCGGCCCGAGTTAGTGCCTAATAAACGTTACCTATCGGCAAGTGTCTGGGTAGTAGCGCCTCGGTCAGGGGTTTTTGTTGTCGGTGGTGGTAGTGGTGGGTTTGGGTTTTTGATTTTTTGTCTTACTGGTTTTGTATTTTCTCTAAAAAAAGAAAACTGTAGAACGGCATCTCTTAGAAATCTGCAGTGGACGGTAGTTGGTCTGCTCTGCAGGGCCTTTCATTGTGGGCATGGTGACAAACTGGTTTTAAGTGACAGAGCATGTTAAGTGAGGCTGGCTGTTGGTGACGGCCCCGCCCTGTTTGGGGGATGGGGAGTGGGTGTGACCGTCACTGGGACGGGACAGTAGCTGACGAGTGAAGACCTCCGGCATGCTGTGACACGTTCTCCAGTGACTTGTTCTCCCCCTTTTTCTGACTCATTTCTCTCCCATCCCCCTCCTTTCCTCCTCTTCCCTCTTCCCACCGCCCTCAACACCCCCTCCCAGCCAGCCCTCCCTAGCGTGCTCCGGCACTGGGGATGTTGCATAAAGGGAAGATATGGCATGTTTACAGAGAGAATTTTCAAGAAGTGTTAATTTAATATGCTAAAGTGTTCCCTTCAGCATTTTACCTTTCTTGTTGTTTTCACAAAACAGCCAAGACTAAATAATGAGCCCAGGGCTGTGCCCTTTGGTAGCGTGATAGCTCATTACCCACTAGCGGCCTCCATCTGCCCTCATGGCTGCATGGGGAGCCATTACGATTATGATGGAAATCTCAGAAGCCATTACCAAGATGCAACAGAGGGCCTACTGCAGACAGCCTAATGGACTAATTTGTAATTGGGAGAGGGAAATGAGTTAGCGAGCTGGGGCCGCTTTTGATGAGAGTGGAAGTGCGCATGCGAAATGTGATAAATGAATAGGAATGTGCGTTTGCGCAGTGGGCTCTACAAGGCTTTCCATCTCTCCCGGGGATTGGAGGCGTGCTGACAAGCCGTGAGGCGCGAGGAGGAGAGGGCTCGGGGGAGGCAGGCAGGATTCAAGGAGAGTAGCTAAGGATAAATCGGTGAGGAAAACTAATGGCAGTAAAATCCAAGGAGATGACTGCATCTGCCATGAAAGTAGTAATTAGGAAGCATTTGGTGTGCGTGTCTTTAACCATTAAAATAGGGACGAGGGGGAGCCCTGGCGCTTGTTGTGGGAAACGGGGGTGGGGGGTGGGGGGGGGGCTGTGATGTTCTGAGAGGGAAGCCCCTTGCAGAGGGCTCTGATGGGAGAGCGTCCTCAGACCTGGTGGTCCACACAGATTCTGCCAGCTCCACACACAGCTCGTTCCTGAATCACCACGAGAGCCCTCTCTCCCAGGAGCCACTGGAGATCCCGCAATGGCAAGGCCCTGCAGCCCCAGAGGCGGCCGTTGTGCAAGAGAAGGAGCCCAGGCTGAGGGTGCCAGACCACCAGTGGCTCTAGGCCAGAAGGCTTCCTGTCCTGGGGGGCTCTAGAGTCGCCTCGTAAGCACCCATGCCCAGCTCTCCAAGCTGAGGAGTGCTGGGTGCAAGCATAGAACATGGGGCTGATTTCCAGAACCCAGCACTTCCTTCTGTTTGTCAGTTAGCTCCCCAGATCTCAGCAGGCGGGTGGAGAGAGTGCCAGGCATTCCCAAGGGCAGCCCGGGGCCTTTGTTGCCTCTCAGGCTGATGTGGCCTGTTGACCGCGAATCCCCAATCTGTCTGAGACCATGTCCTTCTTGGAACTGTCCTTGTTTTACTTGTTTTCTCTGCCATGTAGCCTCTCAGCTCTATTCTGACCTCCAGACTCTGGTGTCCTTTCCCGTAAGTCAGACCTTCGTGTCCCTAGAGCTGCAGCCTTAGTGCGTCCCTTTCTCCCAGCAACCTGCTGTCCTCAGCCTTCCTCTGGATCTCACTTTTCCCCTGGGGCGGCCTGATTCAAGCCTTCAGGGTTGTCCTAGCACTCAGGGCTCTTCCTGCTTCCAAGCATTCCCATCGCTTTGCCTAGGAAGACCTTTCAGCCTTTCTAAACAGCCTGGGGGAAAACATATAATCCTTCAGGGAAGAAGGAAGCAGTGGAACCAATTAATTGAGCCCCAGCCCGGGGCTGGCAGAGCACCTTACCAAGGTAAGACGCCAAGCGGGTTGTCTCCTGCCCTCAGTCCCACCTCTGTCCCAGGGGCTCCCTCTCCTCATAGCATTCCCAAGTACATAGGAAAACTTGCCATTTTCTTCACCAGCCACCAGAAGGTAAGATTTCTAATTGGCTCCCTAACGGGTTGATGACAGTCCTGTTCAGCAAAATTTAATTGACAACCGATGTGGTTGATCACATGATTGATCCCACCTAACTCTGAGAAGGAACCTGAGGAGACCAGCCGAAAAACACAGATACAGTGAGACCCCAAACAGCTCAATCTGGGAGAAAGCAATCCATCAATAAACGAGGCTGAGAAACACTCTCAAATATTATAAGCTAAAGGAAGTTATTGAAAAAGCATGAAGTGTGGTTCTGATTTTCCTAGATGTCATGGAAAGGGGACAGCTGAATGGATGCCTTTGGCTACTAGCAGAAGCATATCATTGCGTCAGGAGAAACTGACTTTTTCCCAGCCAGTGCCTGCTGTTAAATATACCATCAGTTATGCTGTCAGTGTCCCTTAAACCAAGAGCCTCATCAGACACGCCCATCGATATTAGAAGATCGAGGTTTTCTATAAAGAGCTATTGCTTAGATGTCCTTTAGTAAAAGCCGCCCCCCCACCCCCACCCCGACCTGTGTCAGCCCTGGACGAAGCCCTGGAGAGACTATAAAATTCAAGGGCCTGCTGTGCCCAAACTCTCATTCTAGCGAGGCAGACCTGAACTTGGATAACTAGTTCAGTTACATGGACAGTAACAGAGGGCTTGGAAGACACACAAGAAGTCATCAGCCGGTTTGACAAATATTTATTGAGTACGTGATGTAGAGCAGACACCGACCTAATCACTGGAGAGAGAGCAGTACATAAGTGGCATGGTCCCTGTCCTCGTGAAGCTTACGGTCTAATTCTGACCCAAGGGGAAGGAAGAAGGTCCAGGGTGGGAGACAAGGGGGGTGGTATTTGAGGTGGGCTGTGATGCTAGAAGTTCCCTGGAAATCACCAGGAATGAGATATCCAGGAAAATCCCGAATGTTTGGAAATTAAACAGATTTCTACATATGGGTCGAAGAGGAAATTAAGGGAAATTTGAAAACATTTTAAACTGAATGGTAGTAAGAATACTGCGTATCAAAATCTGTGGGTTGCAACTAAAATAGTGCTCAGAGAGGAATTGATGGTTTTAAATGCTTATATTAGAGTAGAGGAAAAGCCCAAAAATCAATGACCTAGGTTCCACTGTGAGAAGGTAGGAAAAGGACACAGATAAACCCAAAATGAGAAGGAAGGAAATAATACAGCAGAAATTATAGAAATGGGAAACAGACAGTTGAGAGAAAACCTTAGCTAGACTGAACGGGGTGGGGGGGGGAGACACACCAATACCAATATATCGAGAGTGAAAAAGATGTTATTAGTACAGGTCTTACAGACATTTAAAGAATAATCAGGATGGGAGTTCAACAAGCAGAAATGGAGAGCATGAAGTCCAAATAACAAGAGCTGCTAGTTATCTGTGGGTTTGGAGGGGCGTGGGAAGAGGGACTTGGCATAGAAGACAGTGAGGCTAGAAATTTCGCTTGGAATCAGGTACTAACGAGAATTGTCGCTTCCTGCAATGACCCAGGGCCCGGGTTCACGGTCCCACTGGCTGCTCCTTGCAGCACAGTTCCCGATGCACAGGTTCGGATGTGTTCTTTGACCAGTAGATGCCAAACCCAAGGACAAGTCACCACATGGGCCATAATGCCCTGCTTTCGGGGCACCTGAACTTCCTCAAAACATTTTTGCACATGGGACATTTTTGGCCAATAAGTAACTCTTAACAGATCTGAGTCTGCCGCCCCCAGCATATGAGGAGACTTTGTTTCTCCCCTTCCAAACTATTAGGTCCTTGTCAGTTGGGCTCACAGGTTTCAAAAACGATCTGATGCCATCCTAAGACCATGCTGTCATCCTTGCCGTGATTTATATGCTTCTGGAAACGGGACTCTTTTTTTAAGATGAGTCTGAATGTTCATAGCAGAAGATGCTTGTCAAAGCCTAGCTGCTCACTTAACAGCTTCCGAGTCGGCAGGAGCCCACCCAACACCTAAGAGAGTGGGGTGGTGGCATGGGCTGACTTTCATCTACCTGCACCACGAGTCTGTGGACAAGGCCCTAAGCTGATCAGCCTTTCACCTGCAGGAGTCCTGACTTGTCTCTGCTGCTTTGTGGTGGAACTGGTCCTTCTTTGCTCTCTCTTTCTCCTCTGCCCCAGTATCCACCTGAGAGGCGATGTTTCATCATAGCAAAGACCATAGACTGGAGGCAGACTCTGTGGTCCTGAGCAAGCTACCTTCCCTCTGTGCCCCTCAATTTACCATCTTTACTGTGAGCAAATTGAGAGTGGCTCACTCACAGGGTCATGGTGAGGAGTTAAATGACTTCACATACTTAAGAAGGGCCTAGGAGTGCGGGCGGGAAGGGTCAGAGCGGGTGAGTGTGCCCTATATGCGAAGTTGAGGGGCAGGGCTCTGGGCACCTGTGTCTTTATTCACCTGAGTATCCTTGTGCCCAAGAGAGCAAGGCATTCAATAGCAAATTTAAACACACACACACCGTGACACGTTGACACCTGGTAAGTGCGGGAAGTATTAGGAAACCTCAGGCTTGGCTCTCGGATTCCTCGGGTTAATTACCCTGGCGGCAGTCCTCTTTGGGTGGGAAGCTCCACCCTGTCCCTCCCACTGTTGACCCCAAGTACCCTGGGTTGGACAGCAGCGGTTTGGCCAGGAGTCCCTGCCCTGCTGGGGCTGGCGTACACTGACCCTCAGTTAAGACTGAGGCTCTTGTGGGGTCCTCCAACCTTCTGAGACAGTAGATTTCATGAACTGGAAGCTTTCCCCTTCCCTAGAATAGCCAGGTGCTGGTTGCTCGTGCCATGACATCGGTGCAGGCAAGAGAGGAATATCTTGAAAGGGCAGGAAAACTGGAACAAGGATGGGGAAGAAGAGGGAGAAGAAGCCCTCATGTGGGGCTTTGATTTCCGCAGGGGAGAGTGAGTTAGGCACTTGTGTTTGACCTGAGATTTCCAGAACACTCTCACGTGCATTATCTTACCACTTCCTTACTACAAGTTTGGGAGCAAGGGATGGCCTAAGTCAGTATCTGCACTGGAAATGAAAAAGCTAGAGCCCAGGAAGGCCAAAGGGCGTGCTCAAGGTCACATGGCTACTTCCAGACACGTTGGGGACCGGAGCCCAGAGGTGCTGCCTCTCGGGACTCCCCTCAGGGGAGTGTGGAAAGTCGCCGTGAACCACCATCTGAGCAAACTGCACGACCCACTCTTGGCAAAAGGACGGGCCTGGCCGTAGCAAGACCAGCGCAGAGCGCTCTGGGACCCTGCTGACACCGCATTTGAAACTCCGCCAGGGAAGGGGAACGTCCTGGAAGTTTAGCCCTCTGTTGGCTGTTTCTGAGAGACCGTTGTTCTCCGATGCTGGATTTAATGAATAAATTATAATAACTTTTGCATTTTTATCCATGTCGTGCGTGTTTATCTGCCCTCCCCACGTAATTTCCCTCTCCCCTTCTACATACTATATTTCTTTTCAAGCCACTGAATTTTTTTTTTTTTTTAAGTTCTCCTTCTCGGTAATTGCTGATAAAGATGCATGCCTCCTTGTTCTGCATTTGTAAGTGTATATGCTCAGCGCCAGGAACTCAGGGAGGAATGTGTGGAAGAGGGTGTGTTTCCACTTCCAAGGGGAGGTGACTCTTTAGGAGCTGAGAAGTGGAAAGGGGAAATGGTATATGACCCCTGGTGGTATGTGAACTCCTGAGCGGGTAGGAGGTGTCTTGCCTGTCTGTCTCCAGCACTGGAATAGGAGCTTACCTGCGGTAGCGTGGAAGTGCATCTGTGGAATCCATGTATCCATGAGCAGGCTGGGTGGCTGAGGGGCTGGATGGCCAAATGAGTGGATGGAGAGATGGATGTTGAAGCGTCAGAGTCAAGTCTCATTTGGCTGGTTGTGTGAGGGAGTCTTTACAGTTACTCTTCCTCTGGATTCCATTGCAGTATTTTATCTCAGTTTTATTCTGCCCAATTCTCGGGATTTCTTTATGTTCTTAGTGGGAAAAGTTGCTTCTGTTATTTTTATGAAACATACTCTTTTCCCCCCAAGTGCTCAATCAGTGTAACCGTGATTGAGAGATCAGAGTGAGCTCCAGGAGGAAAGTTAACGAAGCATGAGAACAGGCTGAATGTGACTTCTCACGTGCGGTCTTTAGGTTTCTACTCTTCCTACTGGTTTATCAAATAACCTTTCTTGGAAGGTCTACTAATTCCTTTGAAAAAAGATACTCATTTTACATTGTGTTATAATATACTAAGCACTGTTATTACTAGGATGTTTTGAGAGACAGGGAACAGTCTTCAGAACTGAGATACAGTTCTAGGAAATTAAGTAAAATCCACTGACCAGATACAAATGTAACATGATAGGGCAGGAGAAGAAACAGTCTCTGCCCGAAAAATCAACCGTGAAAATAGTAAGGATTTATGTGCAGCAAGTCCCGAAGTTAGAATTTAAAATAAATAAATGGAAAGGATGGTATGATGTGAAATCAGCTTCCACTCCGAACTAGGCATTCAAGACCCAGAATAAAAATGGTCCTCTTCATTGCAGAACTGATCTTGGTAGCCAACACCTCGTCTCCACCAAGAGCACTTTATTTGAGAATCAAGGGAAGTCATTGCTAAGAAAGCTTGTCTTCTTAAACCAGGAGTGACTTTCAAAGAAACAAGTATCAAATTGGGAAAACCCTGCTAATCTTTCCCTTCAGAGTCTAGGTTTGTGTGGGGGGGGGGGGGGGCACTGGAAATGAAGGAAAGATTCATTATTCATTATATATCTTTTTTTTCCCTCAAAATTACTAGTAGTCAGACTCTGATAGAGTATTCCTTCTTTTTACCACTCTTGAAAAGCATAGTGCACCTCAGGTTGACTCAGCCAATAAACGGTCAACTTCCTAAAGAGATTGTTTGGGATCCGTGAGGAAGAAAACGCCAGGATCTGGGCGGTGTAGAGATCAGAGCCGTGATCAGAACCAGAAGGGGAGTTCGGACTGTCCCCGACTTTCTTCCTCTTTGTGTGAGCTCCCCGCATCCCCACTGCCCTCTCCCACCCTTGACCCTCCAGTCCCACCAGCTGCTGGTTTTCCTTTCTCTGTAGCCTCCGACTCAAGGCCACTGAAGAGAACAGGCTGAAGGCCCCTGTATTCCCTGAAGTGATTCGTTGCTTAGTAGGAACTTCACTAAACTTCCCAGTTGGAGTTTTCTTACTTTTGAAAATCAAACAAAGTTCAAAAAGTAAACATCACAGGTAGACGTCCCAGCCCAAAGCAGAAGAAAAATGTCTCATGTGAAATGTTTTGGCACAGAACAGAATTTATGAGCATTTTCAATGTTTTGATTTTTTTCCCCCAGTCACCGTTATTCCTTACCCCACCCCCAGAGTTAGGTGTGGAGAGAGTATGTTGGCTGGCTTCCATGGTGACACCGAAGAAAAGTCATTTTTTAAAGTAGGTTTCTACTGTGTTATTTCACATGCATGAAACATCAACATCTACGCTGTGTGGCTGTTACCCCCAAACGCGAAGACATATAAATGGCTGGAGTATTTTATATAAATAGACAAGTGGGGGTGATGTTTTCCTTGGTCTCGCGCCGACCCTAGTAACAAAAGTCTCTCAGTTACCCAGGGCACCTGGGCCGGAGCAAGGGAACAGTTCTGCTCAGTGTTAAACAACCTTCTCTCCTATGAATAACCATTGGAAAAAAAAAAACCACAGCTCACATTTAAAGTCCACCCCCTCCAACTAAAAAGTAGTGCTCAGATGAGAAGTTCCCAAGTAATCAGAATATTCAAACCTTCATCTGTGTTTTCAGTCTAACTTACTTGATCAACCACTGCAAATACCCCCTTATCTGTCCAAGGAGTCATCTAGAACCCCCCTGCCCCAGGAAACACGCAGTTGCCCCCAGCCTCTCGGAGAGATGAGGTTAGGAAAGCGGAACTTTTAGTAGCAGAAGTTTGGTAAAGCTCTCGCCTCTCCTCTGCCACCCCAACTCGCCTGCAGAGTTTTGAAGTGGAAGAGCATAGATAAACTGTCTCGTTGTTTCCCTTCCGTGTCACCGTGATGTACTTGTTACATTCTGTAACTGAGAATATACTCGGTGTGGGGAAGAGTAAAATGGACAGCACTGCCTTATCTTTGGAGAAAGTATCATCTTGCATGTAGAGAGTGCCTTTAACTTTTCCAAGTTCTCTCTTACATGTGAACTTTCTAATAATAGTGGAAGGTAGCTTTTTCTTGGTATACTCTCCTTGTTTTAAAGCTACAGGGACAGAAGTCTAGTTTGCCCAGCATGTGAGGAACAAAGCCGAGTCGAGAATTCAGAACCCATGATTTCCCCCCAAAGCTTATGTCACTAATCCCGCACTTGGCGCCTTCCAGACAGCCAGTCTGCTCAGATACAAGGTGAGCGGGTACAAGATCACAGATTTCTGGGACTGGGTCTCAGACACACACAGACCGTCAGGAGGAGTTCATTCTTTAGTTATCAAATAGTTATTGAGCACCTGCTACATGCTGGATGCTGCTTTAGACAGCAGTGGCCACAACAGCCAAGAATCCCTACGTTCCAGCGCGGGCAGGGGCAGATGACGAACAAGTGAGTAAAACGCATACTGTGTCAGAGGATAAGCGCTAAAGAGAAAATAAAGCAGGAAGGTGGGGGAGTGCTTGCAGTCTTAAATAGGGCGGCCAGAGAAGGTCTTTCCAAGGGAGACATTTGAACAAAGAGCTGAAGGCGCTAAAGGAGTGAGATTTGAGGATCTGAGGGGAGAGAAATCCAGGCAAAGAGAAAGGGTAGGGAATGTGGGAAGCTGCACGTAGCGCTTTCCGTAAATCTGCAGGTGCCGGGCCTGTACTTGCTGCACGTGTTTGCATTCATGAGTGTATTGTCTGTTTGAAAACTTCTCTCAAATTCTGAGCTTGGTACATGGCTTTAATTTCTGCGGTAATGACTTCCTGCGCCTGGGGAGCTCTTTAATAGGTGCATTCGGAAAGTTGTAATCATTAGGCCTGGGTCGGTGTCCTGTTACCTACGTGGAAAAAGCAGAATTGCTTTGGGACTGACTGGATCTTGGGGTGGTGACTCTATTCTCTTGGTTTTTAATACAGATCATTGAAAACATGTCAGGGCCCTGATCTCAAGTGTTTCTCTTGAATAGGGAGAGTCATGTTTTTATATGCAGGGGGTACAGGAAGGGACTCGGGGTGGAAGGGGGTGGGCAGAAGGGCTCTTATATTTTAAATGCCAGTCAGCTGCAACCACTGGTTATCTGGAGCCTGTTCAAACTCATTTGGAGAACAGTTGAATTTTTAAAGTGCCTTTTGATTCTCTCTTTCATTTATTTTAACTGATCTGCTGGGATTAGGAGCTTGGTAGGGGAACACCAGAATGCTTGCCAAAATGTGTGAATAATTAGAGCTCTGATGATGTGTGCCAGATAGAAGGGGAGTATTCACACTTCTGATTAGATTCAGCTAAATGCAGTTGTAAATCACTGCCGCCCCAGTCACGGAGCCGGAGCCTCGTCAGGAGTTAGCAGGGGAGGAGGCAGGGGGGCAGTGAGGGGACGAGGGGCTGCCCCAAGGCACGGGGGGCGGCAGAGGGGGGCGAGCAGGGTGGCTCCAGTGGCAGCAGCCAGAGTGACGATGATTCTGGCATCTCTCTTCCCGTTCGGTTCTATCATCTCGAGTCTTGCTGGGCGCCAAGCTGGCTGCCATCTTGACAAATGTGGATAAGATGAGTCGCTGTTCTCTGGACACTCAGTCTCAAGGGAGGTGAATGAACAACTGTTGAGCTGTGTGATGAGTGTGTCAGAAGGACAGACACCAGACCGAGAGACCCCGGGGGAGGAATGGGGTCTGCAGAAGGGAAAGGGGCAGAGGGAGTTGTATTTCCCTCTCAGACAAAAGGTGAAGCTTCAGAGAGCTCAGCAAGGTGAGTTAGTGGTTAGAGGAACTCCAAGCTAAGGGAACAGCATGTGCAAAGGCACAGATGTAAAGGGGCCTCTCTTAGTCTTGGCGTGACGTCCATTGTGGCTGGAGGCGGGGAACAGGACAGGGCAGGAGGATGGGCATTGAGACTTGCAAAGTAGATTGGGCTAGACTCTGAAGGGGCTTTAGTGCTCATTTAGAAAGCTCCTTTTCAAACTGCAAATCACTCCAGACGTCCTGATTCAGCCCTGACAAAGGGTCGGTGTCCCACCCCAGTGAGAGAACCCGCTTTAGTCACAGTCATTGATGGGAATGTGTTGGTCTTCTTTACGGACATTAGGGCAGGAGAAAGAAATACAGGGAATCACCACTCTCACCAGTGGGGAGCCTTTGGAGGTTAGTAAGGGGAAGAATGAAACAGAAGGTGGTTAACTTAGGAAGGTAGCCGGCAGAAGCTGTGGTGTAGAATTATCAGTGTGTGCGGTGAGCCTGGATTGGATGTAGATGGGAGGTCATGGCCAAGGTCTGAACAAAGATGATGGCAGAAGGAATCCACTTCAAGAGAGATTTCAGGGTGGAATCAAATAGGGCCTGTTGAGGACTCCAGCTGTGTGCTGGGTTCCTTGGCTGAATGGAACTGAATGGGGCCCTTTCAGAACCCTTGCGGTGGTCCTAGTTGTACACTAATCTTTCCTGATTAGTATGGAGCGCTACAGCCAAAGACACAGCGTCCTGCAAAAAGCAGACAGTGAGTATATGTTTTAAAGACTGGCCCGAGGTCTGGAAGCCTGGTGGTTTCCTAATCACATCCACACTTTTTCTCCCTCTGCTACACCACTCTTATGCTGCCCACTGCCCCATGTTGCTAAAGGGTAGTGGTGGTCTTTAAAAAGATCCTACTCATCTCTCACTCCGGAAGCACATCACAGCCCCATAAGATGCTGTCTCTGGTCCCTCTCTCCATCCTGTTCTTGGAAGGGTGGCTCACTTTCTCTGTCTTGATAATGTAACAAGATGCTCTGAAATGAACTAGCAGCTTGAGGTGGGTGTAAAAGCCCAGGAAAAGGAATGCAGGGGAAATGCGACAGAATGGCATGAAACCCAAAGCAAATGGTAAAAATGAGCAACACATGGTGAATGTGGAACAGAGAGAGAAGCATAAAAATCACAACCACATCTGACATCTCTTGAAATGGCGAGAAACAGAGGAAACAACACATGTGGTTCTCTTCAAGTCAGAAAGATTCCTCTTCACCATTCCATGATGGTGTGAAGGAGACCCTTTTGGAAGACTTGAGCCCTTTTCAAGTGGTTCTACCAGGGCTTTTATTTCTTCCTCTTTGGCCAGTAAGTTCAGACACTCAGAGAAACGCTTAGCCTTTTGCACCTTTCCCAGGCACAGAATAATAGACTAAATCGATGCTTTCCAAAGTCCGTGTCAAAGAAAATAATTTGAGATGCGAGGAGAGAAAATCTAGAACTACTTATTTTTATCTTACTCTTTTAGATTTATTTATCATGTATATGTTTTAGAAATAGTAGAGTGGTGTATGGTTACAGTGTATAAACAAGTGAAAATATATTGGCAGGGTTAAGTGATTGGTTTATCTGTTTGTTGCCCCTTTTGGGGGGCACATGATCAATGTGCAAACCATCAGGGTAGTTACCAGGGTTACTAGTTGGGGTTGGGGACAAGAAGAATGCTCTAGAATTATGTGTTTCCTTATAGAAACAGGCGAGTTACCTGGATGGTCTGTTTCCTTGGGGGCCTACGGGATAGCCTGTCAGGTCCTCTTAGAGCCTCAAATGCTCCAAATCTGTAGTCAGAACCCAGAGAAAAGGAAGTTCCCCAAGAATCCTTTGGACAAGAGATGGCCACATTTATTTAGCCTGTAATCAGTTGCAGAGCGGCCCTCACAGGTGGCGAAACACGGTCAGAAGTCACCCTCAGGGACCCTCACCCTCATAGGCCTGACTCCTTCACTGCCCTTCCCCCAATGTTGCCGTCACTGTTGGGGGTGCAGGGTGTTTGTGCCGGGTTGTCTCACCCCCAGGCACCCTCCTCCAGGCCACGGTGTGCAAGGGTGCTGCGGTGATGTGAGCCTTGCCCATGACAGCGCTCCCCACACCAAGAGAGCCATAAAAATGACACATAATCGCTACAGCCAGACTAGAGCCAGGAGCGCTGTGCTCCGCTTGGGTGCTTTTTACCTTTCTTGCAGCCATCAGCTTTTCTTTCCTCTTTTTCCAGACTTAAACTCCAGCCCAGCTCAGCCTCAGAAATCCCATTAGTGTTGGAGAAGCAGATGGCACAGGGGCGCCCTTCACTTGGGTTGTCAGCCGTGTCTCCACAGCTCAGGGACTCACCCTCCCACCCCACCACCCAGGCTCTGTCTCTGGGGAGTATCCTCCCCATTCCTTTCTCATCTGCTAGACCTCTGCCCCTAGGCAGCCTGTTCCTAAACGATGCATCTCTTGTAGAGATGTGCTCTGGTGAGAACAGAAAGCCGCTCCTCACCTCGCTGCAGGCAGCTGTGCAGCAGGACCCCTCACCTCCAGCTGCGAGCGCTTCTCGTCAGTAGCACATGAACAGCCTCGGGCTCCCTTTTTCCCGGTTTCCTCTCCAGCCGTGTTTATCACACAGCTCCATCTTAACGGTGATCTTTCTAGATGTTAGACACAGATAGAGCTCTTGTGTAAGAACACACCATCAGCAACAAATGGAAGATATTACGCGTTCAGGTCGTCAGTTGCCCCGTTTTTGTCTTACTGAAATAGGAGATGGACCACATCTGTTTGAAATCAGTGGAGTGAAATAATAGCTGGTGAGTAGAGTCCTGAAGGAAGTGGGCCATGATGGGATCCAGGGTCTCCTTCTATTGGAAGGACTTTGCCCACAGCTCCCAGTGGGGCTTATAGAACTCGGGCTCTCAAGAATGTTTTGTGTCTCCTGCAGAAAAGTAGTGATGGAAGCTGTTCACGTAAAGAGGTCACTGCTCTCAAAGAGCTTGGTTTAGAGGAGTCAGATGACGTGTGGTAGGAAGGGCCCATCACCCCTCGTGCGAGTGCTCAACCTCTTACCAGTTGTGAGCTTTTAGGAGGTTCCCTTTCAGGTAAAGCACTGATAGCACGTATCTCAGGGGTGGCATGGTCTCGTTCTTTTTTTTCTTGCTTTTTAAAAAAATTTTTATTGGAGTATAGTTGATTTACAGTGTTAGTTTCTGTTGTACAGCAAAGTGAATCAGTTATACATATACATATATCCACTCTTTTTTAGATTCTTTTCCCATATAGGTGATTACAGAGTATTGAGTAGAGTTCCCTGTGCTATACGGCAGGCCTTTATTAGTTATCTGTTTTATATATAGTAGTGTGTATACGTCAGTCCCAATTTATCCCTCCCCCCAACCCCGCTTTCCCCCCTGGTGACCATAAGTTTCTTTTCTACATCTGTAATTCTATTTCTGTTTTGTAAATAAGTTCATTTGTAGGATTTTTTTTGTTTGTTTGTTTTGTTTTTTGCGGTACGCAGGCCTCTCACTGTTGTGGTCTCTTCCGCTGTGGAGCACAGGCTCCGGATGCGCAGGCTCAGCGGCCACGGCTCACGGGCCCAGCCGCTCCGCGGCATGTGGGATCCTCCCGGACCGGGGCACAAACCCGTGTCCCTCGCATTGGCAGGCAGACTCTCAACCACTGCGCCACCAGGGAAGCCCTGTAGCATTTTTTTAGATTCCACATTCAAGCGATGTCATATGATATTTGTCTTTCTCTGTCTGACTGAACTTCACTCAGTATGACAATCTCTAGGTCCATCCGTGTTGCTGCAGATGGCATTATTTCATTCTTTTTTATGGCTGAGATATTCCATTGTATATATGTACCACATCTTCTTTATCTACTCTCTGTCAATGGACATTTAGGTTGCTTCCATGTCTTGGCTATTGTAAATAGTGCTGCAATGAACATTGGGGTGCATGTATCGTTTTGAATTATGGTTTTCTCTGGATATATGCCCAGGAGTGGGATTGCAGGATCATATGGTAGCTCTATTTTTAGTTTTTTGAGGAACCTCCCTACTGTTCTCCACAGTGGCTGTACCAATTTACATTCCCACCAGCAGTGCAGGAGGGTCCCCTTTTCTCCACACCCTCTCTAGCATTTATTGTTTGTAGATTCTCTGATGATGGCCATTCTGACCGGTATGAAGTGATACCTCATTGTAGTTTTGATTTGCATTTCTCTAATAATTAGTGATGTTGAACACCTTTTCATATGCTTTTTGGCTATTGGCATGGTCTTGTTCTGAAGTGGATGTGTTTTGTGAGTGAAGGATTCAGGAAACAGCCAAGGAAGATGTGATCTTTTCTCAAGATCCTCTGTACTCTCCATCCTTTGTCAGCGAGGGAGTTACTGGCATGGGTGGGGCCATCCCCACACGTCACAAGACACTTAGCAACACTGCTCTGCTCGTTAAATGCCAGGAGCTCTCGCCGTCACCCTGACACCTGAAACACGGCTCCCACATTTCCAAATCCTCCCTGAGGAGAGGTGAGGGAAGAGGGTGAGCCCAGGGGACAGAGGAGCAGCCTTCTTTCTGTAGACTGGGGGCAGCCAACCCATTATTTCACTCAGAATCCTGACTAAATTGTCCAACACATTTTTTTAAATTAATTAATTTATTTATTTAGTTTTGGCTGCATTGGGTCTTTGTTGCTGCACGTGGTTTTCTCTAGTTGTGGCAAGCGGGGTCTACTCTTCGTTGTGGTGCACTGGCTTCTCACTGCGGTGGCTTCTCTTGTTGCGGAACATGGGCTCTAGGTGCGCGGGCTTCAGTAGTTGTGGCTCACAGGCTCAGTAGTTGTGGCTCGCGGGCTCTAGAGCACAGGCTCAGTAGTTGTGGCTCACAGGCTTCGTTGCTCCGCGGCATGTGGGATCTTCCCAGACCAGGGATTGAGCCCGTGTCCCCTGCATTGGCAGGCGGATTCTTAACCACTGCGCCACCAGGGAAGTCCCGGTTCAACACATTTTGGAAAGAGAAGAAACGTTGGTCCCCAAAGGAGGCGCCTGACCCTGGTCCAGTACGTTGTCACGTGTTAACCCAACTACACCGGCCATTTATGCATCTGTTTGTGTCACCGAATAGTAACAGTGCAGTGAGACTTACACGTTTTAGGTCTAGAACTAGGTTTACAAGTCAGCAAACTGTAGTGCGAGCCTGTGTGTTTATGATGATACATGTGTGAGACACAGACAGTTTGAAAATTGGCCCAAATGCAGAGAACATTTTCACTACCGACAAAGAAGTACTTTTTAAGAACACATTTTTTTTTTTCTTTTTTTTTTTAAATTTTACACCGACCGTCTTCCCCTTTGCTAAACAATCGAGATTGCTTGTTTGTTGAACTTAGTTGGCAATGACTTTATAATGAAAACAAAACCTATTTTGAAATTTTCAGTCTGAGATTTTCATTAATTTGAGGTCATGAATTTTTTTTTGAATTGTCAATCCTAATCTCCCAGTTCATCCCATCACCACCACCACCCACCCCCCTGCCACTTTCCCCCCTTGGTGTCCATACGTTTGTTCTCTACATCTGTGTCTCTATTTCTGCCCTGCAAACCTGTTCATCTGTACCATTTTTCTAGGTTCCACATGTATGCGTTAATATACGACATTTGTTTTTCTCTTTCTGACGAGAAGTCATGAATTTTAAGCTCTGTTATAAAAATCTTTTAATGCTTTCCTCTGTATTTAGACATTTTCTCATCTGCCCCTTTGCATGTTGCTGTACGGAGGTTGAGTACATAGATTTGTCGTCAATTAAATATTAAAGCTTTATAGACTGTTTTTATTTCCTTCGGTTTGTCCTCCCTCTTCCAGCACCTAATAGCCTCATGCACAGGCTTTAAAGGGAGGCAAGTTTAGAGAATTTTAATGCAGAGAGTTTACGGGAATGGGGCGAGTGGCGCCGCACTGACCCCGTATCACACCTTTGCCACACAATCGCAGGCTTCTGTTGAAACTATTCTGGAAGGTATCTATTCTCCCCAGAAGCTGTCCTGCATTGTCAGTGAAAAGGTATTAGGTGCAGGTGTCAAACATGACTAATAAGGCATGAGGAGTCGACAGCAAAATAACAGAGATTAGAGGTACAGAGGGCTTGTGACTGAAGTGTGAATAGCAGTGTAGATGTGTGAGTGACACAGAAAAGGGGGAGACAGCCTCGGAGGAGCAGTGCCTATCACGTTTGTGCGAAGGACGGGCAATTTCAATTATTGGGTTGATATCTCCTCGTACGCTGTGGCGGGTGAGAAAAAAAAAAAATCTCAATTGTTTTTTCTCTTTAAATGATGGGCTTCCTGCAAGTGTTCACGCTTGGCAACAAAATCCCCCAAATCTTCTGAGACAAGCCAGAGTCAGCTTTTGCTGTTCTTCAGATCCACACAACTTGTTTTACTGTCAGAAAGGACGGGACGTGTTTTGCTCATTAACTTTCCTTGTCATCAGAACATCATGGTAGTAGTGCTGTGTCCACGGGTGTACACTTCCCTCCAAGCTAATCAAGCTGTATGCATTAATTGCGCACAGCTTCACGTGTGAAAGAGAGACAGGGCAGTGTTCTCCTACTCAGGGGCCCACAAGGGCTCTGATTGGTGTACTGTGCCTTCCCGAAGCCTGTATTCCAAATGGAGGAGACCAAGAAAACGAATCAAGAACAGTACCTTTAGGTGTGTCAAAGGCTACACCCGAGTAGAGCGACACATTGCAGCAGTTGGGAGACTCCAAGGGAGCTGCCAGGGCCTGAGGCTCAAACTCCAGTGAATCCTGTGACTTCGGGGCGTTTTTTGTTTTTTTTTTTTCTCTCTAGTGGCTCTGCAGAGCCCGACTCTGGGCCTTCACCCTGTCGGTGCTCACTGAGTGACACTGTATTTTTATTTGTTCATGAGCCTCAGGCGAGACTACCAAAGAGATGAATTTTAAGACCTGCCTTGTTGGATACGAAGCAGGCGTCTAGGCAAGAAGGAAGAGAGAAGCAGAAGCAAAATGAAACCAGGTGGGGGATGCTTTCCTCCCCCGGTCCTTTTGCCAGTTCTCCCAGAGCAGAGACGGAGATGAAGTTAACGTGAAGAATGCTGGTCCTCTTAAAAGCGGCTCCAAACGATAGACCCAGGACAGGTTTCTTAACAGCTGTGATTCAGATTAGAGGCAGGGACTTGATGTATTGCCCCCATTAGAAAGTGTCCTAGTGGAAAGGGCCTGCACTTCTCTGGGTCCCATCTGAATTAAACAATTGGAGTATTTTAAATCAAGGGTCATAAGTGTCAACAAGATGAAGAGCTTTGCCTCTTGATTAAAAGAGGCCTATAAGTTACTTAGAAGTCCTTGCTGGCACAAGCTGCACCGTGGTGGCTTTTCTGAAGCACTGTTTGTGTTTTGGGGTTTTTTTTTTTAACTTGATTGAAGTGTAGTTGATTTACAATGTTGTGTTTAATTTCTGCTGTATGAAGCATCACGACACCCAGGGTAAGTCCAGCTGTTGTCCCGGGGAGAGATCAGGAACCTGAGACTAAAAATGCAGCTGGAGAATTTAAATCACACACTCTTGGGGAGAACTGAACCCACGGACCATGGGGTTTGGGAGCAGCAGTGCCTCTCAGATTTCTCTGCCAAATTATCCCCATGGCGGGGATCACATCACATCATCCCGAGCAGGCTGGGATGGGAACCCAAGTGGTCCACTTGCATTTCCACGTTTGTGTTTGCCTCAGTGTCAGTAATGTCTCGGTTACCTATCAGGTTAATTACCAGCCCCTCCTTCCCAGTCTTAAAGTCACGCTCCAGGACGAGACACTGTCCCTGAAATTGGTGTCCCTCCAGGCATAGCGCCTTGCACCCAGTTTGAGAAGCAGCGGTACAGCAGGCGCCCCCAGAGCCCCACGTGCAGTCTCGCATCCAGCAGCGTCCCTTGGGTGTCCTTTCACCCCTGGGCCTGAAGATAATGCTGACGTCACAGTCCTAGCGGAAGGCTGCAGACTTTCCAAGAATAAAAGGAGAACAGGAAGGGGTGCGCAGGGGGAGAGCAGAGCCTCAGCAGCAGTAGTGAGGGCGACAGCGTCTGGAGCAAGAGGCAGCAGATGTCTCTAGGTAGATGCCCTTATGGCAACTCTTCTGGAGAGAGAGGAAAATCCCAGTAATAATAACAGGGTTACAACAAATGAAAATTGGAAAATAAACAGATGGAACATGCCTCATAGTTTAGCTTTTATCATCAGTAATTCTGAATCTGCAAGTGAATATGGCTAACTGTAGCTGAAGCCATCTGCCTTTCACTTTAAGATCCTGTGTGGAATCCTGTTCTCCACCCAGGGGAGAGTAGGGGGAGGCGGGAGAGGGAGGAAGAGGGGGAGAGAATCATTATTCTCAGCTGTCCTGTCAAAACAAACATGGGATCGCACCTCGTGGAAAGGTCAAGTGCAGATGGACACCATCCATCTCTGGAGACTGAAGTCAGCAGACGTCACCCACTCTGCTCTTTCCGGGCTCGGGAGGACCCCTTCTGGCTGCCCTTCTGATTTCATGTGTAAGCACCTTAAAGGCAGGCTCCCCGTTTCTTCTCACCGTCTGGGATGGGCATCCAGTGTTTAATCCATACGGGGAGGATTAACTCAATGCATGGTGCTCCCAGACCCTGCTG
Organism: Phocoena phocoena; assembly: GCF_963924675.1. Taxonomy (NCBI): domain Eukaryota; kingdom Metazoa; phylum Chordata; class Mammalia; order Artiodactyla; family Phocoenidae; genus Phocoena; species Phocoena phocoena. Next base: position 12,713,725 of record NC_089233.1, read on the forward strand.
CATTCCTCTCTGTCTTTCAAGTGTTTTGGAGGCTTAGCTGTGGTCCCGAACTGTGCTGTGGGTATGGAATGCCACGAGAGGACGGGAAAGAGACCTTCCTGCCACAGGGAGTTAGAATCTGGTGAAACTGGAATCTCCAAGACAGGAGGCTGCTGATTCTGGGTGATTACCAACCCAAATCAAACTTTGTCTTAATCACCCACTTTTTGAAAATTAGCTTTTTATTCAGAAGGCAGTTATTATCACGGCCTTCAGGAAATACATTTAAATAGCAGGTCACCCACAAACTCAACTTTAGCCTGTTGTACCTCACGTGCCCCCTTTCCCTAGACTAACCTGAGAAGCAGAATGAAGCTTTTATCACTTAGTAAATTGTTTCATCAAGAATACTGTATGTGGGCTTCCCTGGTGGCACAGTGGTTGGGAGTCCGCCTGCCGATGCAGGGGACGCGGGTTCGTGCCTCGGTCCGGGACGATCCCACATGCCGCGGAGCGGCTGGGCTCGTGAGCCGTGGCCGCTGAGCCTGCGCGTCCGGAGCCTGTGCTCCGCAACGGGAGAGGCCACAACAGTGAGAGGCCCACGTACAGCAAAAAAAAAACAAAAAACTAAAACATAAAAACCAACCAAAAATATCTAAGGGGGGTTTCTGAGAAGTATGTGTGTGTATGCACATGGGCCCGTGTGTCCACAAATACCAAGGTATTCCAAAAACTTTTAATTTTTTAAGTGTTGACTGCTGTTTGTTCGTACCCCAGAGGTGTTAACAGGCAGTGGGTTGCTGGTGACAATCACACCGTCTCCAGCATTGCAGCAGAAGGCTTGATTGAATCGAAGAGCCGTCATTTATTATTCTGTTGTGCAGTTCCGGGGGGGTAGCTAACTGATCAAGCTCTGACTCCTGGGAGCAGAGGGCTTTTTTGTTGTTGTTGTTATGTCTAAATCCTCAATACAAATTGCAGTATTTCTGGGCTCCCAGCGGGACCCATTAGAGCCTGTGGGGCATTAACGATCATTAATAGTGCTGTCAGAGAGAAAGGGGATGGGGGGAGGGAAGGCCAGAAAGGGAGGAAGACGGGAGGGAGAGGAGGGGGGTGCAGAAGAGTAACCAGGGAGTTGTGTAGCTTTTGCAGAAATGGAAAATTAATACATCTGCTTTGTTCATAGTACCCAACGTTTGATGTGTGTTAGCAGGCATCTTTAATTAGGTAGGTTAGTACCAGCCAAGTATTTACTTCCCTGTATTGAAATCCTTCCTGTGGCTCAAATCCCACTTGCCCTTCCTCATCCTTTTCCCTACCTCCCCCATGTCTTGCTCTCCCCAAGTCAGCCTTAAATCTCCAACTCCAAAAATGAAACAGAAGGGGACTGAGGAGTGGGGAGAGTGATTCCCTTCAAAACAGCATGTGCGTGCGCACACGGACACACACACACACACACACACACACACACACACGTTACAGCTGTAATTTACTACCTTGCCTGTGATATCCCATTAACTGTGATTCCTTTTAAAGTGTTTAAATGTATAGTAATCAGGTAGAAATGTTTTAATCACTTACTAACAAGCTTACTTACCAGGGCTGTGAAGAGAGGCTTAGGTATTAATTAGGATAACATGCTAATGTTTGCATTTTAGGTCTGCTACTATTGTGAGCCAGAGGACCCTGACCTGGGGTCCTGTTCAGAACTAAAGCCTTTTTCAAGAATCTTCCTTCTCTCACAATCCCACGTCTATACCAGGCTGACTCACCTTTGCTTCCTTAAGGTTGCATGTTTTCCTCCTCTCTCTTCATTTTCCCTTTGAATCTCAGATTCTTGAATTCTAATCTTCTATCATATTCCCAAACCACAGAGAGGAATTTTTCTGAACTAATAATAGGTATGCATTACGTGTCCCTTCCTTTCTTCACCCCAGCACTGAATGCCCGTGAAGCACCAAACACTGTACTTGACACGGGGACTGCAGTGGAGAGAAGGAAAACCAGGGCATTCTTCCTGCCCTCGTGGAGCTTCTGCTGTGGCGGGAGAGGAATCCCAGAGTCGTGTAGAGTCACAGCAGTGGTGCACAGCAGAGACGCAGGGGCTATGAGGAGCTGTGAGGCACTCTGACCCAGGGAAGGTTGGGGGAGAGTCCCTACAGAAGCTCCAGGTGAGCGCGATAAAGGGAAAGCAGGTTAGCAGTTACTTTGTTCTAGATACCACGCTCTGTGAGCTGTTTTTCCATGAACGAATTCAGCTGCTCCTCACACCAAGCCGAGAGCATAAGAAGGATTCTCCAGTTTACAGATGAGGACACTAAGGTTTAGAGGAAATGAACTGCCTGTCGTAGCCAGTGTAAAAGCCCACAGCACAGCTCCTGGCTAAGTGACCCCGGCGGCTGAGAGCTTGACCCTTGGAAGGTAACTATTCCATTTGCTCTTTTTCACCTCTTTTGGCATCTTTGAGCCCAGATAAGCCAGGCCATTTAGCTCTCAGGCAGGCCTCAGAGTGGTGTGTGCACTGCACCCACGGCAGGGACAAACGCCTGGCTTGCTGGGGCTTCCCAAGTTAGGCAAGACAGATATCAGAGAAGTGAGTAGGACCCTCAGTCCATGGTCTCCAGTGTGGAAGAAATACTACATTTCTTTGCCTCTTTAAATTTTCCGCTGGCGACAGCACTCCTGAAGGGAACTTGAACTTGAGTAACTCCTGGTGCTACATTTATCCTCAGAGTTGTGTCCGGGGCCAGTGTCCTACCACTTGCCAAAGGATTTTGAAGTCTGGAAGTCCTCTGCGCTCTGTGTCCCCCAGCTCGCTATCAGGACACTGCTCACCCCAATCTGGGAGCCAGGGATGGCTTTTATTCCTAGGGTCTTGCTTCCTCCTGTGGGCTGCCCCCTAAAAAGGGCCTGAGTCCCTGGTGCTCTGAAAACAGCCCTCTCCATCCCAGGTGAATCTTTTCTAGGCTTAGTGAAGCCCTTCCCCATCCCTCAGGCACTAGCATTCTGACCTCACACTTGATCTTCCGTGTTCAAATCGAGTTTGGTGGCCTTTAAACTCAGCACCACAATTATTAGCAATGGAAGAAACCTAGCTTCCTTTTCCTCTAGAATAAAGTGTGGGGAAACACTTTCATTCCTTGTTTCCAGTAACACAGTGGTTCTCAAAGTGTGGTCCAGGTATTCAGGGGGCAGGAATCCTTAAGACCCTTTCAGGAATTCCACAAGGCCCAAACTACTTTCGTTGTAATATGGCGTTATTTGCCTTTTGCACCTACCCTCATTCTCTCACATGTAGAGACATTCTCTTTTCACGTACAGTAGAGTTTTCCAGACACGTGATTGAAACAAATTGAATGCAAAAGCAGATGTGAGAATCTAGGTGTCTTCTACTAAAACGGACATAAGATTTGCAAAAATGTAAAATAATGCTACTCTTTTCACTAATTTTTTTATTCTGGAAAATAGTTATTTTTAATAAAAATATTATTTTTATTAAAATATGTTTTTGTTAAAGGGTGATAGGTTTATTATTTTTTAATGAATTAATAGACATTTTACAATCTTTTCAGTTTTAATTTTTAATAAGATACCTATCAGTAGATATAACACACATAAACAGTAGCTTTTTAGAAGCCCTCAAAAAAGAGTGTAAAGGGGTCCTGAGGCCAAAACACAGAAAGGGAAGAAAAACCAAAACCGTCAAATTTCTGTATAAAACCAGCCTTGCCACATTGACAATTTCCAATTTGGATTGTGTCATCCAACGAGAGGAGGAGTTATTTGGACACTTTTGCCTTCTTCCTTTTTTCTTCTTCAAATCTGAAGAGTCCATCAGAAAATAGCCCCCTAAACCCAGGTAATCACACACCCCAGTTTCCCCGGCACAGTCCCAGCACGTGTGTGTCTTTTGTGCCAGCATAATAAGAGGCTCCCCCTTTGACTCTCAAAGCTGTCCCAGTTTGGTTGATAAATTATAGGCCAGCCTACCTGAACCCCCCTCAACTTCATGAACTTATAAATGACGAAGTAACCTAGCAATCTTTCTGTAATTCAGAGAGTTAAGAAGGAGCTCCACTTGGATCGATTGGCAGGATGTGGCGGGCGGCGTGTGCTTCTGTGTGACCTTCCTCTTCCGGCTCTGAGTGTGGGGCTCCATGGTCTTCTCAGCTGGCCGCTGGGCAGTCAGGTCTTCCCCTTCAAGGTAGCGGTGAAACAGTGGGTCACGTGCTCAGAGAGCTCGTCAGCAGCTAGCAGTTCAGATGACCCACATACCCATTTGATATTGGCGACACAGAGGCGTTTGCAGGGCTTTTTCTGGACATTGCTAAGCCTGCTGAGTCTAAGATTTCAAATGCTGTTTTGAGCTACTTGATTCAGAGGTGAAGCCAGACCACTTGGAGAGAAGTGTGAAATTCTTCGGAGTTCTTCAACTCACTTGTGACTCTGTAAAAATTATCCAGGGCTCAGAAGCAAGGAAGCAGGTGACGACGATGCTTCAAATGGCCCTCCTGCCTCCACGGCCCCTTGCAGATCAGTGGCTGAAGCAGCCCACGAAAAGCCTTCTTTCCTTCCCCCTCCTCAGTGGGAAAACGTCCATTGCTTCTCATAATGTTAGCTGCCAAGATTTGGGGTGTACTTGAAATGCACCCCCCCCCAACAGAAGGCCGAGATCTTTGTTAAACAGGAAACTTCTCTCTCTCAGGTTCTGGGCCCAGGAGCACGGAAATTGGAATTCTTTTTAATTGACCATATGGTTAGTTCTGTGGCTTTGTGAAGCTATAAATCAGTGGAGGTGTAACCCAGCACAAATGTCACCAGAGGAAATAATTTCCTTTGGCTTTTCCTCTTGTTACTTTCCAAAACTCACTTTTTAAAAAAAAATTTTAACCCATGCAGCTTTTGCTATATTATAGACATCGGTGGGAGGTAAGGGAGGCCACACAGTCTTGGACAAGTGAGCAGGGATCTATCAGGTGGATCCAACAGTTTCAGGCACATTCTGAGAGCTCGCAGTTTGGCTTTTGCTGGTGCCAGCAGTTACAGAAGAGGCCTACTCAGCTTTAAGCACTCAAGTGTTGATGGACAAAGTGCTAGTTTAACAGATCTGTGTAATGGGGAACAGGTGAATAAATACAGAATTAGTGCGCCCTTCACAGTAACAGCCTTATTATCACATGTCATGTGGGGTTTTTGCCTCCATTTGACACCTTGGGTCGTATAAAAAATTTTAAGTAACGCAACATGGAGGAAACCCTTCATAACAAAGAATTGAAACAATTAATCAAGATTTATAAAACCTCTGGGCGGCTGTGATCTGTCAACCAAAGTGGCTATTTCTGATCAGGTCCACAGCCTCCTAAATGAATAAATGGAGAAACAGCCCCAGAAGCCACAGCCTCCACAAGAGGCACAATTGTTCTCCATAACTGGAGACGGCAAAAGCCTGGGTACAAGGAGCATTCCATTATGAGAGGGAGGATGGAATAAAGGGACAGTTTTGGGTCTGCCCAGCCTGGAAGGCATGTTATTGATCCTCCCACCCTCAGC